>NW_028318078.1:5193676-5505294 GCF_062004578.1 Staurois parvus
AACTTAAAATGTATCCCAACTAGTCACTTAGTTTAATAAACAATCTGGTTAAAAATGTGCCTACACATATAGAGTTCTTTCACTCCTCAATTTGGGAGAACAACCAAACTGTATGTGGAAAAGTATGGTTATCTAGATTAGAAGAGTATAGCGGAATCCCTGAAACTAAATTGGAAAAAGAAAGGTAACAGCTTAACTACTGTTACATTTGACAGAAAGTCATCAATATGGACTTTGGATGGCAAATTTTTAAAGGGGTGTAAATATATCTAGTAGACCTCTCTAAATCTAAACCAGCCACGAACCAAATAATCATAAAGCTAGACTTTCAACACTTGGGAAGGATCCTATTTGTTTTTTTCACAAAACTGAAGTGCAATATGTTTGGTACTCCAGTTAGATTAATAAGAAATTGTATTTAATTCTTCCTAAAAGCATTAAATCTGGTTTTTCGAGTATTTGATCTCTAAAGGTGGCCATAGACATGCAAAGGTGGTTGATTATCTAATCAAGGTCTGACCCCTATGACTTTCATCTTCATCCAAACAGCCATTGCACAGGCTGAAGTAGGGTGAAAATCTTTAAAACTTATGGCATAAAACTGTATAATTTGATCATAGACTGTGAACCTTAGTTACTTTAGAGATTAACAAACAACTAAGTAAATAAAATAAAGAAATGCAGCGCAACAATAAACAAATATAATGGTGCTTACCGTCTTCCGTGCGTGTATAAATGGTGATAATCAATCTACTGTGCTCGTGAGAATCAATATATGCTACTCAAGATATCTTCCAATGCATACTTATAGACTCCCATAAAGACTGCACATAACCAGAGCTATACATATGCCATAAATAGTGCAGACAAATACAAAATTACAAATAAATGATCCTTAATAGCGATCTGTCCCTTTAAATCCTAAATACCATCATGTGGACCTGTGTGGTACACTTCCTGTGTATTGTGATACAAATATACCAACAAAAAGTGCCAACTGAATACAGTCTCAATAGTTTTGGACTGTCCCTTTAAATCCGCTGTACTTCAAGTGAACCAGTGTAAACACACTACTGCAGAAACGTGTACGGTGCTCCTGTGACACCCCTTAGTGCTCTTCCACCTCCAACACACTTTTGCGCTCACCTCCAAGTTTGACCCATAATGACAGGTCAAACTACACTTTTCCCTTTAACCTGGGAGGTTATCATGGTACACCACCATTTGCCAGCACTTTTAAGCAGATCCAGATTGCTCCATATCCATTTAAAAAAAATGCTTAATATAGTGTAGTATTTTCAACTAAAATCAGCCTTTATTAAAACAATATAGTTCAACTCACATTAAAATGTATCCTCCTGGGACACTACAGGGTTAAAAATTAACTATACAGCGTTTGCTGTCAAGTGTATGTAGAAATCCCTCTTTCAAAATGGCGGCATGTGGACTTCCGGTTAACGGCTTGACATCACAGGCATACACGTCAACTAAGAGTAACAACTAGGAGTAAAGCCCCATACACACGGGCTGGAATCAGACATTACAGTAGAAATTGGCTTGTCCAACAGAAGCCGATTTCACAACTGGCTTCTGTCAAACAGGTATGTCTGAAAACCTTTCAGCCCTCTTCCATTCAGGAGAGCCAGGAGCCTTAGCAACCATATCAGGGTCCCAATTGGCTGGCCATGGAATCAGGAAAACATGGCAATAATGTCCCTAGTGATGGGAGTTCTGTAGCCCTTAGAGATAGCTTAGAATAATGTAACATATATCAGTCAGAAGAGAAAGAAAGCACAGTATGTTATCAGCTGCCACAATTTCTAGAATTATTATTATTATACAGGATTTATATAGCGCCAACAGTTTGCTCAGCGCTTTACAAAATGAAGGTGGACATTACAGTTACAATACAATTTGGTACAAAAGGAAACAGAGGGCCCTGCTTGTTAAAGCTTACTAGGAGGAAGGGTTGAGTGATACATAAGGTAATAGTTGTGGGGGGGGGGGGTGAGCTGATGGAGGAAATAAATGGCGGTTTACTATGTAAAAGCAGGATAGACTTCTTTAAAGAGAAAGGTTTTCAGGGATCGTCTAAAGGTGGATAGATTAGGAGAAAGCCGGAGAGGTTGGGGTAGAGAGTTCCATAGGATGGGAGAAGTCCTGGAGGTGAGCATGGGAGGAGGTGACATGGGTACTAGAGAGCAGAAGGTCTTGGGAGGATCAAAGAGAGCGGTTTGGTTGATATTTTGAGACCAGGTTGGTGATGTAGCTGAGGGCAGAGTTGTGGATGGCTTTGTAAGTTGTTAGTATTTTGAATTTTATTTGTTGAGTGAGTAGAATAATCAACAGGTCATTTTTGCACTTATTGAACAAATATAACAAAGTGCTTTTGATGGTATATTTAACAAGCCACGGGAAACCAAATGAAAGAAGTTATTGTTAGGGTTTACATACCCTTTATGTACCGATAACATGTTTTCTGTTAATACAAAGAGAACTGTACATCTGAGGCTTGTATGATGAACTGCATTGATAAGAGAATTATCTCTTTTTTTAAAGATTATGACCATAGTTGGTAAAGGTAAAGAACTGGAGAAGGGTTTGTGGTAAAGTAAGGGGGGGGGGCTCAGAGTTCAAACAAATATGTCTGATGGAACCAGAATTTTCTGATGGCAGTGCTGGGGGATTAGACAATCCATTGAGAATAAGGCTTTTGAAAAAGGAATTGCTCAGGTAAAAGTTTAACCACTTCAAGTCCGGACACTTTCACCCCCTTCCAATTTTCAGCTTTCAGTGCTATCACACTTTGAATGACAATTACGCGGTCATGCAACACTAAACCCATATGAATTTTTTTAGCATTTTTTGTGACAGATAAAACTTTATTTTGGTGGTATTTATTCACCACCGGGATTTTTATTTTTTTGCTATATAAATGAAAAAGTCCAAACATTTTGAAAAAAAAAAGTGTTTTTTTTGTTTTGTAAAATTTGCAAATTAATAATCTTTCTTCATAAATCTTGGACAAAATGTATTCAGCTATCTTTTTAGTAAAAATAACCCAAATTAGTTTATAACCAAAAATTTTCAATTTTGATTTTCAAAAATTTTTTTACATTTTTATTTTATTTTTTTATATTATTTATATTTTTTTTAACATACTGTCATTTCGAAGTACAATGTCACCATAGTGACACTATACTACTTGTGGGGGGTGATGAAGATTTTTTGTTTTACACTGATTGCTTTTACACCATAATGGCTGTAAATGCAATAATGTCTCCTTCTCTCTGGCTGCATTCTTGCAGCCATTGAGAAATACTATGAGAGCTGTGATTGGTCACAGCTTGTCACATGGTACAAGGCTGTTGTGAATAGCCTTGTACCATGTGGCCTCTGTGCTCATTCACAGATTTCACATGTAGTAAGCAATGATGTCAGAAGTGACATCTTGCTTACTACTATTCATGTGATCACTGTTTGGCCAATCAGTGATCACATGAATCGGGACCTCACACAGAGGTCCCGTACAGTGATCGGTGTTCCGCTGTGTCTGGAGGACACAGCGGGCACTGGATCGCAGTGCCGCACGCTCCCAGGGAGCACACACAGGCAGGGAACTGGGAGGACGTTTATAAATGGGCACCCGCTCCTGTGCCGTTTATGTACATGGGCCAGGCGAGAAGTGGTTAACATTTAGCTTAAAATATTACTAAACCCTGGACCCAGCATTCACTATATCTGGTTTTCCACAGTACACAGAACATGGAAATGCAATTGTTTTAGTAAATATAAACTGGTAAATACCTTTGCTCATCAGCAGTGTAGAGCAGTTTTGTGACTTCTATGAGTTTACAACCAAGCACTGGTTAATCTTGTAGGAGGAGTTTTCATTCTTCTCTGACTGTCCTATGAGGCTGCATGACCCCTGACCTTCTGTCTAGACAGCGCCGATTGGTCCTATGCCAATCACATGTACCCTCCCCCCCAAAAAAACTTTCTCGCAATACACACCAAACAGAGCATGTGCAGACTTGCTACTGCTGCTCTGTACTATGGTAGATAGATTGGGGATAGTAAAAGAAGGGGAGGATCAGAGAAGACAGGATTAAACAGCCTCAAAACCCCTCAGGTCCCACAGTGAGTGTAACAAGAGTGCTTTACAATTTTACTGTTGTGGGTAACACTTTAAGGATCATAAATATGAGGACAAAATACATGCAAATTTATAGTTAGCTTTACTAGTACAAATTGTAACAATAAAAACATAATCATCAAAATCAAGTATTAGTCAGATAAGTGAGTGCGTTTGTTTCACATTCCTGCCCTAATAACTGTTTTAAAGGAAAAGATGCACTTCTAATTATGTTTCTTTTTTTTTCGGATTCCTTCGTAATACAGTAGACTGTCATTACTAGACAACTGCTACAGTACAAATTGCATAAATACTAGTAACCTGGACAACTGCATGTAAATACATCAACATAGAGAAATGCAATAAGTATTCGCTCCATCTCTGTTTGAAAATCCCCCAGTATGACCTTCACAGACCATGATAACAGTGCATACATCTGGCAACTATTAAACAAGCCGAAACTTGTGATACACAGACTACAACGGACACATTGTAAGGGTTCTTAACTGACCACCATGTTAACAAGCCTCTGTCACACACTCATAATGCATTACAAAATACCATACACTCACAGGGTATTTGACAAGAATGCACAACAACAGGTACTAACCAGTTAAAATATCAAATATATTGTCACAGATAACTGGATTCTGCAACGACTTGTGATTTTGCAGCTGATAAGACATGGACAGCGGGGTTTTAAAACTGTCTCAACAGAAGTTTCTTTTCTTGTCATTTTATGAGGTTTCGTGTCAGCACACGCACGTTTCTCACTTGGGATAAGTTTGTTTTCAACTTTTAAAGGTACCTTGAAGAATCTAAATTAGCCACTGACAGTGAAGGTCAAACAACTGAATGACAGTGCGTAATGCTAGAGATGTTATTTAAAAGCACAGTGTTTAAAGTCATTTTTAAGACGAAAGGCCTTCAATATGCTATGTGGGTCAGACAAAAGAGAGCAATCTAACCACCACAAAGTCTTTTTTCCCTCTTGCTCTCACCTCAGCCCTGCAATTTCAGGTTTATCAGTCAAAAAACTCCAAGTGAGCCAATAGAATTTTAAGCCACTGATTTTCCCAGAGAGATGAAATGTTAAAGTCTTTACAGAAAGTGTGATTCATTGTTGGCACTTATCCAAAACTACAGGCATTGGGAGACGGTGATCTGTGCTGGTGCGTAATGTTGTGTCACAATGTACAATGACTATAGAGTTTTAGATGTTCCAGCACTTTGATCCATGTAAAGTTAGCTATAGACAGGTAAATGTGGTCTTTTCTTTAACAATTATCTGACCACCAGAAGTTCCTTTCTGTATTGACCATGAACATCTGAGCACTCTAGCTTTTAATCTGACATAGACCAATGAAAATGATGACTTGGCCAAAATTACCAAGCCACATGATTGAGTTTTTATTTTGAAGATATTTTTCTAGACTTCATCTACTAGGACTATCCTTGGCAGAACTGCAAGCAAGAGCAACCAAATTATTTATATGTATACCTCTCTATATTATTTCTTCACATTCATAGTCATTTGATTATTCTTCTTGCATTGGCTAGCGATAGATGTCTAAGGATGGAATAGTTTTCCCCTTGTAAAGTTAAGCATCTATGTATTTCATCGGTAGACATATCGTATCTCTTAACTGAGAGAAGGATCGATATCCTATTGTCTCAAAATTTTCAGCCCATAGACAAGAAATGACAGTCACATGATCCAGCCATTTTCAGCTGCATTGGGTGACAATCTCGTTGGGTAGCAACAGCTGCTACCAGACACCCTTAGCCAAAAAATCTCATGGGAATTCGAAAATATGATTTCTTTTCTTTTCCTTGATAAGCAAGTGCAGAAGATGTATTCCAGCTGCTTCCCTTCTAAAACTCCATGGAATGAAAATACATTCTTGGCCAAGTTGGACATACATGTTTTTATGAGAGCCAAATGATAAACCTATCTGCAAGGTGGTTGATAATGCTTGCACATCATACCACCTTTTAATGTCTCCTGGTCTATCCTTTTTTCATGTTGATGTGGACTCATTTGCCTTAGGCCTGCTGTGCTGCACAGATATTTCAACAGTTTTCTTGTTCTGTCAAATTGCATGGATCAATACATGCACATCTAGCACGTCTTTATTGTCTGTTATCCATTAAACTGCATTCTCAATAAAAAGAAAAATACTTTTAAAAAGTCTTCTTTCAGTCTTATTTAAATCCCAGTTTCAGTCCAAGAAATATGGAGCTTTTGTAAACAAAAGAAGGCACCTAAATATATTAAAGGATACATCTTCACTTTTATATGGGACGTCTTGCTATTACTAGTTCACTTTTTGATTCTTAGCATTATTTAACGTTTCCCATATCCTGATTGGAAGTTGGATATCACACAATAAACACTTTGTATTCTGTATATCCACCATGCTGCTGACATTTAATTGTTCCCACATGGGGGCCTGTATTATCATCCTTCTGCCCATCAGCTGTGAGATGCTTAGCTAATGCAGTTAAATGCCTTCAGTGAAGTACTTAGATATACAGTGTGACGCCAAGAGGTCAGAAGAGCAACATTTGCTAATCGCCCACTGTTTCTCAGCTCTACACTTATACAAGTGCTTTAATCACATTTACTTTGCACAGCTCAGAAAATTAGTTTTTTTTCTTTAGAAACGGTTTATAAGTATCCTTTTTTTATACTATGCAGGGTATGGCTATTGTTCCTTTAGCATCATACATACATCATACTCATACAGCTTCCATTATGTTGCAGCCTCTATGGTAATTTTCCACCATACACCGGAGACTCTTGATTATGTTTCAGAGGCTACAATAAAAAAAATTCCTCCATGTTTCTATAGCACCAGTCACCTATGTTGACCCCAAAGAAATCCCAAAGATGCCCACTTCTAGGATCTACTCAGCTAATTCCAAGCATCTTGGATGTTTAGACCCAGTGCAACACTGATGATAGAGCCAAAGTAATCAATCAGCTAGTTAAGTTTAGCAAACTTAAAGCTGAAGTCCAGGCAAACAGCTAAATATATGGATGAAATGCATTTTATGTTCATCCAGTCTTGAGATTTACACAGGTCTAGCAGGTCTGCTTTTTATGCTACTTTTAGGCCGACATGGGAAAAACATCCGTACTTTCAACTACAAACTTGGGATATGCTTTTAAACTGCATGTGGTGTTATGAAACGATGAAAATGAAAGCACAATTCTCAGACATGCGTAACATGTTTCTTTACTTCTACATTATTGCTTTGGTTAAATACAGCAGCAGTGCCCCAATCTAATTCATTATAATTAGAACAAATTGCTTGTTTAGCTATTTTTGTAGTCAACATCTAATTTTTTTATCCAGTGGTAACAGGCCTGACTTGAGCAGTGGAAGTAGCAGCTAAAACAGATATATAGGAAATTGTACACTTAAAAAAATAAAGCTTAAGCCCCGAACTTTGTACAACGTGGCCAGTTTGATAGTATAGTTTGTGAGATTTATTTTCGCAATACCGAACTGCATTGTCCTAAATGACCTTTACCTCCTCCTACTAAAAGGTGCATATCAGCCATTTTGGCGCTATATAAATCCTGTATAATAATAATAACAATTTTTATGGAGTCCTAATGTGGCCTTTTCTGCTCTTTTCCTCTTAAAAGATTCACAGCAGCCATTTATTTTGGGTTTGTTAATGTGCTAGTGTGTAATCTTACCATATTTATGCCAACTGGCTATGAGGAGTTTGCAGAAATTTTTCTATGTGCTATTCCTGAGGCCGGTCTACAGACCTCTGCTGCAGGAGTAGAGCAGTGAAAGTACTTATTCCAGCTTTGCCTAATACCATATTTTGTCAGAGTCATGCACTCATCTGCATTTATTCTAACCAGAAGGCCACACACCACCTGCCATTACTCGCACAGAAAGCGATCCCTGCCCTCCATCAGCATATGAAATGCCAGGAGGCAATGCAGGAACACAAAGAGGAAGGCTGGAGTAGTGGCAGTAAAGAGAAGGAGATTGGCAATGCTGGCAGTGAGGAGGAAGAGGGTTGGCATTGCTAGTGGTGAGAAGGAGGAGGAAATTATGCTACTTTCTAAGTGAGTAAAAAGTGCCTCACTTTGAGGTAGAATGGTAAAAAAGCTCTTTGCCACATCTTCTGAATGTACCTGGATCCACCACCCTGTAGGCATAGGGGAAGGGGAAACACTAATGAGGACAGGCTGGCTACCCTTTGTGTGTAGCATATCACTGAACACTTCTGTGCCACAGAGGTGTATTCTAAAGTATCCCCTGTTTTGTCCCCTCATTTGCCATATCTGCTTTTAGATTTATTTATTTTAGTGTCTAGCCCAGCAATGGGCAAACTACGGCCCGCGGGCCGTATACGGCCCGGCAGACCTTTTAATCCGGCCTGCGGAGCTAGGCTTCCGCTAGGCTCCTCTCACAGTCCGCCCTGAAGACCTGTGTAGCATGAAAATCTGTCTCCTATGAGGATCTGTCCCCCTCGACGTATCTGTGCATGTGCCGGAGATCGCCGATCGGCTGCTAATGCCTGAAACTGGCACATGCGCAGATACGTCGAGGGGGACAGATCCTCATAGGAGACTGATTTTCATGCTACACCGGAACGACGTGGGAACACGGCGAGAGGAACGCACGGAGCAAAGGTAAGTGAATTGACACAGGGGGGACTTGGGGACTTAATATGGGGGATGAATTAATATGGGGAATGAATTACTATATGGGGGATGAATTACTATGGGGGATGAATTACTATATGGGGGATGAATTACTATATGGGGGATGAATTACTATAGGGGGGATGAATTACTATAGGGGGGATGAATTACTATATGGGGGAGGAATTACTATATGGGGGATGAATTACTATATGGGGGATGAATTACTATATGAGGGATGAATTACTATAGGGGGGATGAATTACTATGGGGGATGAATTACTATATGGGGGATGAATTACTATAGGGGGGATGAATTACTATATGGGGGATGAATTACTATATGGGGGATGAATTACTATGGGGGATGAATTACTATATGGGGGATGAATTACTATGGGGGATGAATTACTGTATGGGGGATGAATTACTATGGGGGATGAATTACTATGGGGGATGAATTACTATATGGGGGATGAATTACTATGGGGGATGAATTACTATATGGGGGATGAATTACTATGGGGGATGAATTACTATATGGGGGATGAATTACTATGGGGGATGAATTACTATATGGGGGATGAATTACTATGGGGGATGAATTACTATGGGGGATGAATTACTATATGGGGGGATGAATTACTATATGGGGGATGAATTACTATGGGGGATGAATTACTATATGGGGGATGAATTACTATGGGGGATGAATTACTATATGGGGGGATGAATTACTATATGGGGGATGAATTACTATGGGGGATGAATTACTATATGGGGGATGAATTACTATGGGGGATGAATTACTATGGGGATGAATTACTATGGGGGATGAATTACTATGGGGGATGAATTACTATGGGGGATGAATTACTATATGGGGGATGAATTACTATATGGGGGATGAATTACTATATGGGGGATGAATTACTATGGGGGATGAATTACTATATGGGGGATTTATTACTATATGGGGGATGAATTACTATATGGGGGATTTATTACTATGCTTACTATAGGGGAATATTACTATACTTACTATGGATGACACATACACATCATTCATCTACTCTTGGTCCGGCCCCCGGGCCCAATATATGAACCCATTGCGGCCCTCAAGTCAAAAAGTTTGCCCACCCCTGGTCTAGCCTCACTGCACTGGAGAAATAGCTACAGGGTACAGGGGGGAAACCAAAAAGCATAGGCTGGCCCTATCCATGAATTATTGGGCGTCAACACTTGATCACTGGTTGTAGGCAGTCCAACATAACATACACTTAAGGTACTAGTATACCCTGATGAATGCCTCATGTTGGAGAGGGCCTTCACTGCAGTGGGCGAACAAGAATAAGAAGCTACATTTTAACCACTTGCTATCCAGAGGATTTACCCCCCTTCCTGGCCAGGCCATTTTTTGCGATACGGTGCTGCATTATTTTAACTGACAATTGCGTGGTCATGCAATGCTGCACCCAAATTAAATTTACGTCCTTCTTTTCCCATAAATAAAGCTTTCTTTTGGTGGTATTTGATTGCTTCTGCATTTTTTATTTTTTGCGCTATAGAAAAAAAAAAGACCGCCAATTTTGAGAAAAAAAACAATACTTTTGCTATTAAACATGTCCAGTAAAAAAATTAAAAATAAAATTTTTTCATAAATTTAGGACAAAATGTATTCTGCTACATGTCTTTGCTAAAAAAAAATCCCTATGCAGAGCCATACAAGGGTGTCAGTGGAGAATCACTGACTGGGACCCAGTGATCGACAGGTGAGGCCACCAATGGCGGCGTGGGTAGGGAGCGGGTAGCCCCCTACCTGGAAATGCGAAATCGTGTATATATACGTGATTTAGCGCACCCCCGCTGCCCTGTAGCAGTATTTCTGCTATAAGGCAGCGGGAAAGCGATTAATAACTTGGGGTGAAAGTGTGTGGTGTTTTGGGTTAAAAATGGTATTTTATTTTATTTTTTTGGGGGGGGAGTGAGTTTAAAGGATGCAGTGAGGTACAGCAACTGCCTGATGAGGTTCAATTAACACAAAGATAAAAGTTATAGTTTACATTATAATTTACATTATAAATAAAACTATATAAAGTAAATTACAAATTAAAAATAAAAGTCACACTGTATTTTTTTCATAAACAACAGTTAGAAATATTGTGCATACTTTCTTTAAGAATGCAATTACTTTTACAGGGTTGCCTTTTTTCTGTGCATTACTTCACAGAAAAAAAAACTGTATGAGGTGTTTTCACAGACCACGGTTTAACAGAGAGAGAACAGGTATGTTTACAATACAGAAATCAAAACTGTATTCACAGAAAAAGCCTCAAATATTGTATTGACTTCATGCACAATGTTTAAGCACTTTCACTAGGTAGCATTTTAAATAGGACAGACACCAATTTTTATCAAAAATCTACATGGCAGTGTATTTATGTCATGTACAAAAGCCCCCAAAATACTGTAGTGACTACTTGCTCAGTATTTAAGCACTTTTATTAGGCCACTTTTTTAACATGACCCACAACAGCCAGATTTTAATTAAAAACAGTGTATTTATTTTGCTGAAAAAGCCCCTAAATATTGTAATGAGGACAATATTTATACACTTCCACTAGGCAGCAATTCAAACAGGACCCACACCAGCCAGCTTTTCATCAAGACATCTACTACATGCACAGTATTTAACCACTTTCACCAGATTGTTTTTTGAGCAAGACAGACCCCCAACCAATGTTTAACTAAAAACAAAATCAGCATTAGAGCGTATTTATTTCACTGAAAAGGCCAGCAAAATATTGCAGTGACTCCATTCACAGTATTTAAGCACTTTTACTTACCCCAACCCCCCTTTTTTAACAGAAAATAAAAATATTAAATGTGTTGCTGACACACACAAAATGATGTCTCTTCTTGCAAATGCTCTGTGGTTTCTCCCTATCTACTCCAGGTGCCCCAAACACACACTGACTGTACATATAGGCCTTTTCAGTAGCACTGTAGAGGAAGGCAGAATCTAGCTCTCCATAAACAATGTGTGATCTATCCTTTTTTTACTCCCTCTAAGTGTCCCCAACACACACTAATAGTAGAAAAAACAAATTTGCACCATCGCTGTATAGGATGGCAAAACCTCTCTCCCTGTAAACACGTTATAATCTTTCCATAACTGCTTCATGTCTTTACCAACACACTTTATAAACCATTCTAAGCCACCTGACCACACTGCAGAGGCTAGGAAATGCATTGATAGTAATCGGTTGCTATAGATAAGTACAGCTGCATTAGTTGGCCATGTTCTCAAACTGAAATTACTTGGGTTCAGGTTGAACTCATGTTTGACAAGAACCCAAAGTTCTTCCCTTATACTAATAAATACAGAATTGCATAAGTGTGTGTATTAAACATCTGCTGCCAGGATTCCAGCTCAAAAGGAAGCCAAATTAAGCACCAGAGGCATATGTTAATGACTGCACTAAGCCTAAACCTAGGAACTCACAATGGAAATCTTCTAACCAGACAGGACCCTAGAGAGGAGTAAGCAACTGACACTTGCTCTATCCTTCAATGAAATTATCTTTAAATACTTATTCATATCAAACATACAGTATTTTCTAAATTTTCAAAATAGAACTATGCATACCTACGTATAGCTCCAGTACTGTGTAGAAGATCCAGGAAATTTCCTAGCACGAAAGGGATTAAATGGCCTCTATTACAAATTATCTCAGGCTTTTTTACTAATTATACCCAATAAGTCAACGGTCTTATCTAATTATGCAATGTGTTTCTAGAATTTAAAAAGTAAACGACAGACAATGGATACTTTCAAAATCCTTTGCGTAAACTTTTGATAGCTTTTGGCAGGCATCACAGACTGACAAATAGTTTCTTTCCTGTCCATTAATAATCTCCTTGATGATGGTTTTCCAGATACCAATTATAGCCTTTAACCCTTCCTTTAATGCACTGAATGGACTATTGGGGCTGTGTTCCTCAGTTGTACAACAACAGCAAATACATCTGATCCATGAATGAAACAAAGGATTTCCCTGTGTATGGCAGAAGGTTGGTCGATTATTTAACTTTGAGCTAGCCCCTTCATGTTTTGACTTCAGTTATATACTCAAAAGATATATAAACTGGTCATAACACCTAAATTGTCCTTGCAGGAAACCCATACTGAACTATAGAGGGCGATATTGGTGACTTCACCAAGAGGTCTGGCTTCAATGATTACATGCACATTCCAGATTAGTGGCAAAGAAAATACTAAAGTCAAATGATAGAAATAACTGCCATTCAACTAGTAACAGAAGATGAATTTCAGAAAATGGTAGCTTCTATAGCTCTCTCAGCACAAATTTCATTTAAATTAGACCTATGGTTAAAATAAGCCCTCCAATATTCTGGCTACTGCCCTTCCTTAATTTCATAAAAAGTAGCAGAAAGCACAAAATACCATAAGAATCTAACAATGGCAGCTAAGGCATTTGTTCATGTAAATACTTCTGAAAGGAAATAATATCTGAGGTCAGATTACATATTCTTTCCCATTTGAAGACATCATGTGACCAATGCCTAGGCTGCAGCTGTTGAATCTTAGAGCAATAGTTTCTCCAGCCAAGGTAAGCATGTTTTGCCATATATAGCATGGTTAATGAACTCTGCAGTTCTGTATTAAAATATCTGTTGGGCTGTTTTTCTCTTTCTGTGGCTAATGCTAGACCTCACCCTTAGCAAGGTTTTATCCACGGGGAAATTTTATGGTGTCTTGTCAGGCCATCGTTCATGGGCAAAACAACAGCAAGGGCTTCCAAGGTAGCTATCTCAATTGAAGCATTTTGAAAACCCTTTCTGGTCCCTACTTTTTTGTAATTCTTTCTTTTGAATGCACTGTTCAATGGACTGGGTGGCCAACAGACTTGTCTAAAATAACTGCATTGTGTCTGCACAGTCACCCTCCCTCGTAAATCTATGCCCAGCTTTACCCAGCTTCAAAATTTCTATCTTCATATGATAAAACATTTGAAGCTGTCCCAGGTTCTTCCACAAGAAGTCCTTCTACTGTATGAACAGGAAAGTTATTCAGCAATTTACATGCCTCCAAGTTCCTACATAGCAACCATTCCTCATAAATCTGTGGTTATCTTTATCCTTTTATATAATCAAACAACTGAATCTGACCTGGAAAAAGAGTCCTTGCTTAAACCTAATATACACAATCAGAAAAACATACTAAAAATACTGCTTTCAAAGCGATTGTGTAATAACCTGATCATTAGTACACAGCTTTTGTCCGAAATTGTTTGAAAGGACAATTTAATTGTTTAGTCAGTACAGTTTTCATCCAAAAATACAATACAAATACATTACATCACTTCTAAATTTTTATTCTGTCGTACAAGAATTTTTTGTAACTTTGGTAACCTTTTCACTTTCAATATGAGACTAGCATGTAAAAAAAACGAACGATCATTCTCATCGTGTGTACGGGGCTTTATGCAGGGAGGTTATTCAGTGCTTCACACCCTCAACATATTAACTTCTAGGATAAATTTTAGGCTTGTATTCACAGTTATCAGAAGTTTGTTAAATTGGGGGGGCAGGGTACTTTGAAAACAATGAGTCAATGAGGCTCTCTTGCAGTTACAAAGATAACTGTAAGGCAACCTTTGGAGTATTTGGAAAATGGCTTTTTCTTAAATAATGGGTTTATTATCTACACTCTTTAATAAATCCAGCTTTAAGGGAGCCTTGCTGTTCTTTTATTGTTGAAATCTCTGGGTTTGATGGAACAGTGTGGAAGTCATGACATTCTTCAGATAAGGGCTCAGGACTCATACAGTGGTTGTCATAAGTGTGTGTCGTTCTGAAGCATAATTAAAAAGGCCACTTCCCCAAATATATTTTTTTCAATTTTGAGGTCTGTTCATAATGAATACAGGCTTTAAAGATCCATGTTAATATGAATTTGAAATATTATGTTATTCAATTTTAGTCTTGTTGTACTCCATGCATACCGGAAATGATTCATGTCTTTATTATGTTAGATTGGCAAAAATGGCAGATCTGAAGAAAATCCGAAACAAATCATTGTGATTGTATTTTATATTAGTAAATTTATTTATTTTTGTTAAAAATAAGCATGGTTTTATAAAAATGGCGTAGCGCTTCCACTCATAAAAAACACTACCACAGTGTTCTCTTATACTGCGTGCCTAAAAAATAACCATAATCACAATCAGCCAAAAAATTAACACATTAATAAATAAATTAATTAAACCAACAATAAATTCCCTGAAAGAAAATTCCTTTTTAAATCGAATTTCTCATAATGTGCTTCTCTCCTTTCACCATTAACTGTGCTCATATATCCTCCACACTCTTGTGATACCCAACCACCAGTTGTGCTCTCACCTGGAATCCATGACCTTACATATACTGTAGGGTCATAAAAAGCTTGTGTCCTTCTTTCAGACAAATCTACATGGCCTCTAAGATGCACTTTAAAACTCTCCTCCGCTCAGCAGTATATAAGGAAGAAAACACTACATAGTGCTTTATCCTTTTTACACTTTTATTCACTCACTCCCAAAAACACTTAGGAGTATACCACTCACATTAAAAGGGTACTAAACTGCACCACAGATAGCCAACATATGTATATAAAACCTCCTTTTACATAGATGCAATTTTGCTGTATGTATTACCGATCATCCAGTAAGCCCTGCCCCTAAGTGTTTCGTCACAGGGTCACAGGACTTAATCAGATTCACCCTGATGAAGTCACGTGATTCTGTGATGAAACACATAGGGGCAGGGCTTCCTGGATGACATTACGATGCTTGGAACAAGCGGAGGATCAGTAAGACATACAGCAAAATTGCATGTATGTAAAAGAAGGTTATACGATACATATGACACTTAATCATTTTTTGACAGATTGTAATTATGGCTACTTTTTAATCACATGGTATAAGGGAACACTGTGATAGTGGTTTATTATGAGTGGAAGCACTACATCATTGTTGATAAAATTTGTTGCAATCACATATATATGAGAGTGTGATTTTGGGTTAAATGCTCACAAGCTGCTGTTTTATTTTGCATGTCTTTATGAAACCTACTTAATGTAATATGTTTTTCCCAGACTTAATTTTTCTATAGTTTTCCAAATGTTTCTGCTTTATATTTTTGAGTGATTACTGCATTTCATAAGTTTATTGCAGTTTTTGTATTTTTCTCTTGCGCCCTTAAATAAATTATCCAGTTTGTTCTTCAGAGAAAGTTGCTAGATTAGTAGGCAGCTTTGTCACCTGACACGGTACCATGTGTTGGTTATAAAAATATGCACACTGGTACAACTGGATATCCTACAAGCTTTACCTCAACAATGTGTATGATTGATGAAGAGTTATGGCACAGTGTGTACATCCCTGAGAGTTTACAGAAGTATCTGTAGCAATCAGTATGAAGCTTAAATTATGTGCAGACTGAAAGAAAACTTGAAGTGTGAACAGCTCAGTTGGTCTCTCTTCATCAGATTTATAGTTACTTTTATCTTTTTCATCACTGTTGACATTTCTATATTGAATACTTTGAACTAAAAGTATTTTATTCCTTATAGCCTCCTTTACCCTTTCCTTTTTTTTTTTTTACTTTGGGTTAAAGTGTTTCTAAACCCAGGAGCAAAAATGTTATTGTAGCTTAAATGTAATTGCAGCTTAAGGGCCCATTGTAGTAATGCACATTACGCACGATAGGGTGATGGCCCTTTCTGATGGATATGTGTTGCAGCGTGGTGCAATGCTAAAAATGGTCTTTTTTGTGTGTTCATATTGTAGTGGCCTGGCATAAATAAACAATGCCAATATGGAAAATAAGAACCTTTGACACATAAGCTAGGCCCTGTGTTTCTATGCTATGTTTAAGAATAACTGGATCGTACTTGTAACATACATATGGCCAGCTTAGTTTTGTGCTTCATCACTTTTAATTTTGTTTCTTTAAAAAGAAAAAAAAACAAATGTTTCTTTTCCACGTTGCCAAAAAGGATGTCAGTGTACAAAGGGGATGAATTACTGTTTTTGCTTCCAAGCACCTATTAATATTTTTCCCTTTAGTTGTCCCCAGCCCCCTTTGACTTTGAAGCATTTTGCTCTGTAAATTAATGTTTAACAATTAAATCAAGCTGAAGGAGGTTTCCAAGGCTTGGCACAATTACTGTTTGGGTAATAGAACAGACCTTTAATTTGAATGGGAAACATCTCTTAAAGGCGAGTCGGAGACCCTAAGAACTAATTACATAATGTCCTGCAACTGAGAAAACACAAGTCTAGAGAATGCAAACATGTCACAGTGTTATGTACCTGGAAGGCTTAATGGAAGTGTAATATATATATATATATATCTCCATAATATTTTTTAAATGTAACTAACCCTTTTTGCACATTGGGATTAAAGCACAAAATAATAAATAAAAGACTACAACACTGACTCATCAGAATTACCATCACCATTCAGGGCAACACAGTGCTACATTCAGCTGTAGGGATTGAAGAAAATACTCATTATTACCTGATAAGGAGGAGCATGTGGCTCATTCCCCCTCCTCTCACATTAGTATATATAAGGGTGAGAGCACCAAAGGTTTGTATTGAGTCTACTTAAAGTTTATTCATCTGGTCAAAAGAGGCGGGGATATCGCCAACATGTTTCCGGTGCTCTCAATTGTCCTTCATCATGGCTTTTGTGGTGGTAGTTATTTGCATATATTGACATCAATCGGAAACGAAGACTTGAGAGATTGCAGGTCGCCAATCTGACAGACATGACAACACTGACATGTGGTGTAGGAGAAAATCCTCAGGCCTGTGTTAGCGCCAACAAGAGCCACATAGGGCATACCCATGATTTCCTGTCTTCACCCCTAACAACCGGGGGAAAGGAAGGTAAAGAAGAGTGTGTGCTCCTAGGGAACTGGATATTAAAGAGACATGCAGAAATGCAGGGCAACATGACAGTGTCACTGCAAAGGCCCCCTCCCCCTGGCCCCTTTCATACTCACTTAACCTTCAATCCCTCAATGTTCTTACCTTTGTCACAGTCTGTTTTGGTTGTCTTTCCAAGTGTGGGGATGTATGTGACTTGCTCCTGCTGGTTGCAATCAAGGAGGTGTGGTGAAAGAGCACAGGCAATGTGAGCATTAGAGGGTTGAAGGGGGACCTTTTTAAGAGATACTGTTACTTTGCCCTGCATGGACAAGGTGCCTTTTCAAAGCAGGCCTTTTGCTTTGCTCTGTGTGTGCAAAGCACAGTTTTGATATAAGATGTGCTAAACTGACCTCTGAATTGATATAAGACATATTAAACTGACCTCTCAATTAATATCATGCAACAATAATATTGGAAAGGCCTCTTTACTAGCTTTTAAGCTCCATTGCAACTTGAAGAATCAGACTTTAACAATATTTTTTCCCAACAACAACCTGCCAAAATAGAATTTATACTTGTTCCTGAGACCTCATTGAATTGTTCCTAGGTCACTTTTCATGAAAGCAAAAACACTCTCAGGATGAAATTCACAATTATATACAGTCAGGTCCATAAATATTGGGACATCGACACAATTCTAACATTTTTGGCTCTATACACCACCACAATGGATTTGAAATGAAACGAACAAGATGTGCTTTAACTGCAGACTGTCAGTTTTAATTTGAGGGTATTTACATCCAAATCAGGTGAACGGTGTAGGAATTACAACAGTTTGCATATGTGCCTCCCACTTGTTAAGGGACCAAAAGTAATGGGACAGAATAATAATCATAAATCAAACTTTCACTTATTAATACTTGGTTGCAAATCCTTTGCAGTCAATAACAGCCTGAAGTCTGGAACGCATAGACATCACCAGACGCTGGGTTTCATCCCTGGTGATGCTCTGCCAGGCCTCTACTGCAACTGTCTTCAGTTCCTGCTTGTTCTTGGGGCATTTTCCCTTCAGTTTTGTCTTCAGCAAGTGAAATGCATGCTCAATCGGATTCAGGTCAGGTGATTGACTTGGCCATTGCATAAAATTCCACTTCTTTCCCTTAAAAAACTCTTTGGTTGCTTTTGCAGTCTGCTTTGGGTCATTGTCCATCTTCACTGTGAAGCGGTGTCCAATGAGTTCTGAAGCATTTGGCTGAATATGAGCAGATAATATTGCCTGAAACACTTCAGAATTCATCCTGCTGCTTTTGTCAGCAGTCACATCATCAATAAATACAAGAGAACCAGTTCCATTGGCAGCCATACATGCCCACGCCATGACACTACCATCACCATGCTTCACTGATGAGGTGGTATGCTTAGGATCATGAGCAATTCCTTTCCTTCTCCATACTCTTCTCTTTCCATCACTCTGGTACAAGTTGATCTTGGTCTCATCTGTCCATAGGATGTTGTTCCAGAACTTTGAAGACTTTTTTAGATGTCGTTTGGCAAAGTCTAATCTGGCCTTCCTGTTTTTGAGGCTCACCAATGGTTTACATCTTGTGGTGAACCCTCTGTATTCACTCTGGTGAAGTCTTCTCTTGATTGTTGACTTTGACACACATACACCTACCTCCTGGAGAGTGTTCTTGATCTGGCCAACTGTTGTGAAGGGTGTTTTCTTCACCAGGGAAAGAATTCTTCGGTCATCCACCACAGTTGTTTTCCGTGGTCTTCCTGGTCTTTTGGTGTTGCTGAGCTCACCGGTGCGTTCCTTCTTTTTAAGAATGTTCCAAACAGTTGTTTTGGCCACGCCTAATGTTTTTGCTATCTCTCTGATGGGTTTGTTTTGTTTTTTCAGCCTAATGATGGCTTGCTTCACTGATAGTGTCAGCTCTTTGGATCTCATCTTGAGAGTTGACAGCAACAGATTACAAATGCAAATAGCACACTTGAAATGAACTCTGGACCTTTTATCTGCTCATTGTAATTGGGATAATGAGGAAATAACACACACCTGGCCATGGAACGGCTGAGAAGCCAATTGTCCCATTACTTTTGGTCCCTTAATAAGTGGGAGGCACATATGCAAACTGTTGTAATTCCTCCACTGTTCACCTGATTTGGATGTAAATACCCTCAAATTAAAGCTGACAGTCTGCAGTTAAAGCACATCTTGTTCGTTTCATTTCAAATCCATTGTGGTGGTGTATAGAACCAAAAATGTTAGAATTGTGTCGATGTCCCAATATTTATGGACCTGACTGTATCTAACCATTTTTCTACCTGATCTTTCACCTTTGAAATCTGGAAAGGGGTTAAAAGTGTGCATACAGGGTTAATGCCAGCTTTTAGCTATTTCAGGAGTGGTCTAAGCCAGGCTGACCCAAAGGCTGCACCAATGTATACACCTATTAGTTTAAAACAAAACCCTCTGTGTCCCTCAAGAGTAACAATTTAAAAGGTCCCATTTGTTGGATTTCATAAGTAGTATTGTTTTCCTACCGTTCCACATAATACAACAGACTCCAATAACAATTTGCAGACACAGGATGTAATGAGTCACGGGATGTGTAATTTACGTGGAAAATTTCTCTGGCTCTTTCACTTAAAATCCTCCTGTACCTAAATTATGTAATTGCTTGGAGAAAAAAATATCTTAATGAATATGGCTCTCATCAACTCCATGGTCTGATCCTTAAATCTCTCTAAACTAACAAAACAGTGATGTAGGCAATAGAGAGTTCACTAATTCCTTTCAATCAAGAACATTTTCTCCCTTATTAAAATTTTAAATCTCGACCTTTCAACTAATGTGAAAAAGTACCGTAAAAACTTTAAGAGAAGAAGAATAGCAGTCTCATTTAATTTAGGCCATGTCAACAAAGAGTTTCCATTGTCCAAAGTGGTGTAAAAAGTTTATCAAGCTCAGCTTGAACGCATTACATTTTTTATTGCAGAATCCTGCATAATTGGTAACAGTGTTTTCATGAAAAAAATGGAAATATGGAGTGGAGCTGGGACAAATTAGTTACTGCAGTGGTCTCGTATTTGAACAAAAAACAGGGGTCCTCTAAAGGAAATAATTAAATCCTTCCAAACATACAGTATAAAAACAAAGTGCAGATTGATTCATTTTAAAACCATGCAAAACTGCAACTGCATTTTTTTTTAAATGAAAGTGTATGTAAACTCTAACAATGAACTTCTATTATTTGCTCCCTTTTGGTCTGGTAAATATACCATTGAAAGTGTTTTGTTATATCTGATAAGTTAAAAATAATGCTTGTTGGTCATGTCTGTATTTCATAGCTGTCTTGTTTTCTCAAGTAGCCCTCCAAGTTCTTAAAGGAGAACAGCTGAAGCTTTTTTGGCTGCAATTCTCCTGTGGATGACAGAAATGCAATCCATTCTGCACTCCTGTGACCCATTTTCAGCTGAAAGTGGATTGAAGTCTCCTTAAATGTATATGTATATACACATTAATATAAATGACACAGCAAGCAAACACACAAGATTCTCAAACAATGGCAGGCAACCTATCCCATTTTAAGAGTCTTCTGGATTGCCCCTTAAGCTGACCATACACTCGTAGAATTTAATTCAAAATTTTTTGTTCTAAAACATTTGTTTGATTGTCTAACCATTAGTGGAGTCAAATCAACATTCATTTTTTTCTGCAATGATGAGAAAATTCGAAGGAGCAGGATGGGAAATTTTTCCCAAACTAACATACAGTATTTCTAACAGCTAATGTACTTTTCATTTGCGAAATTGCATTCATTCCAAAATTGAAAGTTAAAAGCAAACCTTTTTTTTTTAAATAGCATCGAATGACATTCATCAAGTCATTGGATGTACTGATAAGAGTGTTCGTTTGAAAATATACTAGCGTATGGTCAGCATTACTGCTTCAAAGAGTTTCACTTCCTACTTACTAGTTGGTTGGGAGGTCACACAATGGGCATCAGTTTTTTAAATGGATAATTAATATTATTATACAGGATTTATTTAGCGCCAGTTTGCACAGCGCTTTACAATATAAAGGTAGACAGTACAGTTACAATACAATAAAATACAAGAGGGTTAAGAGGGCCCTGCTAATAGGAGCTTGCAATCTAATAGGGTGAGGCAAGTGGTACAAAGGGTTATAACTGTGGGGGTTGAGCTGATGGAAGTGATAAAAGTTCAATTAGCTGAAGGTGTGTAAGGCTTCCCTGAAGAGAAGAGTTTTATTTATTTATTAATTTCAGGCACTTATATAGTGCCGTCAATTTACACAGCTCTTTACATATATATATATTGTACATTCACATCAGTCCCTAACCCTCAAAGGGTGTACAATCTAAGGTCCCTAACCTATATTCATGCATACTAGGGATAATTTAAACAGGATCCAATTAACCTAACAGCATGTCTTTGGAGTGCGGGAGGAAACCTACGCAGACACAGGGAGAACATGCAAACTCCACACAGGTGGTGCCATGGCTGGGATTCGAACCAACAACCCTAGTACTGCCAGGCGGACGTACTAACCATTTAGTAAGTGAGTTTTCAGGGATTGCTAAAAGCCTGCAAGAGTAGAAAATAGAATAACAGACTGATGTAAAGAGTTCCAGAGAATTGGAAAGGCTCTGGAGAAGGAAGAAGTCCTGGAGATGAGCATGGGAGGAGGAGACAAGGGAGCTTGAGAGCAGAAGGTCTTGAGAGGAGCAGAGAGATATTTGGAGACAAGATTGGTGATGTAGCTTGGGGTAGAGCTGTGAATGATAATTCTAACAACTATAAAAATGTTAAAGTAGATCTTCACCCTTCCTCAATTTTTTTAAAACCCTGCTTATTGGGTTGCAGGTTCTGTACATGCTCACCCACTCATGGATCTGGCATTGTCCTGCTGAAATCCTCTTTTTCTCCACCACTCGGGTCCTGCACTGCCATGTTTTCATGTGATGTTATTGGGAGGCTGCTGGCTCTTCAGGGTTCCCAATGACGTGCTGCTAAGTACATCCCCTTGTTCCTTTCTAAATGAAAGGCTTAATTGCTCATTTATTTCTAGGGGAGAAAACAAAAAAAAGGAGATATACTTACCTGATCCGTCGCTCCTTCCTGCAGCTTCTGTACCCCCATGCTCCACCAGTTTATGGTCCTGACACCATCATGACCAGAGCAGGGCTATGGACGTGATGATGCAGAGGGACAGTCTGCTGCTGCATTGAAAGGGAACATCACCTGCCATGGGAACAGAGGATCAGGTAAGTAAATTGTTTCTCCTCTCCCACAGACAAAACAAGATACTAACCCTTGCAAAGCATGCACAGGGATAATTTTTCTATCTGCTGGAGTTGGGCTTTAAATGTAATTTTAGTGGTTTAGTTTACATATACTTTAAAAATACATGTGTCATATATAGGGTGTTACAATAACCAGAAAAGATCCTGAGACGACTAAATTCATTATAATAATAAAATACAGGGAAAAAGTGTACATTTTACACTGTAATATGATTGGCTTTTTTCAGGTCTGATATAATATGCTTGTAATTGTCTACTCCGATAACATTTTTGAGCATTTTGCCCTTTGAGCACATGTAGTATGACAACATATCACTCAGCCGGCTCTGTGTAACAGAAACATGGTGTGCAATATGACTACAGAGGCAGCACTGCAGCAGGAATTCTGTCAGCAGTCAACAGTTCTGCTCAGTTCCTGGATATTAAAAGCGTAGGGCCTAAGGATTAATTAGGCATAACACTGGTGCCTTTTCAGAGTACACTGTGAAAGGAAACAGTTCATCACTCTGATGAAAGATCAGTGAACCGATGAAGGTAAAAAGAGCTGAACAAATATAGGCCACTTGGTAGCCCTCCAAATTTCGGGAAAAAACATGGCAGAGATCACAAGGTAAACCAAACTTCTGTATCTTGTAATGCTAATTTGAGGCCTTGCAGTGTGAACGTTCCTCTGCAAAAACTTTGACCAAGCTTGTAAACTGTTCTATGAGAACCACTGGTAAAAATGACAGCTATGGCTCAGCACTGGCCATTGAGCCAGTGTGGATTAAACCAAATCATCATCTCAGATTATCCATATCGGTCATAAAGTCATATTTTTGCCTTACAGCTGAGCAGGGGAGTGTCTGAAAATGGACCTGGGTTGTATCGTAAACGAATGTTGAGGCTTTTAAACTGCATTGATTAACTGAACCAAGGAAATAAAATGCAATTCTTGCGAATTGGATGAATAAATAAAAAACTCAGGGACATGTCTTATAGTGTAGGGCCCATTAGGCAGTTTTAAAGGACAGGTATTTAAAATTGTCCTTTACATTTTCCTGCCACCCCCTTAGTGTAGACTCCCCACTGAAATACTTACCTTTATCCTTGCTTCTAAAGCTGGATATACAGCAGTGGGTTGGACAAAAAAAAATGCCAGATTCTCAGCTTCAACACAACAATGTGTGATGCGGGATCTCTCCCTCTGAGCCATTGTACTCTGATAGGGGGGACTCCCCCTCTGCCAAAATACACTGATCAAATGCTTGCTTTCCAGCAAGACCATTTGACAGATGATGTACTAATGACTGGCTTCTGTCAAACAAACAGTGGTACAAATGTATCGAAAGTCATCAGGTTCCTGCTTAACCAGCCAACTTTCTGTATGTGTCAGTTTTAGTTCTTCACAGTGCAGCCCTGCCCAACACTGCACAACCTTTGTGCACCACGGCTGCATTTAGAGCCAATGAGGACAACTGAGGCAACCGCCACATGCAATACTTATGAAGGCACAGTGGAGGAGTTGCACTGAGGCCAGAGTGTCCATACCAGACACAGGCTGATGAAGGCTTAGCATTACTGAGATATCTGTCTGGCCACTGTGTCTCTCACACAGGAAGATGTGGCAGCAGAGCATCTTCAGTGGTACAGGGCCTGTCAACAGCTTCACTGAGTAAAAGTCTCTGCCCAGCCACTGCACTAGATGTGGAGGCAAATTTGGCCAACCCTGGCACTGTCGTAGCTCTGTTTACTCCTACAGATGAAATTTACTTATGGCAATCCTGTGGAATATGGATTATCCATAGAATTCAATGAGTCTAGTGCATGCGCACCAGAAACAGGATTTTTTTTCTTTACAAAAGAAGGCAATTATTTTAGTGTATTGGCTACTTCGGGAGGGGGGGGGGGGGGGTGGTATAGGTAAAGGAAAAGCTTGTGTTTTCACTGACAGAGAATAGCCCAAAAAAGTTAGGCAACAGCTACAATTTATTAATGAACATTGATTCTTGGCCTTTGTTTATTCCTGCAGTAAGTGCACACCATGAGGCAAGAAAAAAAACCGCTGTAAACTACGGCAATTTTTACAAAGAAGTTATGAGCCATTTACTCACCAGAAGGAATACCTGCCATCAAACACCATAGCAATGTGACTAATGGTGAACCCTAACCATCATCGACCTCAACCTCTATAAAAGTTATGAACCTGTATTTTCTATAATGGCTGAGCTTCCTCCCCCTATAAAAACCCCCTATAAAAAGGTACCTGTAAAGAAAAATGTTGGTTTTAGACTTACTTCCTTCCACATCATTGGGACAGATGCCACCATCCTTCCAGGAAAATTTCTGAGGAATGCTGAGTAGGCCAAATCTCTCAAGAAAACATGCCAGTCCATTGTCCTAGATTGTAAGCTCGAAAGAGCAGGGCCTTCAAACCTCTCGTATATTGTCTTGTTACTGTATTGTCTCATGTACTGTCCCCCACTATACTGTACAGTGCTGAGCAAACATTTTGGCACTATATAAACACTGTATAGTAATAATATTAATAATTGCAGGAGCTGCTCGATATTCCCTGGCATCTCCAGAAGGAGCTATTGATTTTTACAGGGGGAGGGGGCTTGGACTTAATAAGTAAACTGATGTGATCATCTCTCTGTCACCCTGCTCCCCTCTCCAATCAGCATGCTTCTTCCACTGCAGCACATCTGATTATGTGTCTTTTATATATGCCTGGAGTTCAACTTTAACAAATGTACTATTTTTCACTTCTAGTGGAGGAATTGAGAGAGTTGGTGATCATTTCATATTACTACACAGCGATACATTAGACGCTGTCTATAGGTCTACCTGCACCCCCATGCTGCCTATGTCCATTAAATGCTAAAGATAGCACCCCAATACATTTCATGTAGAGTGGTCCCCTTCAAGAAAACTGGCACATGAAGGAGAATTAAGCAACTCATCTTCAAAGTATCAATGTTTATTTAATTTCAGACATTTACACACCTCCAACAATTTACGCAGTGCTTTACATAACAAACATTTAAGTCAGTCCTTGAACTCAAGGAGTTTACAATCTTCAGTCCATATTTCACATACATACATACACATACTAGTGTACGCCAAATTAACTACCAGCGTGTCTTTGGAGTGTGGGAGGGAATTGGAGTATGTTGGAGTATGCAGATGAAATACATGGGAGAACATGCAAACTCCATAAAGTTTCCTAACCAGGGACCCCTCCATGCTGCAAGAAAGAAGCTAAGCACTAAGCCACTGTGCTACTCGAATCTGGACAGAGGTAGGAGTGTGTAAACGGACACAAGTCTGCTTATTTGGGCCTGCCTGTTGACCCACATGGAGCTTCCAATCAGGCCTGCCTGAAAAACTGACATGTGGACTTGATTGAAAGCATCCTGTGAAAAGGGCCCTTACCGGCCCACATGCTATTGCTGCAGGGGTGAACACTCACAGGCAGGCAAGAGAAATAGGAAGCAATGACACAATGACCAGGTAGGCACAACAGCACAAGAAACGATGGGACATGTAGTCCTGAGGAGGCTAATCAGAAGTTTTTGCTTTGCATTCAGACTCCGTGCTGCATGAGCCGCACAGAAGAAGCTGGTGACTCTGTACTGAGAAATTATTAAAAAAAAAAAAAAAAAATACGGCCAGCACAGTGGCTAAATGGTTAGCACTTCCACCTGGCAGTACTAGGGTCGTTGGTTCAAATCCCAACCACGGCACCACCTGCCTGGAGTTTGCACGTTTTCCCTGTGCCTGTGTGGGTTTCCTCCAGGTACTCCGGTTTCCTCCCACACTCCAAAGACATGCTGGTAGGTTAATTGGCTCCTGTCTAAATTGTCCCTAGTATGTGTATGCATGAATGTGAGTTAGGGACCTTAGATTGTACTCCCCTTGAGGGTTAGGGACTGGTGTGAATGTACAACATATATGCAAAGCGCTGAGTAAATTGACAGTGCTATATAAGTACCTGTAATACATAAATAAATTGTGCTGCCATCAGCATCTTATTCAGCAAAAAAAAAAGGTTTAGGAGCGCTTCAAATGCAATACACTATTACACATTTTCTGCAACGAGGAGAGCTCATATCCTATACTCTAACCTGTCAAGAACAGCACATGTGTCAATGAAACCATCTCCGTAAAAACAACACAATTCGCGTGAAGGGCCACAACAGGACTAAGTGCTTGTTCAACAACTTTGTAGAGATATTAATGGCTAACAAACTGCTCAGTATCCTCACAGGTCATAGTTTTAGGCTACAGAAGGCAAACCTGATTAGATGGAGCTGATAAGACAGGGAGGAAGGCAATGGAGAGGAATTTTAGCATTCCTGCTCTGATGACGGAGCTGCACTCTCTGAGCGCACAATAAATCCGGGCTGATGAGGGACAAGATGAGGGGTGATGAAAAGACCAGTGGGGGGGGGGGGGGGTGTTGGGGTGCGGCGTCATGGGAGAACAAGCGTCCGGTAAAGCAAAAACATTTCCTTGTTTACAAGCACAGATCTCAAAGTAAGACAATTATATTAAATGACCATCACACCTTAAATGTCTTTATTTCTTTATGTAATATCCTGATTAACGCTGTTCATATATGTGCAGAAAATGTCCTCAACTGTAAAAACAATTGATTAGCTATTAAAAAAAAACTAAATGGCAGTTCCTTGCAATAGAGGAGGTACAGTATCATACTTAAATGCCTGGTGGGCCTGTGATTGTATTTCAGTGCTACAGCTTCAATCAGACTTTACAGCATTAGACACTTTTGAGAGTATCAAACATTTGTTTCCCCAGCTGCATACTGTGGTTCCTTTCTCCGATCCCTATATCACAGCTTAATCTTTTGTATGCTCCTTTCTATACTGTACTAAGAAACACACAATTGCTAAACATTTAAAATGTTATTTTAACTTTTAATCAGGTAAATAGGGAGTATTGCAAATTAATATTTTCCATCTGCAACCAACAGGTGGCGCCCTATGTAAAGGAGTCATGCTTTGTGAAGGATCTCTTTGCAGCTGTTGCATTAAATGAATCCTGAATAGCAGACAAAAAAATCGTACAAAGTTGAAAACATAAAACAATTAAATACAATTCAGTAAATATCTGCAGGTCATCCTAGGCTGATCATACAGAGAGCTGTGTAAGGCACCCTCAGAGGAACTGACAAGTGAAAGCTGTGCCCCAAAGAAAAGGGGCATGGAGGACAAAGGACTAGTCACCAGTATTACTTGTAGGTACCCAGCAGCTGATTTTTCCCCATTACTGACTTACCTGTCTGTAGGAATGGAGCCATCTTTTTTAGAGGGAGGACTTTGCTTCCTCATGTCCAAGCAGGAGATCAGTGAGCGGCACTGCAGGGAAACTACCAGATCTAACCAAAACACATGATACTAGTAATCAGAGGCAGCAGTGCTATAGGTGATCCTACACTGCAGATATACAACTATGAGGCTGGAGGCACCTCCAGGATGTACACTACTATTTATCAGGAGGTGATCAAGAAAAAGTGTATATTATTCAGGGTACTACTTCAGCACAGTGAACATTTCTAAATGTTCCCTGTAACATAGCAAATTTTCATTTTTTGAATTCAGTTCCAATTTATAGCCAACTCCACCCAGCACTGATTTTTTGCCCATATCTCCTAGATTCTCTAACTTATCCAGCTCTTTACAAAAGCAGGCCATAAATACGAAAACA
This sequence comes from Staurois parvus, assembly GCF_062004578.1. Taxonomy (NCBI): domain Eukaryota; kingdom Metazoa; phylum Chordata; class Amphibia; order Anura; family Ranidae; genus Staurois; species Staurois parvus. Next base: position 5,222,477 of record NW_028318078.1, read on the forward strand.
TTGTTCATTCTATAATCTGATGGTGCCACCAATGATTCTGAAAATCGGCAGTTTTTGCACAAATTTTCCAGCATGCCCGGTAAACGAAATGGGGAGGAACCACGAAAATTGGCTGGTGCTATTGCCCCACTAATCGGCCGATTATTCATAGGTCTGATTTTCAATCAAAAAAGCATTCGCAAATCTACCCATGTATGGGTAAGTCTTTCTTACCTGGTGAAGCCAATTATACTCATCTGGGTTCCCTATCCAGGGGATTGCTAATCCAGGGCCACACATTAACCCCCACCATTTGATCACCTTCACTCCCATTGGTCTGACGCTAGATCTCTTCTGCATACTAAGAGGACCCATCTGCTGGCCCGCCAAAGGTAATTGTTCACTGCTGGCTGGCCAATGAAAATTAATGTGGACACGCAGAAGAAGGACCCCTCCAGGATGTAAACAGAGTGAAGGAGGACCTGGATGATCAGGTGACCTCAGTTTAAGGTACGTGAAAAGGGGGATTAAATAGATTTTTTTCTAAACTCAGATGGGGGGGGGGTGTTACTTTTATCCTGGAGTTTGACTTTAAGCCCACTAAAATGAGAAAAAAAAAATGCAGCTACAGAATCATGGGAGGAATAAAAATGATTAAATTGTGAGGTCATTTTGAAATGCGTTACATACTGAATGTAAATATAAGGGTGGAATACAGTGGAGTGTCAATGACTTTGTTAAAAAAGGTGTTTAAGGGCAGGTTCACACCAAAACGTGGTGTGGGATAGGCACGTTCCATGCGCAAACGGAACCACGTTCAAAAGCACTACCTATGTGATTTGCTGAGGGTGCTAATACATTGTTAATGGAAACCCAAAGACAGACTGCAAATGCAGTGCATTTGTAGGCACCAGATTGCATGGTACGACAGTACCATGGGGTTTGGTGCAGAGCATTTTTCAAAAGCAGTGCATGCATTACTTTCTGTGCAATCCAGTGTGATTTCAGCCCATTCAAATAAATGGGCTGAAAATCACAGTGCAGGGGAATGCACAATAATCGCACAGGAGAGCACACTGCGTTCCAGTGTGATCCTGGTCTGAAAAACATGTCATACCAAATTGCATGGTACTGCGATATCATGCAATCTGGTGCCTGCAAATGCACTGCCTTTGCGATCTTCTGTGGGTGCCAATAAATTAATAATGTCTCCTCAAATGCATATTGCAAATGCAGTGCATTTGTAGGCACCAGATCGCATGGTACAACAGTATTATGCGATTTGGTGAGGCACATTTTTCAAAAGTAGTGAATGCACCACTTTTTGTGTGCTCTGTCCGATTTCAGTGAATTCACATGAATGGGCCTAGAATCGCACCGCAGGGGAACGCACAGGAACGTGCACCGCGTGCGATTCTGGTGTTAAACGGCCCTCACTTTATGTTCTCCCATACAATATGCGGTATGTAGCTGTGCTGTGTTTCCCTCAGGTGACACTATGTATTTACAGGGAAGCCGCCATTAGACACAGAAGCAGAATCCAGGGAGAATTTCAATCTATGTAAAGCCCCGAGGTGCTTCCTCTTCCTGCTATCTTTTATTGTCCTGAACACTAATTACAAACGGACATTTTATGCTTCTTGTTAGCTGCCAGCAGCTAAATTGATAGCATGTGACTCTAATCCCTGCCATTTTCCTTCCATACATTGTCACAAACACAAATGTTTATGGACAAAAATACCTTGTGGTCATTTTCTCTGGAGAGAATGTATTTATACTATACGTTTTATGGAGCCCACATGAAGTACATGCTTGACTTGTGGTCTGAAGACTGCGGAGTCTCATATAATAGGCATGACCTAAGTATATTCATCTTTCGGATCCTCACTTTTGTGGAACTTCTACAATTTAGACATTACGTATTAAAACTATTTAAAGTGGAACTAAATTGTATTTCAGCACAACAAACTGAAAACACTACTGTATTTAATTCATATTTCATTTTCGGAGCAGACTCACCTATGCATCTGTGTCTCAATGCTTTATTTTGTTGAGAAATCACTTTACAATAACTCCCTCCTAGCATTTCTAGTTACGGCCATCTTGAGTAAGGGCAGATGATTCATGTAGCATTTACTTCCTGGAATCCATCTGCTCTAAGCACAGGCATGCAGGCAGGAGAGTGTGCTTAGCCCCTCCTCCCAGTGTAACTAGAACCTTCAGGGCCCTGGTGCAAGAAACCATGCAGAGCTGCCCTGATCTTTGAGCCCAGGGCCCTTCCCACTAATCCCAGGGCTCTTTATTACTCTCGCCGTGGGGTCACATATAGGACCATTTATTTATTTCAGGTACTTATATAGCACTGTCCATTTACGCAGTGCTTTACATATATATTGTACATTCATATCAATCCCTAACCCTCAAGATGTGTACAATCTAAGGTCCCTAACTCACATTCATATACGAAGGCCAATTTAGACAGGATCCAATTAACCTACCAGCATGTCTTTGGAGTGTTGGAAGAAAGCCACACAGGCACAGGGAGAACATGCAAACTCCAGGCAGGAGGTGCCGTGGCTGGGATTCGAACCAAGGACCCTAGTACTGCCAGGCGGAAGTGCTAACCATTTAGCCACTGTGCTGCCCATATTTTCACATGTGCTGCAGTCTTGGGTAGGGTTCCCACCTTTTCTTCAAACCAAAGCTGAACACTTTAGCGGTGCAATGCAATTTGTTTTTTTTAATAACATATATTTTTTCATTAAATAACATTTCTAATCATATGGATTTGATCACAAGAGTCCCCCCCCCCCCCCGTACATCAGAGTCCACAGATTTTCTATACTTTATTCTTTACATCTGAATCTTCAGAATTCCCCTTTACATCTGTATCTGCAGAGTTCCTTTTAAAATCTGAATCCACAGAGCTTCCCTTTACATCTGAATCCACAGAGCTCCCCATTACATCAGAGCTCCCAGAATTCTGTTTAATCGGTTTCACTAGAGCCCCTTTACATTATAGTCCACATAGTTCCCCCCTACATCAGTCCACAGAATTTCCACTTACACTTTGAGGAACTCTGTGGATCCTAATATAAAGGAGAATTCTGATGTAAGGGGTGGTCTGGGAACCCTAATTTAATGGGGGGCACAGATGTAAGGGGGAATGATGTGGATTCTGGTGTAAACCAGAACTCTGATGCAAGGGGGCCTCTGCTCACCAAAGCCTCCACTTACATCAGATTCCACAGAGCACCCCTTACATCTGAGTCTAACTTACTTTAGTGTAGGCAGAGGCAGGAGAGGGAGGGAGGGTGAGACTGCAGTGACAGTGGATGGTGAGCTCACTCACCCCAGGATGAAGGCTCAAGCAGTTTGCAGCTTTCACCCTTGATGTAGTTGCCAGCTGCTGGGCTTCAGATTTCCCATTCACATCCCCTTTCTAAGGTACATCACTCCTGGGGATTGGACTGTGGGTGGGGCAGACACAGGATGAGAGGGGCAGGATCAGCTCTTTCTCTCCTCTCCCATCCATGCAGGGCAGAGGGGGAAGGGAGGAGTGTGCTGAGTCTGGGCAGTGTAAGAGAGAGTGTTACAGACACTCTCTGCTTACAACTGTAGCCAATTACCCAGCTAGAGAGCCACAATTTGGGCTCTTGGGGTCCACCTACAGGGGTGGAACGCCAGGGGCCAGTCGCAAGTATGACCTTTGCAACCCGACAGAAAACTAAAATAAGCCAACAACATTTATCTTCAAAAGAAGAAATTAAATACTCACCTCTTCCATTGCCCGTGCCATCAAATGCCTCTCCATTAAAGATAAATATTCCACTGAAATCTGCAGAGAAACTGAATCTTCAGGGGGTGTCAATCTCCTGCTGCACTGAGTGGTTCCTCCTGTAGACCACCAATTCAAACCACCTTGTAGGTGTAATCAAAGCATGAATCAGGGGACCAGAAGATCATTCTTACCAGGAATGTGGATATCTTGGCAGATTTCAGAGGAAGATTCTCATGACAGGGTCTCTTTAAAAGCATGGTCTTCAGGCCTTCCAGCATGCAGAGTGTCTTCGCAGAAACTATCGTAATCCACAATGCGCATGCCTTAACGTTACAGGCCAGTCTGTGTGCTTTCCAACAGTCAAGTCTGTGTGCTTTCCAACAGTCATGTCATTAGAGCAATACAGAGGCTGCTATTGGGTACCTGACTGTCATAGTGGCCCTCTGGCTTCAATATTTTAAGCCCTTTCTTTCAAGCTTGATTAGCTACAGGAGGCAGGCCCATTGAAATCAATTGGAGGCTGTCGGCTCCCGCAGATAATTTGGGCAGCTTGCATGTAATCACTTATGTCTGTGTTCAGGGCCGATCGCTCCATGAGTGATTACTTGCAAGCAGCCATGATTAACTACCGGAGCCGGAAGCCTCACATTGCTCTCAATGGACCTACCTTCTGGAGCTAATCGGTGGGATCCCCCAATAGGTTTCTGGAGTGTAATCAGTGTTGGCCCCGTTTGCATGAATATGTGTGAATGGGGGTGCAAATTGGCCCTATTGTGTGTGTGTGTGTACAAACTGGCCATGCACATTTGTTATCACATTCTGCATGGCAGTCCTAAACTGGACCAATTGGTGAGAGATGATGAAAAGGCCTGGTAAACTACTTCATAAAAATTCTATGGCAAAGGTTTTCAAGGGAATCAGATATGGCGCCCAGAGAGCTGGCACATATATTTCCAAGTATTATTAAATATTGAACAGGTATAAAGACTGAAAATAAGTAAGTCAGAATAACAACTAGGTCACTAGTATTTCCAAAACAGGTCAGTAATTTATTAAATGCACACACAGATGGGTCTCTGTATGTACTATTTACCCATGGCATCATAAAGACTTAAAAAAGTAGGAGGTAAGAGCTCATTTACATTTTCTTGATCCTCCAAAGAGCAATCCGCAGTGGATCACTATTTAGAGTGTGTGTGACAGGCAGTAAGGAGGCTTTATGTTGCTTCCTAACCTCCTGTTTCACCCCTAAAAACCTGCAACACCACACTGCAACTTGAGCCATGGGTGGTTGCAGAGGAGCCCCATTCAAGCTTGGCCCATAATACTGACCACCAAGTGGAACAATGGGGATACATTTTCTCCTCACATGTGTCACCTGCCCTTTTATATGCGTTTTCTTCTTCTTCACTCATGAGTGGGGTAAGGATCTTCGGGCTTACCCTGAAATCAAGGGGGAGGATGTGTAGCCATTAGGTTCCTTCCTCTTCAGCCTTGGGAGGTCTCTCTTCGGGAGAGCTCCCCACCTAGTACTCAATGGTTGACTTCAGCTGACCATGATGAGAGGGCTCCCCTTGGCCTTTTGACTAGATGGACCTGAGTGTGCCCAAGGGGTTCAAGGAAGGGTGCTTCGGGAGAGGACTAACATAGTAGTCTAAAATGGAAAGGAAAATGAAAAGTACATAGCAGATATGTTCTAGATAGAAAAATTTGATTTTAGTCCTCATGACATATTATATGAAGGGGTTAATTTTCTAATTACAAAACAAATTACCTGCTGTCATCTGGCAGATGTAGTCCAATGGTCAGAAACAAACAGTACATAACCGCCGTGGTTTGACTGGAGGATGCTGTGGGCAATTTCGGCATGTATAACTTCCAAATCTGTACACAAGTGGGACTCCTGCAAGGCAGGTCTGTAAATACTCATAGAATATACACGGCAATAGTCGTGTTTATATGCAGTCCTTTATGAAAACAACTCAAGGACCATATTTAGGCAGCCTGTTTGTTTCCATACGTCATTAATGAACAATCTGGAGCTTTATGATCTATCATCTTCGCACAGGAATGGAAAGATAAATATATCTATTAAAAAAATATCTGAATGGACTTTGTATGAACACATGCAGGGCCAAGGACTGCTTATATATATTAATAAACTAACAATATTACAGCAGGAAAAATTAACCCATTCCCAGCTGAGTATGTTACATGTAAAAACATTGTTGTTAAAGTATATGTAAACCCAGTCACTAACATATTATATACGTTTTAACACATTAATAAAATATATTCTGCTATATGTCTTTGCTAAAAAAAAAAAAACCCCAATACATGTATATTAATTGGTTTACGTGAAAATTATAGCATCTTCCATTGGCGGTATATATACTGGAATTATTTATTTATTTTTTTATACTAATAATGGCGGCGATCAGCGACGTATAGCGGGACTGCGGCAGGCACTCTGACACTAACACTGGGTGGGAACTGACTGACTGCCACAGACATCTCCAGGGACAGTAATACAGTGATCAGTGCTAATAAAAAGCACTGACACTGTACTAATGACATTGGGCAGGAAAGGGTTAACATCTGGGATGGTCAAAGGGTTAATTGTGTACTGCTTTGTGCTTACTGTGTGCTGTTTTACTAGGGGAAGTACTCCTTTCTATCTCTCTATCTCTGCTTTGCAGAAATTGAAAGCAGCATGTCCCAGCAGACAGGAGAGAGATCTGTGTTGTTTACACACAGAACTCTCCCCTGTCAGTTGCACCTCCGATCGTGCCTGCAATTTGAGTCTTTAAGCACGTTTTTAAGCTGTTTTTTTTTGCCAGAAGCAAAAGACATTCGTAAAAATTGAACCATCCAGTGTGCATAAGCCCTAAACAGGAAAACGCCGCAAAGAGACTGCATGGATCAGCAGCACTGAGACACAACACAGGCATACAAAAGCTGAAAAACGTATTTTTATAACAATACATTAGCAAACTAAATCTATTTCAGTTACGATTTATATCTATATTAACCCGTTATGCCTTAATCTGAACTCCGGGACAAAAACTTTCATTTAAACATATTCCATAATATTTACAAAGGATTCAAATAAACTTTGTATGCACCGAACCTAGATATTACTTTGTAAAAGTAGTACTGACATCATCACTGGGCTGCACATGGCCTGTGCAAAGAACAGAGCAGTAGGAGGGACCAAGCAGACTCCACCCACTACAGAAACCTACAGGAAGGGGTGGAGACAAGACCAGTTTACCCTGCACAAGAAGAGGGCAGCAGTGATCGGTCTTTGTTACAGGAAGCTCCTAAACAGATGCAAAGTTTTACACTGGAATGCTGCACAGATCTGGAGGGAATATGCAAAGCACATCGAGATTTAGATAAGAATACACAAGCTTCTTGTATTTAGACAATATTTGCTTATCTCAGAGTTAATTTTTAAAGTGGACCTTGCACTAAGAGGCAAGGTCCATTAGCCCCCCCCCCCCCTTTACAAAGCACTGCATAAAAGCTGTAAAAAAAAATCACCTTTGGAAAAAGTTAGAAAATATACTTACCTTACTGCTGGCTTCTACACTGCAGAGGGAGATCAGAAATCAAAATCTTTCTAGCTATAAATCCTTGGAATGATGATGATGCCATATATCAATGTGGGATGCTCTGGCACAGTACAAGAGCATCTCCTCCTGAGACTTGATGATGTGGGCATAAGCTGGTTAATAACAGCAATTTGTAGAGTAGGAGGTTCTGTTGTTCTGAATATAAAAAAGAGTGGCTGCTTTACTCACCTGACCAGACCCGCAGATTAACCGATCCAGCAGTGCCACACAGCAGCTTTTTCAGATTGAATTTAACCCACTACCTGTCCGCCCTGAATGTTAAGGCTTCACTCCCACCCTGGGCTTACAGGAGAATGCTGCATAGTGCTTTCTGGAGCAGTTAGGATCTGCCCAATGCCAGAGGAAAAACAGGGCAAAGACGATCTGCTGTCACCTGACCAGACTAATGACACTGCAAAACAAAGAGGTATGTATAAAGATTTTTTTCATTTTTTTCTTTAAGGTACTGGGGTGCTTCAAGTGGGGTAAGGGATGGGAGGGGCAGCACTTGAGTCTGGAGATGGGCTTAAGCACTAGAGAAATGCGTCAAGGCACTCCAAACGTGCTGCTCTAGAGCCCTCCTCTAGTTAGGCTGCTAGACAAATTAAATTTTTTGCTCCACTGTAGTGAGTAGAGCAGTGATTGATTGTTTTGGTCTGTTCCGGATTTCCTGAGCTAAGAGTTTGATTCCTCCCACCTGCCCCTGAAATAAGTTTCAGCATATACCGCAGGGAGATTCAAATGATCAGTTGAATATTTATCATGCCCCAGACAGTCCATGGAAGGAGGTGTCTAGAAGCTGGCTGGGGAGGTGATAAATGCGCAGGAGACTTTTCTTTTTTCTCAAGGGAGGGTTCCAGTTCTCTTGGGGCTACTGCCCCTGGAGGCAGCCCCACTAAGACAAGAATCTGCAATCTGGGCCCCAGCAGCTGAAGGCCTGGGCAAGATTGCCAGAAGATTTCATGTTCTGGAGAACACTACACTGAAGTCCAGGTCTGGAGAAGGATCTTGTTGTCTCCCTCACTAAGGATCTACCTGTAGACACTGGGGGGTGGGCAGACAGCTCCTGGAGCACTGTGAGTAAAGACCTTGCTGGGGCCTGTTAGTTGTGCAAATGCCAGAAGGGAACTATGTGCAAGAGGTTACTATGTGATCTGCTGATGTAGGGTCTTAGGTATACTGGTCCTTCCCTGCTACCTCCAGGAAGCTGGTATTAAAAGGTTAAAGAAAGGTTTGTCCTCCTATCATTGTTGCTGATCATTTTGGAGAATCCTGTGACCCTAAACCCCTCTCCTGTTAAAGTTCTTCAACAATAAATATTAAGACACCTCTAGACTGAGCCTGAATTGTTGGTGTGCATGGGACTACGCTTGTGTGACTGGCAGTGTCTGTACTACCTAGAGGGAACCTGTCTATTCTAGATGCCCCTCCGGGGTAGGTGCTACACTACATTTTGTAGTCATTTAACTTCCACCACTCTTGTTAGTTAGCAGGCAGACCGAGTTGAGCCCTGCAGCCAATATTCTGGTAATCATACTAATTAGCTGGCAACTCCAACTACAAGCCAGCAAGTTCTAAGGTATGGCCACCTGTTACTGCTCCCTGCATGCATTGGTGATGGGAAAAGGATTACAGATGGAGATGAGGGCAACTATGATGAGTTTTTTATGAAAATTCAATGAAAATATCAGTAACTTTAGTTATATTTTAGAAGGTGGTTGGAGTGGGTTATTCCGATACCACTATACTTACATGTTTGGGGATTGCACAATTCAGAAGAGAAACCTGTGACTGTTTTAGGTTTTCAGATCTTTATCCAAAATTAGCTAAAAACTATTCAGAAATGGCTAGCCTATATAGCTTAACATGGTTCTTCAAAAGTAGGTCACCTGGGCCATGAAAATGTAATTTCTTTAAACTTTGATCCCGTTGGCTTGAAAACATTATATGGCACCACAATGAAATAATACACAGACAGCCGAAAACAATAAGCTTTAAAGCTCAGTGGATCTCATCATAAGTTTAAAGCTTTTACGTACTTCCAACATCCTCCAGAGGCGATACCGAGAAATATGACGTGTGACTGAACAAGAACAAGCCTGCACTCATTCAGCAACAAAATCACAGATACTATTCGCATTACGTTTCCTCTGTACATCACCTTACAGCGGCTGTTGTATCCCTGCAGGGATCTTGAATGTAAATGGAGCAGAACGCAAAATAGGCCTTGTCAGACCCGGTTGCAGAGATCAGCACAGGTGATGCAACAGCACAATAAAGAAGTTTATAACTCAGCCTGATCTGCCAAATGAGAGTATTACTGTGACGTTAGTGTTACTGATGTGATGATCACAAGAGAAGATTAACTTAACAAAATACAATTTTATGATAATTGCAGTACGAATGTTTTCGCTCTGAGCTGGGTCAGTCCCCTATGGATTTAGCCGACTTCTGGCAAAAGATACATTTATTTGTGTTTAAGGTATACAACACAAAAGGCAAAAGCTGAGCACTAATTGTATAGCGCTTGTATATCTTCCTCTATGTGCAAGGTTTATTTTTTTGGGTTATATGGCTTATATAGAACGGAAAAATGAGTTTAGTTTTTTTGGGTATAATATATGTTCCGAATTTTGTTTCATTATTTGTTTTTGGAATTTGTTTTGTTTAATTTCATTTGTTAATTTTCAAATTTTTTGGAATAATTTGAATTCGAATCGGTCAAAAATTGATTGACCGATCCAAATTCTATTTGAAGAATAGCTGGTTGCTAAAGGAGTGGGACGGCAAAGTTTCCCACTGACAACTGAATGCAAAAAAAAAAAAAACTGCCAGCAATTAAACATTCTGAAAAAAAACGGGTCGTCCCCCAAAATCCATACCAGACCCTTATCAGAGCATGCAGCCGGTAGGCCAGGAAAAGGGGGGGGGATGAGTGAATGCCTCCCTGCTCCTGAACCTTGCCAGGCCACATGCCCTCAACGGGGGGGGTTTGCTTTGGAGTAGAGGGGATATCCCCTCCAAAGCACCTTGTCCCCATGTTGATGAGGACAAGGACCTCTTTCCCAAAACCCTGGTGCGGGGGGTGACTTATCGGAATCTAGAAGCCCCCTTTGACAAGTGGGCCACCAGATCCCCCCCATCCTCCCATATGAATCAGTGTGTGGTACATAGTGCCCCTACTCATGTGAAAAGTGACTAAAAATACAACAGTTGATGACAGGTCCTTTATTAAAAAAATAAAATAAAAACAGTAAATACATTTCCCATAAAGTAGATCCCAAGTCAATCACGATGAACACTGGCTGCAGACCTGAAAAAAAAAAGTGCTCTGCACCCAACAAAGGCTCCCACTGTTTGACAGCTCTGCCTTCTTATGACGTCTTTGACCGGAGGCATGCTGGGTTGATGATGTCACAAGGGGGCAGGGTTACCAGCTAATGAATCACCGTTTGTTAAGGACTCGGCAGTCGGCTTGCCGGTCCGCTCCTTAGCAACCAGCAATTCTTCAAATAGAATCTGGATCGTCGCTCAATTTTCAATCGATTGGGATTGTTCTGAAAATTTTGAATTCATTAGTAAATGAAAATATACAAGACAAAATTAAATTAATTTCAACAAAATTTGTTACTATTTTATTTGGAGATTCGGATGAACAACCAAAAATTTGTCTGAATTTATATTCAGACCAAAATGTATTGCAAATGTCTAATGGCTTCATCCTACCATACAAAGACATGCTAGCGTTGGACTGTAGACTGAAATAACTTTGTAATGGTCCTGGTTGCAGTGAGATAGTAAAGTCAACTACTGCCAAATATTTTACCCTTTTGATAGACTGGGGAAGGTTTAGAACTTGTGTCGGGGTTTAAGTGCTGTCCAAGTCCTTTTTAAAATTAGCCATTCAAGAGAGATATAGAGGGACAGCCATTGCTGGCCTCCTTCTAAAAATGACCGGCACCAATATATTATGAGTCACAAACCCAGAAAACCATTCTGTAAATGAGCTATAACAAAGCACCTGTTGCTGCCTGAGGACTCTTCCTGAAGTCCATCCAAAGTAAAGAGGTTTATTTAGGATCAAGAATTGAATGAGTAACATGAGTGTATGGACGCTTGGATGCATTTCATGCTGAAGCAATTTCTTGCTGTTTTGTCTGACACCTATTACCTAGACTGGAAGTGAGAGGAATCCCTCATGGGAACACAAAAAGCAATAAAGTCCTGATCTCATGGTATAGAGAAAAGGATAGTGGAAGATGTTCTGTAGTCCAGTAGGGTAGGTTTCAGGCAGGGCTGAAAATACTGCTTTAGATTTCAGAGGTAGCATTGTCAGCTAACAAAAAGAATTTAGGAGCTTGGTGGATTTCCGGCAGGATCAACTTGCATTTTTCTGTACATGCAGCATTTTAAGGACAATGGGCAATCTTGCCTGAATTGCAGAGATGTACTATATATTTTATTTTAATTTTGCCAAGACACACACTTTCAAGGGACCCATATACTACAACAAGCTGACTCATTAAATATGAAAATATACGAAGAGGAATGATTCTACCAGATGACCTCTAATATGTGACATATAACACTCTATGAGAGTTTAACCACCTCAACACTGGACTCTTTCATTCCCTTCCTGCCCAGGCCAATTTTCAGATTTCAGTGCTGTCAGACCCTTTAAGTGGTATTTAATCACCACTAGGTTTTTGATTTTTTGCTATACACATAAATAAATACTGAAACTTCTGACAACAAACACGTTTTTCTTGGTTTCTGTTTTTGCAAGTTTTGCATTTAGGCCAAAATATATTCTGCTACATTTCTTTGATAAAAATAACCCATACAAGTGTATATAATGTAGTCTGTGTGAAAGTTATAGGGTCTACAATCTATGGTATATACAGTATATTTGAAAACTGAACAGTTCTCATGTACTAACTGCGTCATTTTATGAGGCCCTAAAATGCCCAGGCAGTACAAATACCCCTTTTTGGAAAGAAGACAGTCCAATCCGGCCGTCCTACTCATGAGGGCGGGCCGGGCTATAGAGCAACACTATACTTAGAGGTAACTAATCTCTTTGTGACTAGCTCTGAGGAAGAAGGGATCCCCCTTTGAAACGTGTCAGCTTGACCAAGAGTTTATCTTCCTTCCGGATGGAACTCGCACATGTCTTCTAACCCTGTGTTGGTTTTGGACGTTATATGCCTTTTTTACTGCTACTCTTGTGAGTATAACTTCAATCAATAAATACATGAATTGTTTACTGAGGTAATGCACAAGGTTTATACGCTCTTTTCTTTTGTTCTCTACTACAGTCACATACAGCATAAGCATACAGGACCCCAAAATACATTCCGCTATGCCTCCCGAGAATGAGAATACCACACGTGTGAGACTTTTTCACAGACATAGAAGGGTCAAAAATCCAAGGAACGCCTTTTGGGTTTTCAAGGAGCATAAATTATGCATCTAATTTCCTATCACACCAGAACAGTAGAAATACCCTCATATAAATCCAATGGTAAATAAAAAGTCCATAGAAAGTCCATATAGAAGTTCTATACACCAATGTTTCTCAACCTTCTTTCAGTCAAGGCACCCTTTAAAATTAAGGACAGTCCCAAAGCACCCTTTAAAATTAGGGAGAGTCTTGAGGCACACCATTCTAAAATAGGGTGCCTCTAGACTGTCTATAATTTTAAAAGAGCACCCCATTTTAAAATGTGAAAAACTATTCTAATAGTTTTATATAACGCAGCAACATCCACACATGTAGGACACCCAACATTGGAGGTGATTTAGTCTTCCAAAGCAAATACACTTTTTCAGACGGATACTGACTAGTATTCCAGTGTTTCTCTTTTCCCTCAGTTTTTCTCCATCACTGAGCTGATGTGACCCCAGCACTGATGGAAAGGGACAGGGAGTGTCAAACTAGGATGCTGTGCAGGCAGCTGACATCCTCCTTATCAACTGATGATGTCATTGGTTGTCAGGATGGCGGCAGCTAGAAGGTCGTAATGGTGCACAATGAAAACCTATGGCTTTGTGTAACTAAAAGACAGGCTTATCCCACCCACTGGCTTGTATACAAGTTTTGGGCAATTTTTAGACAAGGCCAAGGCACCCCTGAAGAAACCTCAAGGCACCCTGGTTGAGAAAGGCTGCTCTACACCATCCAATAATAATACAATCCTAAAAGAATATGCAATTCTTTTCCCAACAGGTGATCTTCACCTTAAACACACCACAGTGCCCTTTACAACACCTCATGTGTGTCTTCACACCTTTACTGCAGAACCTTACTGTGCTAATGGAGGTTAATTGCAATTTATTAATACAGGGACATTGCTTCTCTTGATATCTCCAAACACCCCGATCATCAAGTCCTCCTTTCCAAAGACAACATAATGGAAACAAGAAGTATACCAGATAGTGTAGATCATTATTCCAGCTTTATTATACAGTTAAAATCACACTCACATTTCATAAGAAAACACAAGGCATATCTCATAGCACTACTGCATATGGCTTCCTAGCTCTGTCCAGCGTGATGATGTCTGATGTCCGCCTGCCTGATGAATAAGCCCTGATCGGCTTTCTCAAAGGCTCCTATACAGACTCCTATAAATATGTACATAGACTGCGTTGCCAAAAATGTGAACCAAAATTACTTAACAATTTGCCACATGTGCAATTGCAAAAAATGGAAAAAAATTATATAAAATCGACAAGACAAGAAAATAAAAATAATGTCCAATGTATCAGTAAGTCCCATTCAAATAATATTTGCTTGAAAGCCAAAAGATAGGTGAACAGGTGCTGGCGCCATTAGTAATAAAAAAACAGGTGACCAGGTCCAGGTGACCCCACATGGATTTACACTAACCACAATGGATGGACCTGCTATTACTAGATACGTCTTATTGGCCTTTTTTGGTTGGACCCACTGTGTGTCTTGTCACCAACTTGACCATTCGCATGTACTAGGAATATGATTTCTTTCCATGCAATACACCTCCACTCAAAAAACAGTATCAGGGAAAAGGTTCATTGTGCAAAGCAGCTGACTTTATTAAATAATTTAAAACTAACAATTACACCACACTCACAAGTATATGTGCCTAGAGGCCGGCCCCGGGTACATACAGGGCTTGTTGTTAAGATGGCTGCCACCGCCCCTGAAATCAGAAGCTGGCTTACACTCCAGGGATGGGATGGGATGGGATGTAATGAATCGGCTGGGGAACACTGCTTCAACTAGTTTTGTCTGTAATTGGATGTCTCCAGGAAGCTTTCAAGCAACTATTATTTGAATGGGACTTACTTATACATTGGACATTATTTGTATTTTCTTGTGTTGTCCATTTATATAATTTTATTCCATTTTTTGCATTTTCACATATGGCAAATTGTTAAGAAATTTTGGTTCACATTTTTGGCAGTGCAGTCTATATGCACATTTATAGGGCTCACTAATGTGGAAGTTAAACACAATTTGAAGACTTCAGCAGCCATAATCACACTCCTCTGTGCTTCTTTTTTTGTTTCTTTTGTTTTTTCCCGTGGCGCAGAGTTTTCATTATTATTTGTTTGCATCCTATACAGACTTTCTATTGACTATCACCATCTGGATTTATATGTTTGATAATTGAGTATCACTAAGCACCAATACACTTAATTTGGAGTTGTTCACTATTTATTTCTATAAATGATTATTGATTAGAAATGTATGGAAGTGCTGCACAATATGTGAGAAAAATATATTTATTTTTGCATTTTTTCGCAGCTGTGTGAGTGTATTTTAGGTGATGATTGCTTTCTTATTTATTTTTCACCCTATTTATTTTTTACTTTATTTATGTACTGAATATTTTTTGAGGAATAATTTGGGGTTTGTTTTGATAGCACAGGCAGTTTTACTTTTCAATTTTTCTTTTCATTTCAATAGGATACAGCGGGTAAAATAAGTATTGAACATATCACCATTTTTCTAGGTAATTATATTTCTAAAGGTGCTATTGACATGAAATTTTCACCACATATCGGTAACAGCCCATGCAATCCACACATACACAGAAACCAATAGAGATATGTTCAGAAATTAAGAAATACTTATTTTACTCACTGTATTTCTAACACACATCACAGCCATACTTAGAATAACACACCAAAACACATTCTGTTACTCCTCCCGAGTATGGAGATCCCACGTGTGAGACTTTTTCACAGCCTAACCACACAGAGGGGCCCAAAATCCAAGGAGCACCTCCAGGCATTCTAGAGGCATAAATTATGCATCTAATTTCCTGACTACCTTTCACATTTTTTGGAGGCTCTGGAACACTAGGACAGTGGAAACACCCATAAAGTGACCACATTTTGGAAAGCAAACACCACAAGGTATTTTCTAAGCGATGTGAGTCTTTTGAAGACTGTCAATTTAATAAGATATTTCTCACACACAGCATGGGCATACTTAGGATCACACCACAAAACACATTCTGCTACTCCTTCTGAGTATGGCAATACCACATATATGAGACTTTTTCAATGTTTGGATTGATTATGTACTGGACATTTTATTTTGTGTATCACACAAATCAAAACCCATGTACTTGGATGGTCGTCTCTATACGAGTGATCATGGAAAATAGCTTAGTGTAGCATCACCAATCGCAGTCCCTGTTACTATAAGCCAAGCAAGCTTAGCCTACTAGTATGTGGCTGCCCCCAGGAATGCCTTGTTCACTGGACAGGAAGTACAGGAGGCCAAAGAAAGGAAAAACAAGAGTTCCTATGGTTCTAGAAGTGCAGTCGTCCACAGGGGATGGCTGGGACTGGTGTCTCGCAGGAACGTAGTCAGTGGGAGAGAGTGTAGTCAATGGGCTGTGCAGACCATCAGGTCAGTTCAGGCGCAGATAGAGACATGACCAGCAACTAGGCAAAGATTGGTCTCAGCAACAGACAGAAACATAGTCAATAAAGGGTTAATACATGGTTATACATGGCTGCAATGCTTTGCCTCGCTGCTGTGGCAGGAATTATACCTCCCTGTACTCCCATTATCATTACCCATTCAAGTGAAAGGAGGATGCTTGTGTGGGGTCCACGGTTTTAATGCAAGTGATGAGGAGGCAATACAATGCATCCTGCCTGCCTGTCAAATGCTGTCTGAATTGCGATTTGAATATGGATGGACAGTGTCCGTTCCTGTTCACATGTAGTCAGAC
The DNA here is from genome assembly GCF_062004578.1 of Staurois parvus. Taxonomy (NCBI): domain Eukaryota; kingdom Metazoa; phylum Chordata; class Amphibia; order Anura; family Ranidae; genus Staurois; species Staurois parvus. The sequence continues at coordinate 5,239,090 of NW_028318078.1, forward strand.
ACAGAGCTGTTAGCTGTGGTTTGGGACAGATGTTCAAGCCTAGATACAGATGACAGTGTCCAGGCTTGGGCATCTGTCCCTATCCACAGCTAACTGCTCTGTGTGTGGCTACATGCGAACAGTAGTGAGTGCTGTTAGCCGGCCATTAGTTTAAAAGGGCTGAGTGGCCACTGCCGATTGCATAACCTGGTCATTCCAGCAGCATGAATCCAAAAATTCTTGCTGTAGGAATCCAGCAGCCATACCATCCCCGCCATGTGAAAAGGGCCTAACTGGTGTGAGGGTGATCACGGACATACACACAGTAGTGTAGTTTTTTTTTTAACAACAATCATTTTAACTGTCATGAATGGCTTTAATTCATGACTATTGTTTTTCTCTTGTTTACTATTGTGATGCTGTGATTGGTCACAGCTATCACATAGTACAGGGGTTTCTGTACAACACGTAATCACTGTGACCAATCACAGCATCATAATAGTAAATAAAGCATCATTCATGGCTTCCATTCATGACAATTATTTACTTGGTAAGCATGTGATCGCTGTGATTGACATGGTACCTGGGATGATCACAGCATCTGGGTACCAATCCCTTAGTTCTGCTGTGTCCAGTGGATGCAGCGGGCCCATACTGCACCACTGTGCACCCCAGGGGGCATGCACTGGGAGACTGTCTGGGAGGACATCATATGACATCCACCAAGGATAGGAAAGCTCCCACCCGGTCATAAACTTTATAGAAGTCAGACAGGAACTGGTAAACCTAATATGTACTCTTTGGTGGATTCATATGTCTCCTGAGAAATTAAAGGAAGCCACACATGTGTGAATGCACATGGTTGATTAATATGAGAGGGTCTGACAACACCGAATTCTTTGTGTTAAGAAAAATATTATATCTTAGGGCATAAAATTACCATCATTTTGGACGTTGAGATAAAACAAAAACTTGCATAAAGATTGACTGAAGGTATTTCTGCCTTATATGGAAATAACACTACCTTAATCTTCCCCGGCCAAACAACGTGAAGAATTTACGTGAGTTAAATTATTTTGCACCATTTATGGAGTTTTTAACGTGTAAAGGTGGAAACATTTGTGCGGTCCTCAATTAGGCAGAAGACTAAAGATAATGTCTCAAGTTTTCATCACAGAGACAAAAGAAGAAACTCAGGATGTGTTAAAGATCCCTTTGAAGTCAAGTTTTTAGTTGTCTTCAAAGGCCAGACAAAGTTCTTTAGCCACATGATAATAATTTAATTATCCACATGGATAAAAGCGAATGTGCATCACTTGCGTTAGACATATTTTGCTGTTGACAGTAAGAACAGGTCAAATAATTGTGAAATTCTTGGACAATAGGCGTAATACAGAAATCATTCACATGATTGATTAATGTTATCACCAAGTTATGGACACAATACAAAAATCATCCACATGATTGATTAATGTTATCACCAAGTTAGTGAACCCTAAATTCTTCACTCAGTCTGCGTTAGGTCCCACCACATTCTGAAAGCTAACAAGGTCTAGAGAAAATGTATTGTCTGTTTGGCTTTTCACAGGTTTCCACAGGTACTTTTCTACCTTTCATGTACATATATAGTATATGCAACACATAGATAGATAGATAGATAGATAGATAGATAGACAGATAGATTTCAAATATAATTTAAATCGTTTTATTTAAAAAAGCTTGACTTGAAAAAAATATAAAACCATATTGTTAATATTATATTATTTACAGTAGGTTTGCAAGTCTTTTACTCCATCTTATGCCCCATGCACATGAACAGAAAAAATATCCTCGAATGCAGAACAATTTTAGCCTATGTGTCCATGCACATTGTGGTGTTTAGATTCGTATTTTAGAGCAGTGCTTAGGGGCATGAAATCAATGCATACGGAGAAGAGCTTACTGGCATCATTTATGCATTAATGTACTTTTATGGAAGCACAAACATTTATTCCAGTGGCTAGAATAAAATAATATTTTGATCGAAAGAGTGGGTTTATGCATATATGTTCCTAAACTCCATACGCCTGTAAACGCACACATGCATAATTATAGACCAAAACAGGCATTTTTTTATGCTCAATTTTTCTGCCAGTCACAGAAATATTTTAATATGCCTGCATGCATGAAGCCTAAAGCCAGCCATAGACAGTTTAATTTCTGGCTGGTTTATTAGGGACCAGCCAAGATTCGAACCATGTATGGGCAGGCTGAATGTACCTAAGTTGATCAATCAATCGATCAACTTGGGTACAACCAGCCTAATGGATTTTATGTGCAATCATTGCTAGTGGCAATTATAGCCACTAGCATTAATCACTGTGTTCTCCCGGTGGGGAAGGCTACCCCCACCGGGAGAACACAATGGCTCTGTGGGAGGGATTCCCCCATCAGCACTGACTCTGTTGATGGGGAAATTAATCGAGGAAAGAAAATTGCCTTGCCTATGGCCCACTTTAGTGTTTTCCTTCTACATACAATGAACATTTTTTTAAAACCCACACTGATTTTTAACACATTTTTTTATTATCAGTATCTGAAAATTGTTTAACCCAATGTAATTAATATTTTGCAAAATTATGCAAAGTTTAGATAACAATATATAAAATAATTCTCCAAAAATAAAAAAAAAATCTAGATGACATTTCCTTAATTGAATTTGATTAGGTGAATAGATTATTGTATGGATATTGAGTAAAGTAACAAACAATTATGAAGACACAACAAAACAATAAATTAAAAAAAAAATAAATACACGTTTATTTACAAAAAAATTCAGATATCTTCAGGAGTCTTTGAAATATAATTTATCCTTGAGTTTATAGGAGATAAAATGATTACAAAGATAACCCTTTCTTTAAAGGGCCACACAAAATGAAACAGAACAATTCAAACTATTCAAAGGGCTAATCTTGATGCATACAGAAAAAAAGCACATCCTACTCTCAAACAACACAGACTCAGGCCAGACAAAACAATGTCTGAGTGATAAGATAACCTAGGAAGACGATTTTTGGGACTGTGTGAGAGTCAGATGCTGGTAGCAGGTGAGCAACAGTAACATTCTCCAACATGAAAGGCTTTCCTACCAGAGGCAATATTACCTAGGGGCTCATGTACACAGGGCTTTTGAAAAACTTTTCTGAGCGCTGGAAACTGTTAGAAAACGTAGGTTAAAAACGTCAGTTTTGCCACGTTTACCTACCACGTTTATGCGCGTTTAGCCGCGTTTAGGAGCATTTTTAAAAGATAACCTGAGGAGACCCTCCCAAATGCCCACAATGCACTGAAAAATAGTAAATAATTAACTATTTCAGACATTTTGTGAGAAATAGAGCAGAAGCAGAAAGAGCGCTACTTTCTGATCGGTGTTGCAACTGTAGCAAAAGTGGCTCGTGAAACATGCTTGGCACTGTGGGAGGAGCTACATAGTGCTGTAATGCCTCCAGATGCATTCTAGAGTGCACAGAACACTCCTTGTGCTTTTTTGCTGTGTTTTGATGTGTTCCAGTTCAGTTCTGTGCAGAAATAATGCGGCACGTTCTACCATTTTTTCCTGCACAGGAAACCTATAACTGACTGCACTGGTGTACTAGGTCCATTTGAATACATAGAAAATGCTGTGCATGCATTTCTGATGAAGAAAAAAGGCACTGGACAGCACCAGGCCAAAAATGCGTCTAAGCGCAAACACGCGTAGACTTGTTTACAAGTGTTTACATGCGGTTACAAGCATTTGGCGTTTGAAATGCCGGTAAACTCTACTCCTCAATGTGATTTTTGTGCTTTCAAGAAAAATTCCTGTAACCTCAACTGCCTGTAAATGACTATGTGTATGTGGGCACATAGGAAAACATAAAGGAGAGTTCAGGGGCTGCTGAAAAAAAATGCACAACTGCTCCTAAACTTCAGTTTAGCAGCTGCAGTGTACATGAGTCCTAAGAGTAGCATTTTCACTTGAAATATCCTGACCATATTTCCGAAAACATTTTAGTTATGCTGGATGTTCTCCTGTAGCTTACATAAACAGTTTTCAACATGGTAATTTGTCATATAATGTCTGATTTTTTAATATTTAATTATTTATCATTTTAATCATGCCAGATGATTCTACACTGCATCCAGAAAGTATTCACAGTGCTTAACTTTTGCCACATGTTGTTATGGTAGAGCCTTATTCCAAAATGGATCAAATACATTTTTTTCCTCAACATTCTACAAACAATGACCATAATGATGACGTGAAAGATGTTTGTTTTGAAATCATCTTTGTAATGTGAGCTGTGTGCTTAGGGTCATTGTCCTGTTGAAAGATGAACCATCGCCCCAGTCTAAGGTCCAGAGAGCGTTCTGGAACAGGTTTTCATCAAGGATGTCTCTGTACATTGCTGCATTGATCTTTCCTTTGATTCTGACTAGTCTCCCAGTTCCTGACGCTGAAAAACATCCCCACAGCATGATGTTACCACCACCATGCTTCATTGTAGGGATGGTATTGGCCAGGCGGTGAGCGGTGTCTGGCTTCCTTCAGACATGACGCTTGGCATTCAGGCCAAAGAGTTCAATCTTTGTTTCATCAAACTAGAGGGTTTTGAGAGTCCCTCAGGTGCCTTTTGGAAAACTCCAGACGGCTGCCATTTGCCTTTTACTGAGGAGTGGCTTCTGTCTGGCCACTCTACCATACAGGCCTGATTGGTGGCGTGCTGCAAAGATGGCTGTTCTTCTGGAAGATTCTCCTCTCTCCATAGAGAAATGCTGGAGCTCTTTCAGAGTGACTATCGGGTGCTTGGTTAACTCCCTGGCTAAAGTCCTTCTCCCCCGATCACTCATTTTGGCCGGGGGACCCACTCTAGGAAGATTCCTGGTGGTTCCAAACTTCTTCCATTTACGGATGATGGAGGCCACTCTGCTCATTGTCCCAATTGTCCTTCAATGCTGCAGAAAATTTTCTGTACCCTTCACCAAATCTGTGCCTTGATACAATCCTGTCTCGGAGGTCTACAGACAATTCCTTGGACTTCATGGCTTGGTTTGTACTCTGACATGCACTGTTAACTGTTGGACCTTATATAGACAGGTTTATGCCTTTCCTAATCGTGTCCAATCAACTGATATTCCCACAGATGGATTCCAATCAAGTTGTGAAAACATCTCAAGGATGATCAGTGGGAACAGGATGCACCAGAGGTCAATTCTGAGTGTCATGGCAAAGGCTGTGAATACCTATGTACATGTGGGTTTTTTTTCGTTTTTTTATTTTTAACAAATTGCAATGATTTCAAAACAAACTTCTTTCATGTTGTCAGTATGGGGTATTGTTTGTAGAATGTTGAGGAAAAAAAATGAATTGAATCCATTTTGGAATAAGGCTGTAACATAACAAAATGTGGCAAAAGTTAAGAACTGTCTGTGACGATCACAGCGTCAGACCCCTGACCTTCTCACCAAACTCGTGACCGAAGGACTAGCCAATCTAAAATCGTGATGTCACGTGCATAACAATGCCACGCCCAGCTGAACCCTGCACAACGATTTTCCAGCTAATGGACCACAAATCGATGTACCGGCAGCCTGGGTGCGATTGTTACTGGGTCAGGTTAATTACGCAATTAACCCTTCACAGTGCCACCACCTCCTTTTTGTACAGAGAAAGCCAAAACTCGGCAATATCGGCAATAACACTATGATGGTTATATAATCGTCTGTACACCACTGTCACCGCAGACAGGTTATACAGGTTATACAGAGGGTTAAACACAAACAGTAGCGCTCTTTTAGAGGCAGGAATTCGTAAGTTGCAATAAAGAGTTGTAGAAACAGTTCAACTCTTTCACAAAGTAGGATTTATTACTAAAAGGTCAAAAGGGTGCAATAACAATATTTACAGAAAAAAGATGTAGCCAATATATATATAAATATACAGAGAACAACAGCACAGCAAAAAGATAACAGAAAGAAAGTTAGGTGATAAGTACTTGCCAAAAAGTCCTGGGTTAAGCAGATCAAGTTTCAGAGCAAAAGGGCACCGTCTCCCAAGTTGTTTCTGATGTTAAAAGGGAGAATTCTTCAACTTCCACTCTTAGGCCTGACAGCCTATTTTGTTGTCCCCCAGCAGGGGGTGTCTGTGGAGCCAAGGACCAATGCCTCATTTGGGGAGGGGTGTCTGGGCGGAGACCCAAACTAAAACCAAAATCTCTCATAGCTCATATTTTGGCTCATAACTTTTCCTAGGCACAAGTACCATTCCACCCGCGGGTAGATTAATATGCAGACACATCCGAGGAACGGTTAGATATGAAATATGAAATACATACTTGAATGGTTTAAGAAATGTAATTTTCTGCTTTCCTATATATTCCAGTCAAGGAGAGTGACATATCAAACTGTTTGTCTTCTCGTGGCCAATCTGAAGATATGCCTGTTTTTTATGTAAGTCTCTCATATTCCAAGATATGAGACATAGGGGAAAAATGGATTTTAAAAGTGTTATCTAGTTTCTTACTGCTCTGGAATGTCTTTGAACTCAAGGGACGGCTTGGGTTATCCTTTTACGATGAGCCAGATTGCTCAGTTTCCTAGACCGCCCGGCACCAAGCTCAGAGATGTTTTATAGCTCGGAGCTTCCTGCTGTGCTCTGGCCTGCCTGTGACACTTCCAACACCCACACCGACCAAATGTCACTGTGGATCTCAGAGAGGAAGGGGGATGATCCAAGAGGGGGAGAAGGATCTACAAGATGGAGGGTTTGGAGCAAAATGGTTGAACTGCGTCCATCTCTGTGGGCATGATTGCTACACTGTCAATACTTTCTGGATGCGCTGTATAAGATACATTTTATTGCACATTTTGGTAGTAAAAGAAATCTAAAATTAGGCTTTAAGTTTTTTTTTTTCTATAAAAATTGTACAACATGCTGCTATTACTGAGGAACTTCACTCTCTCAATCAACATTGAATATTTTTAATCCTTACGCTGCTAGCATTCATAAATAGATAGGAAAGTATTTCATATTTACTTTTTTAAACCTTTTTTCTACATTTCCAGGCCTAGGCAAATGCTGTCATACATCCCAGAAGTCTTCAGGAAGGGAAGGGTTTTCTCAGCTAAGCACACCTGAGCTAAGGACAGATGGATTCCTGGAAGTAAATGCTACATGAATCATCTTCCCAAGATGGCTATGGCCAAAAATGTTAGGGGGAGGTTTCCCAGCAAAATAACACATGGAGACGTGGATGGATGAATGTGTTTACTTTGAATATTAAAAATGAATTAAATAGCATTTTCGGTTTCTGGTGCTCATTAGATGCAGTGTTGTTGCACTTTAACCACTTCCGCGCTGCCCTATAGCAGAAATACTGCTACAGAGAGGCACGGTTGCGCAAAATCACGTGTATATATATATATATATATATATATATATATATATATGTGATTTTGCAGTTCCGGGTAGGGGGCCTCCATTTGCGGCCTTGGCTGTCAATCACCGGGTCTCGGCCAGTGATTCCCCCACGGCACCCGGTGATCTCCAAGAATTACCGAAGGGGGAGAGAACTGTGTATAAACAACACAGATCTCTCCCCTGTCAGCACCTGCACACTGCTTTGCATGACTCTGAATAGCAGAGCCATACAAAGCAGTGTGCTTACAGTGAAAAACACACACACAGCCCCCATAGTAAAACAGCACACAGTTAACCCTTTGATTACCCCGCATGTTAACCCATTCCTGCCAAGTGTCATTAGTACCGTGTCAGTGCTTTGTATTAGAACTGATCACTGTATTGGTGCCGCTGGGGATGTCAGTGACACCAAGTGAGTTCTCCCAGTGTCAGTCAGTGATCGGCACCATTACTAGTAAAAAAAAAAAAAATTCCAGTATATATAACGCCATTTGTAAACACTATAACTTTCACGTAAACCAATTAATTCACACGTATTTGTATTTTTTTTAGCAAAGTCATGTAGCAGAATACATTTTGACCTAAATTTATGACGAAATTTGATTTTTAACATTTTTTTACTGGGCATGTTTAATAGCAAAAAAATAGTTTTTTTCTCAAAATTTTGAGTCTTTTTTCTTTATAGTGCAAAAAATTAAAAATGCACAGACGATTAAATACCACCAAAAGAAAGCTTTGTGGGAAAAACGGCCGTAAATGTCATTTAGGTGCAGCGTTGCATGACCGTGCAAATGTCAGTTAAAGTAACGCAGGGCTGTATCGCAAAAAATGGCCTGGTCAGGAAGGGGGGTAAATCCTCAGGAGGGCAAGTGGTTAACTGATGCTTGCATGAAACCTAGTGGACCTAATAAATGTTCGGCACCAGTATTAACTGTTCAGTTATATGCAGGAGGATGTAAAAGCCTAAATGGCTAAAATAAATGGTATAATGTCAGGTATAATAAAAATGAACTTTTATTGTAATTTCTAAACAGATATTATTGTTAACATGATGTAAATAGGTGATGTTAATTTCTAAATTAATCTTTTTTACTACTGGCAGGTATACATTCAGCCCAGGATCAATGGATGAGTCATTTAAATATGTGTAAAGCTGGCCACACACTTTTGTAAATTTCATCCACTTCCTGGTGAACCAGTTGAAATTCACTCAGTAGATTGCTCTGTCGCTACCCTCCTGTTTAACATTCTTTGATGAAAAATATTTCAGCCAAACTATGAGATGCAGCCACTGTTTTGGTGTTCTGACAGCTTCCAGCAGCTACTGTCAGAATACAGTAGGGCCAGCAGGAGATTCGGTGATCCATGCTGTTTCATTTGGATGGAGCAATATGGTATTTTTTCAACTTGCAGGCAGAACAAAAAAAAATACATCTGAATATATGGCTAGCCTTAGTGCCCATATTGTAAAAAACAGATGAGGAGCAAGACCTGTGGGTTTTCCTAAAATGTATGTAAACCCTAAGAATGAACTTCTCTTTTGGTCTGATAAATATGCAGTGCTTATCCTACTTGGTATAAATAGTATAGTAGAGAAGCTAAAATCTACAGATTAAAATATATGGTTTATCATCAAGTGTACATTACAGGAATACAAAGTGTTCATGCATAAATCAGTGCTTAAAGTGTATCTAAACCCAACAGGAAAATATCTATTTATTGCAGCTTTCCAGTCCTTAGGTAAGCCACTTTGACCCTGACTGTGTCCATAATGGATGTCAAACTGAGAAGGCCAGCTGAGTAGTAGATAACTATCTTAGGCTACACGTAAGCACCCTTCCATCTTATATCATGGATATTACAGTTTGTTGAACAAATTATGGAAGATATCATTATACTGTCAGATTCATAGTTGGATGCCATAGATATCAAAGCCCATTATAGTAGTATGCCACACCGAAAAGGACTAGAATTAGTAGATCTCTTTTTAAAAGAATGTGAACAGTCACAATGGACATTCAATTATTTTGTAGTAGATTATTCTGACTCGACATACATTCCAAGAGTCCCACTACCTATAGGTGCAGGGGGTAACAATGGGCACTCGATGTGCGTCATCCTATTCCAACTTATACCTGGGTGGTAGGAGTGGGTCCTTTTTTCAAATGAGTCACTCTAAATGTACTTATGCTACATCTTGGTATGGCACTGGTACATGGGTGACATATTTATGACTGGCACACTGGAGGAATTGCACAGTTTCATGGAAAATATAAAAAAGGAACACTTTAAATTCAAATTTCACCATGAACTCTAGTCAGACAAGCATTAATTTATTTGGACATTGAAACTGAGGTCCAGAGTTAGTCCACTCTGTACAGGAAACCAACCACTGGCCACGCAATTCTCCATACTGCCAGTGCCCATCCACAATTGATGTTGAACATTATACCTTATTGACAATATTTAAGAATCAGATGCAACTAAACAAAGGATGGGGAGTTTGAGGCCAAAGGATTGGCTTTAAGATCTAGATTAAGCTAGAAAGGTTATCACAAACATATACTTAACATAGCCTATAAGAGAGCAAAAACCCACATTAGGGAGTCATTAATTTATAATACATTGAATTGAAAGAAGTCACATACAGTTAAAACAATCACTAGATATTCAAGGCAATACAAACAACTTTGTGATATTTTAGAGACATTTTCGGAACCGGACGAATTCTAGTACATGTTTATCACTGTCAATGGTGCAAATGCATCACTTTTTATGTAGACTATGTTGAGGAAGACCTTCGTATAGAGGAAGAGTTACTAACATGTCCAATTTGAATGACCTATGCAAGTCAATAAAAAATTTATGCTAACATTTGCATTACCCTTGGTACAGTCCTCGTATCCAAAAAGAGAAGTGTATGCTTGACTTGAAATTACTTTAAAAAAAGAGACAACTGGCATACAAGCTTCTATACAGAGTGTGAAAGTATTTATGTACACATACAGTGTATATATGTATATATATATATATATATAAACACACACACTATATTGCCAAAAGTATAGGGACACCCCTCTAAATCATTGGATTCAGGTGTTCCAATCACCTTCATGGCCACAGGTGTATAAAATCAAACACCTAGGCATGCACACTGCTTCTACAAACATTGTGAAAAAATGGGGCGCTCTCAGGAGCTCATTGAATTCAAGCGTGGTACTGTGATAGGCCACCTGTGCAATAGGTCCATCAGTGAAATTTCCTTGCTAGTAAATATTCCATGGTCAACTGTTAGTGGTATTATAACAAAGTGGAAGCAACTGGGAACAACAGCAACTCAGCCACAAAGTGGTAAGCCACGTAAAATGACAGAGCGGGGTCACCGCATGCTGAAGTGCACAGGGTGCAGAAGTTGCCAACTGTCTGCAGAATCAAAAGCTAAAGACCTCCAAACTTCGTGTGGCCTTCAGTTTAGCTTAACAACAGTGCATTGAGAGCTTCATGGAATGGGTTTCAATGGCCCAGCAGCTGCATCCAAGACTGACATCACCAAGTGAAATGCAAAGAATCGGAAGCAGTAGTGTAAAGCAAGCCACCACTGGACTCTAGAGCAGTTGAGACGTGTTCTCTGGCATGACGAATCGCACTTCTCTGTCTGGCAATCCAATGGACGCATCTGGATTTGGTGGTTGCCAGGAGAATGGTACTTACCTGACTGCATTGTGTCAAGTGTAAAGTTTGCTGGAGGGGGGATTATGGTGAGTGGCTGTTTTTCAGGGGTTGGGCTTGGTCCTTTAGTTCCAGTGAAGGGAACTCTTAAGGTGCCAGCATACAAAGACATTTTGGAGAATTTCATGCTCCCAACTCTGTGGGAACAGTTTGGGGATGGCATCTTCCTGTTCCAACCAGACTGCGCACCAGTGCAGAAAGCAAGGTCAACAAAGACATGGATGAACGAGTTTGGGGTGGAGGAACTTGACTGGCCTTCACAAAGTCAACCCAACCCAATAGAACACCTTTGAGATGCCAGGTCTTCTCGTCCGACATCAGTGCTTGACCTCACAAATGCGCTTCTGGTAGAATGGTCAAACATTCCCATAGACACACTTCTAAACCTTGTGGACAGCCTTCCCAGATGAGTTGAAGCTGTTATAGCTGCAAAGGGGGGGGGGGCAACTCAATATTGAACCCTGCAGACTAATACTGAGATGCCATTAAAGTTCATGTGTATTTAAAGGGAGGTAGGAGAGTCTATTGTTGCTGGAAAGGATCTATTGCTGGCTGGGGGTCTATAATCATTACCCAATTCCATACAAATTACTTAACACCACAAAATGATACTTGGCTCTGTATTCTCTAAGGAGCAGTACTAGGAGGTGGATAGGGGGCAGAGACAAGGGACAGTGCTCAGAGGTAGGTCAGGGCAGAGACAAAAGGTCACTCAGGGGAAATTGGAGTGCTTGCAGCTATTGTTTGAGAAAAAAGCCCTGTGTACACATACATATACACAGCATATAATCCACTTGTGTTTTTTTTTTTTAAATCTCTGTACGCAGCCATAAGATACATTACTAAGGGTGTGCATGTCAATCCAATAATGTATAGATCCTTTAGGATTCACTAACCCATTAATCATTTTCCCTGTTTAAAAAAAATAAATTACACCTTGAGAAAACTTGCAAAGCGTTCCAACACACAATACAATAGTGAGTAGTTTTCCTGCTTCTGTATTCTTACTATAAGATATTGGCCAGGTTCCTTGCTAAAGGAAAAAAGCCAGATCTGGCCGGCCATACATCAGACGCACCTGGCAAACTAAAATGGACCATCATTCTATTTGTTAAATGACCTGCTTGTTTTCCTGCATGTAGCCAAGAATTGACACATGCAGGACAGCACCAGTAAAGGAAATGTGAACACATGCTGCACCCACGTACTTATTATAAGTACAAATTATACATACAAACACAAAAACAAAACTGATCTATAACATTTTTTTTGGTACTTGCAGAAAATTTTAATTTTACAAACAAAAATTGAACACATATTATATTCAGTCTGTAGAACTCCCTAAAGCTTTGAAATAAAAACTAAAAGACACATGTTTTTTCTGGTAGTAAAGTCAGAGGGCACGAATCATTCCTCCGACACTTTACAAATTGTGTAATATCCAACTATTTACATACAGTTTCAAGAAAAAGTATGTGAACCCCTTGGGATTACGTGGAGTTTTGCATGAATTGGGCATAAAATGTGCTCTGAACGTCATCTAAGTCACAACAATAGAAGAACACAGTCTGCTGAATATAATACTACACAAACATTAGATGTTGCCATGGTTTAATTACATAACATGTAAACATTCACAGTGCAGGGAGGAAAAATTAGGTGAACCTTTGGACTTAATAACTGGTTGACCCTCCTTTGGCAGCAATAACCTCAACCAAACGTTTCCTGTAGTTGCAGATCAGACCTGCACAACAATCTGGAGTAATTTTGGACCACTCATCTTCATAAAACTGTTTCAGTGTAGCAATATTCTTGGGATGTCTGGTGTGAATCGCTCTCTTAAGGTCATGCCACAGCATTTCAATCGGGTTGAGGTCAGGACTTTGACTGGGCCACTCCAGAAGGCGTATTCTGTGCTGTTGCAGCCATTATTTTGTTGAATTACTTGTCTGCTTTGGGTCATTGTCCTGTTGCATCAACCATCCTCTGCAGAGCTTCAGTTGGCGGACAGATGGTCGTACGTTTTCCTGCAAAATGCCTTGATAAACTCTGGAATTCATTTTCCCATCAATGACAACAATCCGTCCAGGCCCTGAGGCAGCAAAGCAGCCCCAAACCATGATGTTTATTATTATTTAGTTTATTAAAAACTTTTTTTGCACGCTTTCATTTTTTTTTCAACTTTATTGCTGTCACAAGGGATGAACAATATCCCTTGTGATAGCATGGGCCTCTTTATGGAGAGATCTGGGATCTATTAGACTCAAGATCTTTCCTCTGGCCCCCAATGCACCCGATCAGACACAGATCAGTCTGATCGGCTGTATTCCTGGCTACTAACAGCCAGGTAAACAAAGAACCGGAAGTGACAAAATCCTCAATGTTTCTTGGGTCACAAAGAGGAAGGAACAATGTCAGTTCCTCTCTTTCTGTGTAGTGCAGCCGTTGGTGGCGGCCGGAGCACTCCTCGATCAGATAGGAGAGCCCGGGAAACACGGCGACATGAGGGGGGACCCCCTTCCGCCCCCCCCTCCGCAAAAGTGATCGAGTAACTGTGCAGCCACTTGAATCACTTCTGCTTAACAGGGAATCACCGGCTACAGATTTTGGTACCAGGATGATGCCTGAAGGTGCAGGCATCAACCCAGGATAACCACTTCACTCCCAGGGCATCCAACCTGGTGAAATGTTTATTGTAAAGCTATAGGCAAATCTTTTTTTTTTTTTTTTAACAGAGTGGGGCTGGATTAGACCCTGTCAGTTTTTATTATTGTCTGTGTCTACATTAGGGAGATTCACCCTCTCAATTTGTCCTGTTTACCATTATCCTTCGAAGTGAAAGTAAAAATAAATCCCAAATTTTGGGTTGTCCCTAGAAAAGTAATAGAGGGAAAATCTTAATTTGCAGGAATTTCCTCTTACTTCCTATTTTGGCTGTGGGACAGGAAGTGAAGGTAAATCTCCCCAATTGGATGCAGGTGGCAAAAAAAGATGGGTTATAATCCTCCCTTATTCTATCCAAAATGAAAAAAAGTTTGCCTATAGTTCTACTTTAACTTCCTTTTCAGCAGAGTTCAGAGTAAGCAAGAGGCTAATGAGTGTGCCTATTGGAAGATGTACCCCTTTGGACAAAAAGACAGTATGTATCTCCCCAGTAGTCTACCTCATACTTTCCAAAACTTCAGATACTTGTTAACAATTGAATCCAACATAAAATCTATAGCATGCATTTTTCAATCATTATCAATAATCAAGTCTAATAAATATATTAGCAGAATACTATAACAGCGAATACTATAACAGTGTGAGAAGTCGCAGGTTATTTCAAGCTATAAATATACAAGCGGCAAGGAGTACTTGAGCTGTCACCAAGGACTCTGGCCAACATAGTTTTATAACTAGTAAGAGAAATAAAAAATTTCAAAATGTTGGAAAAATATAGATCCAAACATAATAAAATGAAGTACATTGTTCCGTCGACATGTATCATGTTATGAGGTCAGGAGCCAGAGTTATAATTGCTGTAGCAAACTGGGATATGTCCAGTATCAATCTCTAACTGTCCTGGCCAGAGATGTTATAATATGCCGAGGTGTCAGTCAGTACAAAGATCTTTGGGGATTTTCAAGCAGACAATAAGTTTCCCAACATTGAGTAATAAAAATGGTTTCTCTCATTCCCTTTTCTTATGGTAAATTGTGGGTTTTGAGTTAGAAGTGAACATAAAAACACTACAAACACACAGTTAAATTAAAACTTTATTTTTCTGACATATGTATACAGTAAAGGGAGAGGAAGACAGAGGTTTATGTATTATAGCACCATGCATTGCAATTACAGATCTCAGATGGCCAGAGGGTCCAGACATCATTATATCAGTAAGGATAGAGGTGGCATTTTTTCCATGAAGATGGTATCCTGGTTGGGATTTGAACCAATGACCCTAGTGCTAAAAGGCAGAATAGGTAACCATTAAGGCAGTATTAAACTCTTATATTTAGAAATACGCTGACAGGCAGGTTTTCTATAACAGATGAGACTATAATGCCTCTCCAGGCCTGTCAGTGGTAATGTAATCTGAGCCGCACATGAGCAGCTCAAACTACATATATGACACCCGCTGTGTGCCACATTCAAGCAACCAGAGAGCGCGAACCCAGAAGGAAGACTGGGGAAAGATGGAAGCACTGGGAGTATGACAGTCTGAGCTGGAGGGCTCGTTTGAGACGTACGTCTGTCATAATTTGCTAGTATACAAGTGGGGGGATGGGGAAGGGAAATTAAAATAAAAATGTTTTTTACAGAGTTTAATACCACTTTAACTGCCTCACACCTGCCCTATTGTCATATAACGTCCTTCCAGGTATGCACCACGCATACACCCTGACATGACAGTTGTACACAATGAATGGCATTCATTCATAACAATTCACTGTGTATTTTTGTAATGATCTCTGTGATTGGTCACAGTGATCACATGGCTACAGACGGCAAATCACGGTGCATCTGTACCATGTGATTGCTGTGGCCAATCACAGCTAATTACAATAATACTCAATGAATAACTGTGAATGAATGGATGCCAGTCATAAAAATGATTGCTTAGAAAAGTGTATAAAAATTTGTAAAAAAAAAAAAAAGTAACAATTTTTCTTTTTTATATATACTGTTACCAGTCAGTCCTGATCACAACCACTCCTGTCATATGATGACACTGTAAACTTTGGTGACAGTAAAAAAAAAAGTGAAAACATTTTATTTAATTTCTTCATTTTCCAAACAATTGTGACAAAAATAATTACATTTGGGGGGTATTTGTACTGTCATGGCATTTTAAGTCCCTCAAGAAATGCAATATATCAGTACATCAGTACAAGACTGATCAATTTTCAAATAAACATACCATAGTTTGTACAGTCTATAGTTTTCACACAGACTTAATATTATAAACTGATTCAGGCTACGTTTACCAAAACATATATAGCAAAAAATAAAAAAAACAGCGGCGGCTAAATACCACGAAAAGAAAGCTCTGTCTAAAAAAAAAAATAATACAAAAATTAATTTGGGTACAGTGCTGTATGACTAATTGCTATTTAAAATGTGACAGCACTAAAATCTGAAAATTGACCTAGGCAAGAAGGCAGTGAACGTGTCCAGTATTGAAGTGGTAAAAAGGCATTGTACACTTTTAAATGGTTTTATTGGTTCAACTAGGTATTAGTGTAGTTATATTCTATGTGTCATTTATTTCCCTTACCTTATAATGATGGGCTCACATGCTGTTGATACAGATTGTAGTGTCATGGCTGATCGATTCCACTATGTCCATGTATTCATTTACCCAGCTTGTCCCTATTCACGGGGGTCACTTGACCCTAAACCCTCCTCCACCTCCCAGTGTCACAAACCCCTTAATGGGTCCGGAGGTGCCGGCGCCAAGGAGTTAATATAAGATCTTATTCCAAAGCAGCCTAAAAACAAAATGAACACGTGGTTCTATAGGAAGGGTGCTTTCGGTGCTGTCTCATGTACAGGGCTGGACTGACCATTTGGAAACTCGGGCACTGCCCGAGGACCCGGGGTGATTAGGGGGCCCCATGAGATGCCCCTGGTACCTTTTTCATAGGCTTTTTTGAGTTTGGGCAAGGACACAGGGGCCCCATGATTTCCTATACCCCGGGGGCCCCATGAGTTGTCAGTTTGCCCCTGCTCATGTATCGAAACTATTATAACAAGAACAATACAACATCTGTCTGAAACACTAATGTTAAGTCTGAGTTTATCAGTCTTTTTCTTCTAACGAAACCCTTTATCCATTAATTCAGGTGGAGTTGCTCATATTTCCAGCAAGTGGCATAAATGTGCTATAAATCAAAGCTACGGAATGATTAGTATGGGAAAAATATCAGAGGAAAAGAGAAAGTGATGAGGGCAGTAATACTGAGTTTTCTAAGAAAATGCTTTTAAAGTGGAATTAAAGCCCCCCCTCATACACACCCAAAATGAAAGCATATATCTGTAAAGCTTTGTGTAAAAGGCATCTATCTGCCCATACATGTGAAAGTGATTTATTGCTGCTTTATACTGACTTACAGCTGTTTCACAGTGTCAGCTTTGTTAACAAAAAGCTGTCACGATGTCTCTTACACTGGTCTACATATGAAGTATGTATAGCAAACAACACCAGAATATTACATGATAATACTTCGCCCCAGTTTATAGTGCAAGATACTTCGTGGCTGCTAAGTGCCATTTACGCATTGCATTGAATTCCTGGTGTCCTTCATTTACATTCCTCATATGTTCGTTACCTTTAGGGCCTATTTTTTCTTACAGAATAGGTGCAGGAACTCCCCCCCCCCTTCTGAATTATTCCTTGCCTCTGCCCCCTACCCACCTGAGAGTACGTCCCTTGGTTACACCCCCTACCCAACTCCCGCTACCACTCCTTTTAGAGAATTCAAATCCAAGTATAATTTTGTGGTTCTACGTAATTTGTATAAAATTTGTTAATGATAACAAGAAAAGCAGTACAATAGATCCCATGCAGCAAAAAATACATTAAATTCTCCCCCCCCAGCAACAATAGACCCCCTGCAACAAAATACCCATCAGCAACAACAGATCCCTACCAGCTTCAACAGACTCTCCAGAAGCACATACCAAACACCGTCACTCCCAGAATTCAGAGTTCCAAAAGTGGACAATAAATGAGGCACAATGGACTCCACCGGAGATGCGTAGCTGGCGCAGCCCTCCTCAGATAGGAGGTCCCTGTGACAACTACAAAAAGAAAACACAGGAGAGCACAAACACCTAGTGCATTACCAGCGATCTATTCTTCCCACACACTGTGCCATCTTACGGTTTTATAAGTCCTTATACTCCTTTTTATCTTCTACTCTTGTGAGTATCCATTTGGCACTTGTGTGGTTTTGATGAAGAATAAATAGCTGGTAAAACACTAGTGGTTTGCTCCCTCCTATGTGTTCTTTTTGTAGACCCTCCAGAAGCTAGCAACAATAGACCCTCAACAATAGTTCCCTTCCAGCAACATTTGACCTCCCAGGAACAACAGATCTCCCACCAGCAAGAGTAGATCGTCCCCCCACCCCCACAACAATTGATCCCCCGGTGACAATAAAGCCCCCAGCAGCCATCATCAATAAACCCTCCAGCACACCCCAGCACCCCCTGCCGTTACATACATTCAGTGCTGAAGGTGCCAGAACTGCATTCCCCCACATTCCTGCTAAACTTCACCTTTAAAGTGGTTGTAAACGTCTGAAAAAATGCCGCAGCTCCTCTTTTGTTTGCCAGCTCTTGTGCATCTTCAGTGGTCCTCCTCTGATTTTCATACAGGCATCTTGTCCCCTCCTACCAGAGCTGACCTGTGTCCCTATAAGTTAAGGCTCTTGGCATACAATTGGGCTGCTTGATAAAGGGGGAAGAGCCCTGGAAACTCGTAGCGGTTCCTCCAATCACCATCACCAGCCCGCATTCACTCCCAATATCACTGTTGCATTTTGACAGCTGCTATTCCTCCCATGTGGCGGAGGACAATGCTGCTTTGCCTGCTAGATCCCAGAGAAGTGCCTACTACATTTCCTACTTTGCTTCATGTGGTTATACTCCATCATGTTTGAAGTGCCAGTGTTGGTTCCTACTTCCTGAACATCAAGTTTGTAACATGTAAGTGTGCTATTTTAATAAACTTGCTGTGCATATGGATTTTTCTAAAACCCTTGCTTTTTTTCAATAGCCAAGACGTATGCTGACATGCTCCCCTGTACAGCTCTTCACTGGAAAGATCAGTGTACTGCTGTCCCTCTGCCTCCTTGTAGCACACCCCCTTGCAGGCTCCTTCTCTCCCGAGTTCCTTATGCAGCTGAGAACAGAGGACATGTTATCACTTATAGAAAAAGAAAAACAAAAGGTATTTATAATGATATATATAAATATTATTATTATTATGGTCAAAGAAATGAATTAATGCACAAGTGCTTGATGCGCCTTTACGCATTTACAAGTCTCAAGTGTTTTTTTCTGCCAAAATGCTGCTGTCAGGAGCAATTGGGTCTAGGAGAGCTGGGCAAACGTCTAGTGTTCATGAGGCTAAACATGCTTGTAATATTAGGGTTGGATATAATTTCACAGCTGCACATGGTCTAACACTTGCCTAATTTGTTAGATGCTTACTCTTTTTAGCTGTAAAGCTATCAGTCCTTAAACACCAAACAATATAATACATTCACAAACTTGTCATCTGTCCAAGGTCCAATTTAAAGAAGCAATTGTGATTTTTTTTTTAGAAATGCCCCCTGGTGCCATGCACTGATCAGAGCTACAGTTGATTGAGAGAAAAGATACCAACAGTCCTGTTCATCACTAGATTGACTCCTCTCGAATGGGAATGGCCATAGATGGATTGAAATTCATCTGATCCCTGATGAACCAGCCAAATTTCAACTCATCTATGGCTAGCATCAGCCTTGGCACATTCCACGGTGATAGGATTAAGGTTACTAAAACAGAAGAAGCTGTTTGGATAAGCTGCGAAACGTCTTCAAAATTAGAGAACAAGTCTAGCTGAATGTTACTAACTACTACTTGCTATCTTTTGATCTACGATAGTTATAAATTCAGCTTTGTATCCTAAAGTCATTTGAATAACACTGTGCAGGACATCTCTGTTTTAGAAAACCTAGGTAACTTTCTGGACCACCAATGGATGGTGGTACAGGGCCATGCCTCTGTATCTGGGCTCATAAATTATTAAAATCTGTTTTGAAAATACAAGTGTTAGACCATGTGCAGCTGTGAAATTATATCCAACCCAATAAACCACACACATGGTTGTTACCATGCTTTATCAAAGACACATGAACAACATAAGCGAATACATTATTTCAAAGTACAGTGGCTGCTGAATTGGACCCATACAACTTAGGGAGCCAGTAATGGTTTAAAACAGATGATTTAAGGAGGTAGTATATTGTGCTTAGATACACAGCTAGTATATGTGTTAATGTGTGGTTTAAAAAAGCAATTTTCCAACAATCATGACCTGAGTTTAGTTGGGAATGGACATTTTTTTTGTCCTTGGAAGTAAGAAGCCATGTACTGACAAAGTTTTAACAATCCTGTAGGATAATCTGGCCATTCTAGGGGTACCAAATAGATAGCAATGCACATTTTCCAGGGGTTTTATAGCATACTGGATATTGTTTTAAGTTTGTTATTGTTATTATTAATATGCAGGATTTATATAGAGCCAACAGTTTGTGCAGTGCTTTACAATCTAAAGGGAGACAGTCCAGTTACAATACAATAAAACACAAGAAGGCTCTGCTCATAAGAGCTTACAATCTAATAAAAATCCACACTGCTAAACAAACCTACTAGACCACTCTCATCCAAACCCTCTCATCCAAACCTTGACAACTATTTTCTACCCTTAATTCCTTAAGGTACCCCCCACCCCACGAGCCAACTTAGTTACTGCCCAGGAGATTGTCAATTATTTCAAAAACAAAATCGACTCAATTCGTGACGAGATATCCAGCATCCAGCTTTCTCCCCCAACTAACACACCAGCTCCAACACCACACTCAACACTTTCTTCCTTCAACCCTGTTACCATTGAGGAAGTTGCCAAACTCCTTTCTACGGTCCTCCTCACCACCTGTCCCCTCACAATTGCTGCAACCATCTTCCTGCTCCATCCTAAACTCTCTAATCCACATCTTCAACCTCTCCCTCTTTTTCTGCCTTTTTCCCGCCCCACTCAAACATGCACTGGTTACCTCCATACTTAAAAAACCCTCACTGGACCCCACCTGTTTAAATAACTTAAGACCCATCTCCCTGTTCCCCTTTGCCTCCAAGCTTCTTGAACGTGTTGTCCACGACCTCGCTGACAACAACCTTCTCCATCTCCTATAGTTCGGCTTCTACCCACAACATTCCACAGAAATTGCTAACACTCACCAATGACCTACTAACTACTAAAATTATTGGCCAGTACTCCATACTCATACCCTTAGATCTTTCTGCTGCCTTTGACACAGTGGACCACTCACTCATCCTCAACAAACTCCACTCCCTTGACCTCCGTGATTCTGTTCTTTCCTGGTTTTCCTCCTACCTATCTCTGTGTATTTTCAGTGTCACATACAACACCATCTCTTTGGTTCCTCTTCCTCATTCTGTTGGGGTACCCCAAGGCTCCGTCCTTGGGCCCTTCTTATTATCTCTCTATATACCTCTTTCCTGGGCCAGTTGATAACCTCCTATGGTTTCCAATACCACCTCTATACTGATGACACCCACATCTATTTCTAGACTCCTCAACTCACCCCCTCAATCTGCTCACGTATCACAAATTTACTGAGTGACATAAAAGTATGGATGTTACACCACTTCATTAAATTCAATCTTTCTAAACCTGAGCTTGTAATATTTCCTCCTCCGTGATCCCGTCCCCATAACTTTACTGTTGATATCAATAGCACAATCATTGGTCCCTCCACACACGCCAGGGTGCTAGGTGTAATTCTAGACTCTGACCTCTCAATCAGCCCCATATCCAATCAATGGCTAAATCCTGCCACCTCAACCTCCGTAACATTTCCAGAATTCACCCCTTCCTGACTAATGACACCACAAAGCAACTTTACACAGGCTATCCCCCCCTTAGTCTATTATGAATGCTGCTGCTAGACTAATACATATTACTAACCAATCCATGACTGCTGCCCCTCTCTGCCAATCTCTTCACTGGTTTCCCCTACCCCATCGTGTAAAATTCAGAATACTAACCACAACATACAAGGCCATCCACAACATCGCCCCCAGCTACATCACCAACCTCATCTGCAGATATTGCCCAAATTGTCCTCTCTGCTCCTTCCAATACTCCCTGCTTTTTTGCTCCCTTGTTACCTCCTCCCATGTTCACCTCCAGGACTTCTCCAGAGCTTCTCCCATCCTCTGGAACTCCCTGATCAAGTATGTCTGAGCAGCTCCTACCCTGTCCGCCTTTAAGCGATCCTTGAAAACGAATTTATTCAGGGAAGCCTACCCCAACTTCACCTAAGAACTGTACTTGAGTCCCTTCCATCAAATCATCCCCTGCAGATCTTACTTTTTGTACCATCTCCCCCTCCCTCTAGATTGTAAGCTCCATGAGCAGGGCCCTTCTATTCCTTCTGTATTGAACTGTATTGTAATTGTACTGTCCCCCTTATATTGTAAAGTGCTGCATAAACTGCTGGCGCAATATAAATCCTGTAAAATATTGATAATAATAGGATGGGGAAACTGGTACAAAAGGTTATAACTGTGGGGGTTGTGCTAATGAGTTTTTAGGGAGAACCTAAAGGCAGCGAGACAGATTGGGGTAGAGAGTTCTAGAGGATAGGTGAGGCTCTGGAGAAGTCCTGGAGATGGGCATGAGAAGAGGTAACAAGAGAGCTAGAGAGCAGGAGGTCTTGGGAGGAGTGGAGAGGAGGGCTTGGTTGATATTTAGAGTCAAGATTTGATTGAATTCACTGGGCAATTAGAAGCCAGTGGAGGGATTGGCAGACACTAAGCGGGTGGTAAGGTAGATAAGTCTGACAGCAGCATTCATTCTAGACTAATAGTCAAAATAATTTCACAAAAATAGGGTTGAGCCGACTAAAAATTATTTTTTTTCTTTTCAACAGAGAGATTTGTACTATTAACCCCTTTCCTCCCAAAATCTGAAGATTATTCTTTCTAGGCCTGGATCTCCATGCTGATGGAATGTTAAAGTGACACTGTCAGTAGAGTCCAAAATAAAAAAAGACCATGCAGTAAACTAAGATGCTGTATACCCACCTTTCCGGGAACCCTTGTCTTCAAACTTTGTTGATCTCCAGCCACTGCAGGTATCCCACAATTTCAGGTGTGTAGAATACCTGCTCCTCCCACTGTACAGCTAGAAATGTGTATAGATGTATGCAGCTAGCTGTCAGACTGTGCTGTCTCTGTCAGGCATAGTATTCATTTTTTTTCTAATTAAGAATAGAAATACATTTCCTTCACATTTTATGTCCATTTAACAGCCCACCAATAAAAAGCAGGTATTTATTAACCACCTCAGCTCCAGAAGGTTTTACCCCTTTCATGACCAGGTAATTTTTATGCTATTTAGCACTGCGTTACTTTAACTGGTAATTGGGTACAGCGTTGATGAATATACAAATGAAATGTATATATATATTTTTTAAACAAATACAGCTTTCTTTTGGTGTTATTTGATCACCACTGGGTTTTTTTTATGTTATTATAAAAACAAATAAAGACTGAAAATTTAAAAAAAAAAAAAACAATATAATTTTCTTTCTACTGTAAAACATATCCAATAAAATTTAATAAAAAATTAAGTTTATTCATAAATTTAGGCCAAAATGTATTCTGCTGCTTGTCTTTGGTAAAAAAAAAATCCCAATAAGTGGATATTGTGTGTGAAAGTTATAGCGTCTACAAAGTATGGTAAATATACTGATTTTTTTTTTATACTAGTAATGGCAGTGATCAGCAACTTATAATGGGATTGTGATCAGTACAGTGGGCAATCTGACACTGACACTGGATGGGAACTCGTTAACTGACACAGTGACACTAATACAATGATCAGTGATAATACTATATACTGTCACTGTACAAATGACACTGGCTGGGAAAGGGTTAACATTTCAGGGGAAATAAGTGTGTGCCTACCAAGTGTTAATGTGTGTAATATGTGCAGATTTTTACTAAAAAATCATTTTTGATCCTTCTCCCTGCTTTGCGGGGAGAAGAAACAAAGAGATTGTTCCTTCTGTACAGAGCCCTGTGTTGATTGTCACCACAGGGATCTGGACTGTGATTGGACACAGTCGATCAGCAGGTCCCAGCCATGAATCATTGGCAGGGACCTGCTGACAAAAGTGATTAGACACAGTGGGAGTCATTGGGCGGAGGCGCACATGCGTCCTGTCCCTAGAAGAGACCAGCGATGTACAGGTACATTGCTATGCCTGTACAGGCCACCCATCCACAGTACATTGCAGGCAGGCAGTCCTGAAATGGATAAAACAGTTTACTAAATAAAAACCTTATATGTCCTTTAAAAGTGTATAAATAATAAATTGATTCATACTGACAATGCTATGCCTGAGCATTTACAAATCAACAACCTCTGATTATGAAAGGGTTGAAATTTACAGATAATATTCTAACAATAAATGAAAGTCTGATACTGATGGAAGTACATTTATTATTGGGGTTGCAGCCACTCCTGGGTGCACTAGACTGGACAGGGCCCAAGGTATTTTGCACCATACTATGGGAAAGCACTTGGCACCTCTAAACACATTCCCATGCGTAAAAGTTTGTATATAGCTGTCCTTACTCACATGAAAAAAAATATATTTGAAATATATAAAAAAATATTCTTCCCAAATATATTGACATATAGTTGAAACACTACAATTTTGGCCATATTCAATATATTTATATATATATATATATATATATATATATAATATACTGCACGAGGAAATGCATTTTTTTATATTTTACAAAATATATGCAAAATATTTTTAAATTATATATTTTTTAAATATATTCTTCAGATTTGTTTTTACATATAAAACCGTCATTTTAACATATATTTTTACATATATTTGTACATGCATTCCAAAAATGTATTTTTAAAAGACATACAATATATTTGAAAATGTATTTTTAAAAATATTTTTCATATATTTTGTAATAAAGCATTTCAACATACAGTGTATGTATGTATGTGTATATATATATATATATATATATATATATATATATATATATATAGAGAGAGAGAGAGAGAGAGAGAGAGAGGAATATATTTTGAAATGTATTGAACACGGCCATAATTGAAGTATTTCAAATATTTGTCAATATACAGTATTTGGGAAGAGTATTTGTAAAATATATTTCAAATGTATTTTTCTTCCATGTGGGTACTGCCTGCCTCTCAGCTTATGTTCTGCAATATACTAACATAGCAGACCTTCCAGTAGAATCCTTTCAATCCTTCCCTATACTGACACTTTGTTTATTATCCTGCTAGTTTAAAAGATTTTTTAAAAAACTCCTTAGTGGATATGAATAGATCCTATATTGAAAAGGTTAAGGTCTGAGATGTTTTATGCACTGTATATACACATACGCCTTAACATTTTCCAGTCTCCTGTACGGTCTCCCATCTCCACACATTCCACGCTAAGCTGCAATGGCTAATTTAATATTTGCATGGCACTAAAATGACTTTTACACAATCGTTTGCTTCGCCGAGGGACCCAAAGAGCACAATTCGGAAGGTGATACACAGAGCTGGAGATGAAAATTAAAGGAGCGAGAAAAGCCAAAGTAATGGCAGCAATTGGCAGGAATAATGCATTTACTATGTAAACGCAGCCTGGGGCTCTTTTCAGAAGGAAGAAGCTGAGCTGCTGCCGAGGTTTCACGGCCCATACACAGCAAATGATTCCAAGTTAAGCACAGGACTCGAAGCTTATGGACACACAAGGTCAACAGCTGCGCTCCAAGTCAATTCTGCTCCAATAACTCCCTGTTAATAATATAAATGACAATAGATTTTAAGCAATGAGAGCAAGAGGGACTGGAAAAGAAATTGAGCTTTATTTAATTTCCTTTCTAAATCACAGCTTAAAACCCAAAGTGAAATATCTTTGTGAAATTTCCTCCTGCTTGCGGCTGTTGATTCTCTGCGCTGGAACCAAAGGCATTAATGACCTGCAGACGTAGTGTTTACCAGTGGAGAGCTCAGCAGAACAGTCAATCTGTCGTTTTCGTTTTTCAAAATACAGTCCAGTGCGGGCCCCTAGAAAGCGGCATTTATTGTGGATTTCAAAGCAGACGGTCCCATCTGATCTGTTCCATGCTGACTGCTGCTTTGCTATTCAACATTCTTTCTGTTTAAAAGTTTTGCTGTAAACTGAGGAATTCACCTCATTGACAAGCCTGACGGAGGAACTCATTGGAACTAATGGTTAACCTCTTAGATTTTTATTGCTCCTACAAATACATGTATTGCCGCCAAATCACAAACAGCTGCAGTGTACCTAATTACAGGAGAAACTGCTGGCTGGCCCTGGAGGTTGGAGAGTTCTGTTTACCCAGTGTTGGGGAAAGCTTCCACCTATTAACGCCATTGTTCTTGCATTATTTCATGACTGCCATTTTAAGCTAAATCTTAGGTCCAGGAACATGAAAGTGGTGTATATTAGCAACGGATGATATAATCTGTTTAAAACCAAGCTTGGAAGTAAAAAAGTAAGCACGAGTAAACAAAAAATAGTTTTTGTGACTCTGAGAAGGTCTCAGCAATTTCATCTGTGAACCAGCCAATGGACCTGAGTAGTCCATAAAACACCATTCAAGGTTTCCTGATGATAGGGAATGTTTGTACAATTGTGAGCACCTCTACAACCCTGGCAGATGCCCCCTATCTTAGCTTGTTCTGTGAAAGGCTGAGTGGATAGGATGGGTTTTGCTGGGCCAATACTATTGCTTCCCCAGAGACAGGATGATAGCCACAGCAGTCCCCGTTCCCAAGGCAAAAACATCCAGGGGTAGCCAAAATATGGGTGGATGTCCCAGTATGCAGTCCAATGTAGTCCATTCTGATTACATGAGATTGATAGGAGACCACACAGTTCTAGATATTGAAACAGTTGTGCTCCAGTTTGCATACCACTTGCCTTTTAAATGTTGGTGGCAATTTTGGTGAATAGGTTTGTAGCAACTACTGCAGCAGACACCTTTCAGGAGGATGAGAGAATAGCTTGGATTACAGCTTTGAGGGGGTGCCTGGTTCTTCACCAGAGAGTATTGACAGCCAGGAAATTTAAAAAATTTTTGGCTACTTCTGTATTTTTCTTATGGAGATAAATTTACTTTAATGCATGAGAATTCTGCACCCCTTTCCTACTCATTCCTTAGTGCATCAATATTTTTGATACATTGGGAGCTGCAAGACCACATTACTCTTTTTATCTTTAATGCCCTTACTGTCTGACTGATGTTGACTAGTCATATGACCTGAAGGTTTGGTAACGGTTTTCCCAATACAATGTGCTTTTGAACTTTCTTCTTATACAATTTAGGGGGATGCTGCTTACATTTAAAGAAACCATAACAAAAGTAAGCGCACATTCTGCAAACCTGCAATGGGAAAAATCTCCACCAATGGCCACATATTTCAAGTACCTCCAGTTGCCTGCACATCAGGTTCATTTTCCCTTTTAGTGCCGCCAGTGCTCAAAAACAGAGGATGCCCTGGCTTGTAATTATCAACCCAAATTTCTGTGTCAATATGCTGCCTTCACTCCCCTCCCTTTACTTTTCCCAGTCACTGTAGACCAGTGATGCCAACCATCTCTGTGATGGAGCAATAGTAAGGCGTAGGAAGTGGGAGGAGCTAGTTCACTATTTGCATACTCTTTTGGATATACTGGAGGCAGGGCAAAAACAATATTCCATTCTAGCTAGAATTTTGATATATAGAGGAAATTCCATTGAATAGCTACTTTTCTGGTAGGGAGGGTTCATTTTCATTGCATGGGGCCTCTTCAGTCACAACAGGCCAGTACAATTTATTTGTGCAATTTCTTTCTAAATATACCTCTTGTCCTATACAAATACTATTTGATTAAACCATTATTGAATGAACAGAGAAAAGGAGAGAGCACACATCAGCCCTAGTGTGATACTGTTAGTTAAAACAATTAAAAACTTCAATCATTGCACTCAAATTTGACAGTAGTGAGTGCAATTATTTAAGTTTTTAATTGTTTTAATCGTTTTAACTAATAAACAGTATCGCACTATGGCGGACGTGCACTCTCTTATTTTGTTTGTTCATTTAGATGTTACCCCACCACCCAGCGGATCATCTGGAAAGCTGCAACGCCTGAGTGATTGAGTGAGTGATGAATTATATTGTGAACTACAGTTATCAGCATGTCCAGAGGGTTTTCTGATCAGCTCAATTACTCGTTTTTTATTTGGTTTATGACTGAATGCAGTCTCTGGTGGTACATAAGAAATGAGTTTCTACACCACTGCGTCAAATTTCTGAGATATGGCCATAAGAGAGCCAAGTCAATATACGAACACCTACTGTATTAACAAAACAATTCCCTACATGTATACAAAATGTGAAACAATCAGAACAAACTCACATCATGTTATAAAACTATCTATTAAAGTCAAACCATGTGGGTGGCTTAATGTGTTATTAAAATTATCTTTTAATAACACGTTAAGCCATCCACATGGTTTGACTTGAATAGATGGTTTTATAACATGATGTGAGTTGGTTCTGATTGTTTCAAAGTGTTTCATATGTTGTATGCATGTAGGGAATTGTTTTGTATGGCTTTTCATTTTTTTCCCATTATACTTACCTAGGTGGATGCAACATCAGTCTGATGGTGCATCTGTCCCCCGCCGGCTTTAAGGGTGAGAGCTCAGCGATCATATGACTGCTGATCATTAAATTCTCACATCCGCTCTGAGCAGAGAGAGGTGACTGGCAGACACTGCTGTCTGCTCTGCCCCCTTAGTGCTCACTGGAGTGTTGGGTTGTGGAGGGGGAGGGAGCGGGTGGCTCAGGCTCTCAATGAATTGCTGAGAGGCTGAGCCAGGTGCCACTCCAGACTCTGGGGTGGATCCCGACTTTGAAGTCGGGATCTTTCCCCAGCCTGGACCGGCTGATTGACATCAGCCAACAGCGAGCTTAAGCCTGCTGTCAGCTGAAAATGAGTCACAAGAGTGCAGCCAAGGAGAAGTACAGCGAAAAGAGCTTTGGCTGTACTTCTCCTTTAATGTATACACAATCAGAAAACATCGCAAATATAACACATGCAAAAACTGTGGAGAATTACCAATGCTAACATTGGGTTTTATATAACAAAACTCTAAAACAAAAACTTTAAGTGAACCTGTGATCAATTTTTTTAGGAGCAGAAGTCCTGCCTGAAAAAAGGACCAAAAGTTTCCTGCCTTTGAAGCCTCTTTTGTGTATCCCTCTAGTTTTACTTAATTGCTTTGGGCTTGATTTATTAAAGGCAATAGGTTGTTCACTTTGGACAGGCAGCTGTACTTTGTAGGAGAAATTTCCTGAGAGCTTAGTGACTGTGATGAAATTACAGTTTGAAAAGAATACCCAACAGTATGCAAGGGGAAAAAACAATTCTGCTTGCACATGCACAGATGATGGAATTCATCAGAGTTTCACCTCATTCACTAAGCTTTGGGGAAAATTCTCTTCCAAAGTGCAAAATCTCATGCATAGTGAACCGTCTAATTGCCTTCAGTAAATGAACCCCTATGGTTTGACCACATGACATAGCCCTGAAAACTGGCATTCCTATGTCCAATTAGAATGTTTACAGTGCATTTACACTTGTGAATGTACCCCAATGGCGATTACATGTGAGAATCCGGGTAGGGGTTCTTACTATTAGCTGCAAAAGGCAGCCCCATTATAAGTAAAGGGAGGTTTCCAGCTCCAGCAGCTAATTGCTCCCACTCGTATGTAATCGCTCATGCAGCGATCACATTATTATTATACAGGATTTATATAGCGCCAACAGTTTGCTCAGCGCTTTACAATATAAAGGGAGAAATACAGCAACAATACAGTTCAATACAAGAGGGATAGGAGGGCCCTGCTCCTAGGAGCTTACAATCTGGGATATCACATGCAAGTGATTGGCCCTAGATGCAGGCAGTGTGTCCAGAACCAATTACTTGCACGTTACATAGTTTACATAGTTAGTATGGTTGAAAAAAATACACAATTTCATCAAGTTCATCCAATAAAAGGGAAAAAAAAATATACAATCCCATACACAATCCTATACCCACAGTTGAACTGGAGGAAGGCAAAAAAAACCCCAAGCAAAGCATGAACCAATTTGCTCCAGCAAGGGAATAAATTCCTTCCTGATCCCCTGATAGGGAATTGAGTATTCCCTGGAACAACTTTAACTATAAATGTTAGTATCCAGTTATATTATGTGCATTTAGGAAAGAATCCAGGCTCTTTTTAAGCAATCTACTGAGCTGGCCAGAACCAACTCTTAAAGGCAGTCTATTCCACATTTTCACAGCTGTTACTGTGAAAAAAACCTTTCCGTATTTGGAGATTGCATTTCTTTTCCTCCAGACATAAAGAGTGCCCCCTTGTCCTCTGTGATGACCTTAAAGAGAATAACTCTACACCAAGTTCACTATATGGACCACTTATGTATTTATACATGTTGATAATATCCCCCCTTAATCTCCTTCTCAAGAGACAATAAATTTAGTTCAGCTAATATTTCCTCATAGCTTGGCTCCTCCATGCCTCTTATCAGTTTGGTTGCCCTTCTCTGCACTTTTTCCAGTTCCCCGATATCCTTTTTTTATGAATTGGTGCCCAAAACAGAACTGTATATTCCAGATGAGGTCTTACTAATGATTTGTACAGGGTTAAAGTGATATCTCTCTCTCCGGAGTCTTTATCTCTCTTAATACAAGAAAGGATTTTGCTTGCTTTGGAAACCTCAGCTTGGCATTGTATGCCATTATTAAGCTTATGATCAACCAGAACTCCCAGATCCACCATTGATTCCCCCAGTTGTACTCCTCCTAGTATGTATGATAAATAAACATGATAGCAGCGCTAAATGCAATTATATGTAGTATTATAATTCAGTGTCCACAAATAAATATGACTAATTACACCTCTGTGTCACAGCTTGTGATGTGAATAATTCACAAAATGTATAAAATAATGAGAACATAAAAAAATCCAAAAATGTTCAATTTCAGCCTTTACCAAGCGATTGAAAAAACACCATCTGTGTCAGCCTCTGCCATATGGTAAAGTTTCAAGCTCACCACAAAGGTGTGATGTCTAACATTAGAACAACAATGAGCGCTTTTTAGTATGATTCTTACATGGCTTTAATCTCTCCACAGATGATGAGATTACTCCACTCAAGCAGGGTTCAATGCCACTGCTTGCATCCACACAGAGTCATCCACCATATAAATGCTCATAGTGTAGTAGTTTTAATCATATTCCACAGTATAAACAATAAAAACATCCACCACAAAAACACTTTAACACATGCCACCTTGAAAACTTACATAAGGGGCGCCAGACCTCTAGGAAATGGCGGTGCGATCTCAAGCCTTTTACAGCACTGCTTCACACGACCGCGTCCTCATCATGAGCTTGCATATTCTTAGCCTCCACGTGCATTTACATTTATCAACATTAAAGCTCATTTGCAAAATAGTTTCCCAATTAAACAGTGCATTGAAGTTGGCTTGTAAGTTGGAGACATCCGGTAAGGACGTTATTCCACTACATAGCTTGGTGTCATCTACAAAGACTGAAATGGTAATTTAATCCCAGACCCTATATCGTTTATAAATATATATAAAAAGTAAGGGTCCCAACACTAAACCTTGGAGTACACCACTAACAACCCTAGACCATTTAGAGTATGAATCATTAACCACTACTCTCTGAATACCATCTTTAGACATTTTTCTATCCATTTTCAAACTGATTTTCCAAGCCTGTAGACTTTACCTTACACATTAGCTGTGTGTGGGGAACTGTGTGAAACGCTTTTGCTAAATCTAAGTATACCATGTCCACCGCCACCCCTCTGTCCAAGGTTTTGCTCATCTCCTAATAAAAAGAAATCAGATTTGTTTAACTTCTGTCTTTCATGAATCCATGCTGTCTGTTGCTTAAAATATTTTTTTCTAGCAAAAACCCATTTACTGGTCTTTTATTAAACTCTCCAGCATCTTCACAACTGTAAAAGTCAAACTAACAGGTCTATAATTACTTGATAAAGACTTTAACCCCTTTTTAAATACAGGCACCACAGTGGGCTTACATCAGTCCTATGGTACTATGCCAGTCATTAAAGAGTCCCTAAAAAATAGAAGCAATGGCTTTGAAATGGCAGACCTCAATTCTTTTAGGATAGAGAGAAAACAGGTGGCGCACACACCTAGTGCATTATCCAAGGTTTATTGTAGGAATTAAATCATAAAAACATACTCACAGACGAAGCATGTATCTAAAAAGCATAGAAAAATGACAATGGCCACAACGGCGGGCAAGGTGTTCTCACTGTCTGCATCAACAGCAGGGCTCTTACTCTACTTTCCATTCATCGTGCATCAGCATCAGAGGTTGGTCATCATCTCTGAGGAAAGGGATTCGTCCCCAAAACGCGTCAGCCATTTGACCGCACTGACAGTGAAAACACCTTGCCCGCCGTTGTGGCCATTGTCATTTTTCTATGCTTTTTAGATACATGCTTCGTCTGTGAGTATGTTTTTATGATTTAATTCCTACAATAAACCTTGGATAATGCACTAGGTGTGTGCGCCACCTGTTTTCTCTCTATCCAGTGGCTGATTTCCCCGTCTGAGGAGGGCTGCACCCCTGAAGCATTTCCTTTGGTTGTCGCTGTCCTGGTACCCTTGGCTTCCCTTTTGGCTGTGCATATCCTGAGGCGCTGGAGAGTACATACGCTACTCAATTCTTTTAGGACCCATAGGTGTATGTCATCCGGTCCAGGTGCTTTATTCACCTTTATTCTTCCTAAATATTTCTACATCATATCTTATGCCATTGTGGATCATTTGGAGCTGTGCTAATATCATCCCATTATGGACATGAACTCCCCCATGCTCTTGTCTAGACAGAGCTGAAGAAGGTATTTAATATATTTGCCTTCTTTTCTTCCCTAGTCACCCACTGTAGCACATGATGGCTGCATGAAAGATTGCATGCAAGTGGGTGTGATTAGCTGCGGAAGTCAGCAGCCTCTCATTGCTTTCAATGGGCCTGCCTCTTGAAGCTAATTATGGGAATCCCATTGGGCTTCTTGCATGTAATCACTGTGTGGGTGCATTTGGAAGTGTGAATGCACCCTTAAAGTGACACTAAAGCTTCTTTATTTTATAACAAACATGTCTAAGCTTACCTTCTCTGTGAGAGTGATTTTGCACAAAGCAGCCCAGATCCTCTATGCATCAATAAGACACATAGAGCCATGACTCGACCCTGCCCCCGCTCTCTCCTCACTGGCTGTGATTGACAGCAGCTCTCTCAGCCAAAGAGGAGGAAGAGTTCCCAGACAGCAGAGGCTGTCGAGAACGTTGCTGGATTGGAGGGGGCTCAGGTAAGGATTGGGGGGTGGTCTGGGCGGGCCGCTGCACACAGGTTTTTTACCTTCATGCATACAATACATGAAGGTAAAAAACCTTGAGCCTTTAGAACTACTTTAAACTGACCACTGGGTCAATCTGTTAAGACAGGGGTATAATGGTTGGTGGAGCTTAGCCATGAAGTCAGAAACAAAAAAATTTCAGAGAGGGGCAAAGAAAAGTCTTTTTTTTCTTGGTAATAGAATAATAAAAGCTAATAGAAGTCATATGATCCTATAGCCTGATTTTCATACATACAAAGATGATCATCTCTGCCCAAAATTAGGGATTAGTCAATAAACTAGGCTGTTTTTAAGCTGATAGATTTCCAAGATAAAGAAGTCACAAGGGACGTTTGCCCAAAAGATACACACTTGAGCAATACAAGCAAGCATGCTCCTGCTCCAGTCAGTTAAATAATAGTTTGGCAAGGCTGTGCACTCATTGCAGATACCTATGAACTAGGAAGATTCAGATGACATGCATCTATGCTGTAAGGGGAATGAATGCAAACCTGACCTTTGCATTGATATGCTAGAAGAGTCTGTAGGACAGGTGGAAAGTTTTTGCCCAGTATGTGATTGTTCGCTCATAATTAATAAAAAGATAGGAGCAATGCATTACTTAATAAATGTGGAAACAAATGAGAGAGTGTATGAGATCCAATCTCTTGATGATCGATTGTCATTCACCTTCTACTAGTTTATGAGAAGCTTAAAGCGATTGTAAAGTGTTTTGTTTTATTACAATATCAAATATGTTATACTTACGTGCCCTGTGCAATTGCACAGAGCAGCACCCAACCTCCTCTTCTGGGGTCCTCCGCCAGTGATCTTGGCTCTTCCACTTCTGTATCTGCCCCCAGAGCAAACAGCTTGCTATGGGGGCAGACATGTGGGCTTGAACCCAAGTCAGGCTGTATGGGTCTATAGACACATACAGTGTGGCTCAGCCCTACTCCCTCCTCACAGGTTTTGACTGACAGCAGCAGAAGAAAAATTTGTATCTTTTTTTTTCTAGACAAATAGAGCTTTCTTTTGATGGTAATCACCACTGGGTTTTTTTTTTTTGCTAAACAGAGGACAAAAGACCAAAAATGTGCGCGTTGATGATGCTGCATTGATAGGCACTGATATGCGGCACTGATGGGCAGCACTGATATGCAACACTGATGGGCACTGATAGATGGCACAAATAGATGGTACTGATAGGTGGCACTGATGAGATAGACTACACTGAAGATCAATGATGAGACAACACTGATGGGCACTGATGAGGCTGCACTTATATGCGGCACTCATAGGTGATACTGATGGGCACTGATAGGCATCACTGATTAGAAGACACTGATAGGCGGCACTAACAGGCATCACTGATGGGAACTGATAGCAAGCACTGATTAGAAGACACTGATAGGCGGCACTAACAGGCATCACTGATGGGAACTGATAGCAAGCACTGATGGACACTGATAACCAGCATTGATGGACACTGATAGCCAGCACTGAAAGGCATCACTGGTAGGCGCTGAAAGCTTTCTTTTGGTGGTAATCACCACTGGGTTTTTTTATTTTTTGCTAAACAAATGAATAAAGACCAAACATTTTGCAGAAATGTTTTTTTCTTAGTTTCTATTATAAAGTTTTGTAAATAAGTGATTTTTTTTTCTTCACTGATGTGCACTGATGAGGCTGCACTGATGGGGATTGATAGGCTGCACTGATGAGAAGGCACTGATGAGGCTGTACTGATGAGGAGGTACTGTTGGGCACTGATATGCAGCACTGATGGTCACTGATAGGCGGCCCTGATGAGCACTGGTAGATGGCACTGAAAGGGCGGCACTGATAGATGCACTGAAAGGGCGGCACTTATAGGCTGCACTGATGGCACCGATGACGCAACACCGATGCGCACTGATGAGAAGGCACTGAATAGGCTGCACTGATATGCAGCACTGAAGGGCACTGATAAGTGACACTGATGGGCACTGATAGGTGACACTGATGGGCACTGCTAGGCGGCATTGATGGGTGCGGATAGATGGCACTGAGAGGTGGCACTGACAGGCATCACTGGTGGGCACTGATAGCCAGCACTGAGGGGCAATGACAGCCAGCACTGATGTGCACTGACATGGCACTGAAAGGTGGCACTGATGAGGCTACACTAATAATAAGGGCACTGATTATCACTGTGTAGATATCCCCTCTTTAGAGTGCCGCTTGCTGGCTCTCCTCTTGCACTGTCAGCGTGAGGATAGGACTGCCAATAACCAGCATTTCCTGTTTACATCGTGATCAGCTGTGATTAGACACAGCTGATCACTCGGTAAAGGGCCACTGTGATTGGCCCTTTACCATGACCTGTGATCACCTGTGTCCAAAGGATACAGCGATCACAGACCGTGACTGATGCACGCCCAAGAGGGTGCACGGGGGGCATGGTTCTGGTAGGACATCCAAGGACACCCTCCCAGAACTAGCTATAGCGTGGTCGGCAAGTGGTTAAGCATATGTTAAGGCTAAATTAATGCAATGCATGCAAAAATGGGCATAGAGTAAGTTTTTAATTAACTTTCTTAGGTTGTTCACATTTCAGTGTAACTCTTCCTCTATAGTAACAATGTGCCGTCATTGAGTACTTGACGAAGGAGGGGTGCAGGCTGTCCAACATTTATGGCCTCCCACTGCGTGGTTTGTCTTCATTGCTGGTTTTTCCTTCTTTAAACTTCTTCATCAATCTGTGCACATGACTCTTGTCAATTATGTCATCTCCCTAAACATAAACAGCCTTCTGTGAACAGCCAATGTGTGTAAAGTGATGGCGCCGCTCCAAGCTGCAGCTCAATGATCATCTCACCAGTATGAAAGAGGGAGCGGTTTCCTCAAATGTCTCCAGTCATGTGGGTGTAATGTGAGGAAGGGCACCACTCTAACTGCTCGCAGAGTCCTATGTGAAGATGGCCTCAACCGTCGCTCTGGCCATGTACCTTGACGCATTTCACCCTGCCCACCAGGGCTTGGTCACAGCTCTGGGACCAAGCCCAGGTGTGTGGGGTGAAACGCATTAGAGGTTGTGGCTGGAACAACAGCTGAGGCCATCTTCACATAGTACTCCACGATTGGTTAGAGCAGTGTCCTTCCTCACATTAAGCCTTTTGTGGATGTAGGACAGTTGGCACCTCTCCTTCAAGAACCCAATGATGGCTTCTTCTTAGAATCCATTATTTAGCTGCCATGAAAATGAAGAAGAGTTACTATAGAGGAAGAGTTACTCTACCAACATGCAAAATTTGAGTGACCTACTGCATGTAAATAAATAAATAAAGTTATGCCCACTTTTGCAGCCCTTGTATTTTGTATCTTTAAAATAATTACCAATGCCACAAAGCAAAAAAAAAGGGGCAAACTCAATGGATCACTGGTCTTTTTCTTGCCATCACTCTATCTTTTATCGCCTTGAAAGTGCTTGAAAGTACAGAAAAATAGCTACCAGAAATATAGTGAGATTTTACCTTGCTCTTCGACTTAAAAACACGGTGTATTTTTTACTCTAAACTCCAAAGCTTGTCTCATAGCCTTGCCTACTGCAAATCTGAAGCACAGACCTCACCTCCATTACCCCCATTTTCATCTCTATGACCCCTCCTTGTCCACAGGCACGCAAAGTTATTAGCTCACAAGATTTTTCTCAAAATCAACAGGTCATTTTTGCAGTTATTGAACAGATTAGACAACAAAACCGTTTAACTGTACATGAAGCAGACCAAAAGGGAGCAAATAAGAGAGGTTCATTGTTAGGGTGTAAATTTGAACAACCCATAGAATTCTGTAAAAACTTGACCCTTCCAACCTCAGAAAGAAAAATTCTCACTCACCCCCATATATCACCAATCATATGCAGCCAAATACCAGCTTAACAGGGACCAAAGTTCCAATAATAAGAGATTTTTGTAGGCTGGTAAAGTTAAAGTGAGAGCTCCCCATAATGTACCTTATCTGAGTGCCAAAGGAAGGCTCATTTATTAAGCCAACGTCCCTTGGAAAGCATGACTAGCAGAATGAATGCAGCCTTTTCTTTGGTAATAAGTGAACACCCACAACCCACCCCTTATAATAATAAGACTGGCATGGACACAGGAGGAATCCCAGAAGATTTGCAACTTGTCTAATTGCTTTCTTTGAGCCAAATGAAATGTTGTCTTTTCTGCTCTATTAACCCTTGAAATAAACATCACACAAATTGTGCTCTATATCCATATGGCAAAAATCTAAGCTTGTGTGCCAGTAGCTTTAAATTGAAAACTGGATCATGATAAAGGTAAAAAGTCTGGAAGAAAAAAAAATCTGCCCAGGTGTTTTCCAACGTCTGGGAGAAGCCGAGTACGTATTTCTGGAACATGATACCCAAAGTACAAACACTTGGAGAACAGAAGGCTGCCATTGTGCTATTGAAGGGCTTGTGACATCACTAAAGACAATCTGTGGTTTCCATATATTATTTCCAAATATAGAACAGATTTACACTCCTCTCCACTTGGTAGAGTGTAAGGTTTGTGGTCAACATGGAATTCATAGAAACATCATTTATTTCCACGCTGTTAGGTGTTACCAGACGATCTTACTTCGTGTCAGTCATTCCTCTCATTCCTCACTTATTAATAAACTGTCATTAACACCTGTGAATAGCACAGGTTCATTTTATAACATATTTTTCTAGCTGAGCAACACACAGAACTATTGTATGGGTGCAGTTAAACTGGGGGTTGGCAACGTTGACTATGTTTTAGCTGCTTTAATCTTGGATTTTGCCTACTACTTCCTATGGGACCTTTCACATCTGCAAATATTATGCCCCAAGTAATTTGCAAAGTCATCACAGTGAATTTTAATATTTTTTACATTTTACCAACTGAGGATCAAGTTTGGGTTTAAATATATCCTATGTATTACTTTTCATTCAAGGAGCTCCTCATCTTGCACACACAAAACTACCACTCTGAAGAACCAGCACCAGGCAGGGTGCCTCCAGAAGTAGAGTTATGCAGGACACACGCAAGGTTCCAACGACTATTTCTCAGGGAAGCCCAAGCTGGAACCAGTCTAAAGAACCAGCACCCTGCAGAGTACTTTCAGAAGTAGAGTTATGCAGGATAAACAAAAGGTGCATACAATTATTTGTCAGGGAACCCCCAAGCTGGCTCGACAGTTTGGCAAGTACAAGTCATGAATTCTGTCCAATGGTGCAGCACATCCAACAATTTCCCATGAGGTTTTTATTGCTTGTTTTAACAGTTTGGAGCTATGGATCCTACTTTATTGTTGGAATCCATTGTCATTTTTGCTTTGGACCTGCAGGAATTCTGCATTTTTACTAAATATTTACAGATAAATAACAGGAAATGGCTAAAAGAATCTGACAAGGAAATATTCTCCCCAATTGGACAAAGGTGTCTTTTTAGCAGCTGCCATTCCCTTAAATTGTATCTTAATCGAAGAACAAAATGTAAAATACTGACACTTAATAGTCTTTAGATGTGGTGTTGGCATTAGTTTTCTTTTTTTCAGATTTTCCTTTATTTTCAACGCTCATGCACCGTACTATATATATTAACCACTTGACTTCCAGAATGTTTTACCCCTTCATGACCAGGACATTTGTTTGCTATTCAGTACTGTGCTACTTTAACTGGCAATTGTGTGGTCATGCAACACTGTACCCAAATTAAATTTATATAATTTTGTTAACACAAATAGAGTTTTCTTTTGGTATTTCATCACTACTTATTTTTTTTATTTTTCATTATAGAAACAAAATAAGACCAAAAATTTTGAAAAAAAATATTTTCTACTTTCTGTTATAAAATATATTCAAAAATAATAATAGAAAAAACAAAATTCTTCATAAACATAGGCTCAATGTATTCTGTTACATGTCTTTGGTAAAAAAACAAAACCAAATAGCATATGTTAATTGGTTTGTGTGAAAGTTATAGCATCTTTAAACTATGGTATATACAGCAGGGGCAGACTGACAACTCATGGGGCCCCCGGGCAATAGGGAATCATGGGGCCCCTGTGTCC
Source organism: Staurois parvus (assembly GCF_062004578.1). Taxonomy (NCBI): domain Eukaryota; kingdom Metazoa; phylum Chordata; class Amphibia; order Anura; family Ranidae; genus Staurois; species Staurois parvus. Next base: position 5,278,633 of record NW_028318078.1, read on the forward strand.
TTGCCCAAACTCAAAAAAGCCTATGAAAAAGGTACCAGGGGCATCTCATGGGGCCCCCTACTGACCATGGGCTCTCGGGCAGTGCCAGAGTTTCCAAATGGTCAGTCCGCCCCTGATATACAGTATATTTTGAAAATTGATCAATCCTGATGTACTGATGGCTTATCTCATTTCTTGAGGCCATAAAACACCAGGACAGTACAAATGCCCCCCAAATGACCCCTTTTTGCAAAGTAGACAATCAGGTAAGAGGTATTTAGTAAGAGATTAATTCACTACAATTTGTTCTTTTCACATTTTTTTTACATATTGTCACCAGTGAGTACAGCACCATCATATGTGTGGTGGGGATCAGGGATTCTGACTAATGACAGATTTTGTTTAACTTTTTTTTGCATTTTCACTATTTTTTTTTTACATCCTGTCATCAGAGTAGTTCAGTGTCACAATAGTGACACTGTACTACTCTGGAGGGGATCAGGGACTTTTCTTTTACACTGTTATTGCTTATACAGTGAAGATTGCTGTATAAGCAATAGTTTTAGTAGCAGAAATGAGTTTGTTTACATTGTTATCATGTAATTGCTATGGCCAACCATAGTGATCACATGATAGTTGTGCCCCCACCCGCAGTGTAATTACAGTGGGTGGGCGGCAAGTGGTTAAGAAGTAATACTCTCACTTATGGACAGGACTACAGATTATCTCCCCATCTCCTATTCTCTATAACACAGAGGGGAGGAGTTCTGTAGTCCTCAGGAATAGCTGAGAATAATGCAGCTGCTAACCATCAGCACAGACACAGAACACAGGAAGTAAGCAGCTGATAAGACTTATGCAAGGATCAACAGGTTCTTATTTGCACGAATTGAAAAAAATAAACCAAAACCCTTTCAATTGAAAATATACAAACTAAAAGGAAGAAGACATTTGTTCTTAGGGTTCACATATAATTTAAGAGCACTTTAAAAATTGTTTTATTCCATAGCGCTGAAAAATAAAATCTTCCTCAACCAAAAATGCCTTATCTACCAAAATCTTATAAAAACTCTTTGGATATGCATCTAAGAAGACTATCTAACTTCAATATACTGTATAATAAAGGATTCTGCAGAACTACCTATAGATAAACAGAGAGAAGGGCATCCTATTAACTGGAGGGGACAGGGTGTATTTAATTCAGCAATCAGATTGATGTAAGTTATGAAACTCTGTAAAACTCAAAAAACCTGTGGCATTTTTTTAAAACTTTCCTCCTACATGATATTTCTTTTTTTTTTAAATCAGGAATGACGTTTATTAACGTTGAAGTCATACAAATATCAAAATAAAGGATCACATAAAGAATGGTATCAGAGAATCAACCAATAACAAAAAGAAAAATGTAAGAAAGGAAACTTTCCCGTGCTACCAATTATACAAGAAATCCAAGAGTTTCTGCAAAATTACAGTGTTATCGTGTTAATATGCAGTCAGATCACATAGTAATTTTCTCACATTCAGAGCAATAGGAGTATCTCCACAACAGTTGACCCACAGGGAACAGAGAGCACTCCTCCCCCCACCAATCAATGCAGAAGGGTCATAGGATAGCATTATAAAGTAACAATCAAATTATAATTGAAAACAATTACAACAGGAAATGCATTATCAGGTCAAAAGGGGCTAAACCTGGTGTGGCCAACCATGCGTCCCAAAGTTTTTCAAATTTACCCGAGCATCCACGATGTTGGTAAATTAAACAATCATATCGTAAAATGATTCCCATATTATGCTTCTAGTCAGCTACAGTGGGAGGAATATCTGAGGTCCAGCGCGCAAGAATCGCCTTGCACGCCTGGAACAAGGCTTTGGAAAGGGCTTCTAATATAAATGTATCCTGCGTTACCGAGTCTAAGATACCCAAGAGGCATTGCTTAGGATCCAAAATTAAATTAGTTTGAAACACCAATTAATAGTAACCACCTCCTCCCAATGTCTATGAAGTTTTGGGCATCGCCATAGCATATGAATCAGGTCCCCATGGTCCCACTTACATCTGCCACATAGGGGGTCCTCTACATGATATTTCTGAATGAGTAACATAGGTGAGGTCAGGCAAGGGCAGAGCAGAGAGAAAAAAAACCCTGAAAACTAAAGCTAGCCATAGAATTTCGAACGATTGTTCTTACGAACATTTGTACAAAAATTCTCATAAGTACATTATTGAAGGTCATTCCGTTGTAACATTCGATTATGGAGTGAATAGACTTTGTCTGAATGTAAACCACATTCAACTTTAGAAATTTTCCATCCTGATCCTTCATATGGATTTTCTCTTCGCTGCGGTCAAAAACGAATGCAGTTTTGACCTCACTAACAATTAGAAAATCCAACCAACACTGTTAATACGAACGTTTTCTAACAATATTCTAGTTGTGGCTTGCCAGCTTAAGAGTTATAATACTTACCAGACATGACACTGGAGAAGAGGATTCTGTTCATAAGAACCTATGATCTAAGAGTTTCGGAAACATTAGACACACCAGGAAAGGCAGAAGGCAATGGCTGTGGATGGTTGATAGTGGTTATTTGGTGAAGTTCAAGAGTAATAAAAAAGAAAAAGGTAGAGCATTTCATAGAATGGGGAAATCTTGTAGTCATGCATGGGATAAGGTTGTGAGTAAGCAGGATTTAAGTAGGTCAGTAGAGGAGGGGAGCATTTATGCATGTCTCCAAACTTTCCAAACAAAGGGCTAGTTTACTGTCTTTCAGACTTTAGGAGGCCACACTGTGGCCAGTGGGAAAAGAAAATGTCCCAGCATCAGTGGGAGTAGATAATGGGGGAGAGTTACTAAAGCTGTTGCACTCAGAAACTGGCGCAGCTTTGTCTGGAAGCCAATTAGCTTCTAACTTGAGCTTATTCAGTTAAGCTTTGGCAATAAAACTGGGAAGCTGATTGGTTTCTATGCAGAGTTGCACTAGATTCATTCTCCAGTTTTTAGTATGTAGCACCCTCCTAGATAGCTGCTAGGATTTAGATAGTTAAGTATAGCATAGTATGGTCTTCTGCTTAACAGAATTGTAAGGAAAATTTAGTAGCTCTCTCTCTGCTTAACAGATGAGTTACAATTGCTAGCTAGTTCATCTTGTGTGACTCACAGCACTGCTGCATCTGGGTGAAGGTTCATCTCTATCCAGGTAACCAAGGAAGGTTCTGGGTGGATAGTGCGAGCCATGCAGATGAGCAGTATGAATATGGATGCAGCCCCAGCCAATTACAAGGAGTGGTGCCCTTGAACATGCTGGGTACTGGTATTTATATTCAGTGAGCACATGGGATCTGGGTTCTTCCTCACTGAAGGGAGTTCCAGCTAGGGAGACAGCTGCCTCAAATGCTGCTAGGAGGCCTCATGTGGGTGACCTGAGGGCTAGAACGCTGAAACCCAGGGTACTTCTGAGAGCTGACTGAGAGGGATGTGTACAAATCCTGTCTGGTATCATGGAGGAAGGTGACCTGCAGCAAGCGGCCGTGTGAGTACAGACACTCTAAAGGGATCCTGGGACTTGTGCTGTTTAAACCCCCCCACAGGACCTACATAGGCAGCTGCTGGATGTAAGCTAGAGGGGACACCAGTTGGTGTCCAGAAGAGCAACTGTCCATTACGTTCTGCATTTCTACAGGGCCTTTGCTCTATTCTCTACAGTTTACTACACTGTTCTTTTAGGGAAACCCACAGATCCACTTAGAGAAAGCTGTCCTCAATTGTGAATAGTTTGGTTCAGAGTATCGACAACGAAAACGACAACCACTAGACTTATCATTGGAGTAATGAGCGAACGTAGTGTGCACCTGGCTAAGGAAATGCTGTGTGCTTGGCTGTGGGGTGAAGATCTAGAGAAAAGCCTAGGAAAGATACAAGTAGCTCTTATGGGGGAAGTGCTACAAGTAAATAACCCCAAATGTTTTAAGCTTGGTGGTCAGTGGGAGTAAAAAAGATTACATGGCACCGATGGTTGAGTAGGATGGCAGTGGCACTAATAGTTCTTAACTGTGAGCCAGTGCTTTGGAAGGCAAAGGAGGTAGATAAATTAGTTCTGCTTTACCCAGGTTTTAGGTACCCCAGATATCAATAATCAATAATAATTGGTATCATCCAAAAGTCAGTGTTAAGTGAAAACCACAGATTTCTATGTTTGCTCAAGGTCATTGATTTATACAGCGGCAAGGTTATTAAATCCCCATGAGTCAGGTAACTAACATTTTAAGAAGAGGTCAACACTTACAACCCTGTATTTCTTTATCTGTTCTATTTAAATAACACTTTTGCCCATGTTTTTCATTGTATACCTTGGGTGGAATTCATTATGTTATCATGAAAATAAAAGTAGATGTAACATAGTAGCATAATGTTGAGCCAAAAAAAGCATAAGAGGCATATACTGTAAATGTCACAAGGGTTCCAAATGGCTGGCATTTTCTCTTTACTATGAAAGACTTTGGACCATGTAATTTATGTATGTCTTCTATATCCAAAATTGCTCATCTTTCAGTCTAGTAAGATTTCATATGCACATGTCCTACATTAAATATTTGTAAAACCAAGCTATGCCTTCATGAAAATATAGTTCAATATTTTCCATACATTCTGAGTGTCCTTTAAACTGAAATTGTTCTTCACCCCCCAGCTAGAAAATAAATCTGGCTTTGGATTGTCCATCTTTACACTAATGGGCCACAGCAAGTGGAGATTCACGATAAGGACTCAGGAAAGGATCAGAAATGTTTTTCTTGAGATTGAGACAAATGGAGAAGGATTTAGGTGGCTTTATGACTGGCAGTGCATCAGAGTTCCAGTGATTCACTGCTTATTTAATTCATAGCTTAATCTTCCTTGAGACAGATGAGATTTTGGTATTCCGCATCATGCTGTGAAGCTTGAGTCTCACTCTCATTTCTAGGTCATGATTTGAAGAGATTGTAAAATTAGCCAAGTGTAACTTTAGTATATTTTAAGTATCCAGTCCAAATGTGAAGTAAAAACATATTTAGTCACATCTGCGTTGTCAGATTCACTTTGTATGCCAAACGTTACAATAAACAAAATCTGATTATATACGTGTAAGAGAAACAAATATACATTACAGCTTCTAGGCCACGAAAAAATGTACATTCAACATGCGCTCCTACATGAAGACATCACAATTCTAAATCAAATATCCATGTTAAATTTTTATTTTAAAAATACACCCTTGGTAATTGTGCCCAAGTAGTACCTTAAAAAAAATCTACCTCTGAAATTCCACCTGAAAATCAGATGTGCCCTTTCTAGCATGTATGGGTGCCCGTGCACTTCTGTGATTACAGTCTTATAGCCAGGGCTGTTTTCTCAGAGAATAGGTGCAGGAACTCATCCTCCCCGTGTTCCCACTGAAAAAAAGTCCTGCTTATAGCTCTATATCTGCAGCATGAATTTCAGGTACTGCTATCTCTGACTGCTGGTCTCAGGAGATCTGGAATGAGATTTGGTGATTTCACTAATGTGCTGCTCAGTGTTCTCCTTGCTGGAGGCTCTGACATGAGGAAACAAAGCCCTGAATCTACCAAGATGGCCAATGTCACACAGTGCAGAACAAGGCATAGTAAGGCAGTAATGAAAGGATTAGCTGCAGGGAGATGAGAGGCAACACTAATGACTAGATCTTTGCCCTTTGCTTGCCAGTTTTGGGCAGAGCTTCCAGAGCTCAGCATGTAATGATCAAAGCAGCTTGCCACAGGAGATCAGTGCACCAGAACACCACTCCTCTGTATACAAATCCTCCTCTGAAGTCCCCTGAGAAACCGACAATTTCTTGTTTTTTCCCACTCACCTGCATGTCATCCCTGTATCCTGTAGTGATGTGGAAGTTGTCAGTTCAATGACAGGTTACTTTAAATAATGCAAAGTCAATGAATTATTTTATTTTTTTAAGGAATTTTTTAACTTGTCAATGAATTACAGCCATTAGAGAGCACAGCTGTGCCAGATTAAACTCTGTAGAGGCCCCTAGGCAGTCAAAACGTTTCTGGAGGTTTCTTGTTTGGATAATATTAAACTAAATAGTGCGCATGTTGGCCGTAGGATGGGGATGACCATTACTACTGTACATTATATGTACATAGGTAGCATCAAATTTTTTACAAGCTGGCAGCTGAAAGAAGAGCTTTTAAGAAACAAACTGTAATGTGAATCTATTGTTTATGATGTAAGTTTTTATTGGGTACATTACATTAATACAGTATTTTCCCTGTAGAGAAACTTTAATGTTAAGTTTCTCTTTCTTTGAGTTGATTCTTTTTTCTATCTTTTGTAAACAATTTAGGAAATCTGTGATTTTCTTTCAAGATTAAATCAAGATACTAGTTTTATCCATTGTCAAGGTGCCCTTAAATGGTGTGGGGCCATAGGTGGGCCAGGTGTCTACTCTATTTGGTCATTTTGTACTGAAGCACAGCACTGGAAAATGCTCAATACCTAGAAATCTAAAATATACACACTTGTTTATTGATTGTAGGGAACTGACATTTGTATATTAAAAAAACAATATTTTTGCTAGAGCATGACTTCAGAGTCCGCACAATTTAACTTCATTCACTGAAGCTTAGTTCACAAACATTATATATTAAAGTAGTCTTTAATGAACATTGCACCTGTAGTGTTAAAGTGTATCTCAAATGCATGGTACAAGCATTCAAGTTACGTCAAGCAATGTTCCTCAAACACTTTGTGGGTTTTCTAAAAAATTTTTTACAATGCTACTTTAACGCTTATCAACCATGCCTTAAACGGACTGCACAAGTCATAGGCACATTTCAATAGGAAAGGAGGTTGTAAAATGTCCACACCTCCTGAACTCTGCAGGGAGCTTTCATTTTTACCTCACCGCCACACAGCTTCTGCCATGTGTTCACCTTCATCCTGTTTTAATAATTGTGAATGGCGATGATAGGAGGTCGGAAAGCAATAGGAGTGCAAAGGGAATTTTAACTTTGTTTCACCTAATTCATTACGATGAATCAAAATTAATTTGGCATAGTGAAAATTCAGATAAATATATTACACCAAGTGTGGCACTCACACTATCCCTACCATATATTCTTTGTGCCAAAGAAATTAACAATAAGATTATATAATATAAAATTAATGTGCCAAAGCCCCACTCCATTGAATCAAATCCACTCAGTTACAAAACGTCTTCTTATAAAAGGTGCTTCACCACTTGTTCCACTCCAATGCGCTGACCACAAATCCATGACCACCTTCATTAAAAGGAAGGTCCAACAGCGCTTGATATCCCAGAAATAGTGATACAGCTCAATTCTTAGCTTTCCAATCTTCTACTATCCACTCTTCAGAAAGCCCAACCACTTTCCATCAATGTGAATCCATGAATCATAAAGATATTCTCTCATAGTGTAGCATTTATTAAGCTCTCCATAAAAGCATAAAACAGAAAAATTGCACTTACAGTATCTCGGCACTAATGCAATAAGTGTGTGAGCGCCAACGCTCAACTTCCTGGAGTCCAGCGTGCGTTTCCATCCCCAAAACTGGAAATGACATCAGTACTATACCAGATATTATGGATGTGAAAGCAGCCTCTATATGATTTACCGCTTGGAGTCTTCAGGAAGCTCTAGTTCACCATTTTCTCAAGGATATATATATATATATATATATATTATATATATATATATATATATATAGTCTACCTTGTTCACTGATTGGTCAGTTGAGATATTGGTCTACAAAAAAATTGTTTCTCTATGCATTCTGTACACTATGTTGTTATACAGTTCTGACCATTACATGTGCTGTACATTACTCAGGGCCGAACACCGACTTTATACATTATGTTGTACATTACATACAATAGTCCTAACTGCTGCACTCTATACACAAAATTGTGCATCATATAGTTTTGGCTGCTGCACTGTTTACACTATGTTATACCTTATCTAAGTGTTTATTAACTCAAGAGTGGCTGTTGGAAGGCAGATCAGCCTCCGACAAGTCTAGAACATAATGCACAAGGCACAGTCCCAACAGTGACATTATCAAGCTAAACTGAGAGGGGTGCCAGTCTGAGTGGCTTACTGCAGGAGCACAGATGGCACACTATTCCTCCCTTCATGCCATATAGACAGCAGAGAGTGATATGTGGTTTTATTTTGAATTACATGTAAGTGAATTGGTGTTTTTATGATTTTTTTCAATAGATTATACAGTGAGCACCATGAGTGTCGTTATGTTTTCTATAATGTAAGTCACTACATAAAAGGAGGAAGTGACGATGGAATATTAACACTTCATGGGTTGTAGTGCTTCCTAATTTCCCTGAAACAAGAAACGGGGTCCAATAGTTCAGTTGCTACTTAAGAGGAGGAGGAGGAGCCGGTGGAATATTACCCATTAGGGGTTGTAGTGCTTCTAAGACCTCTTATAATGAAGGGGTCTAACAGTACAGATGGGCGGACATCTATCACCACTAAGGGAAGTAGGTGGAGCCGTTGCATGAGATTACAAGTAATATTGCATGAAGAAAACACTCAGTGAAGTTATATTGGAATGCTTTAACTGCTTCCCAACTACACTATAGCAGAACTACTGCTACAGGGTGGCAGGGCTGTACAAAATTATGTGTGTATATATATATATATGATTTTGCATTTCTGGGAAGGGGCACGTGAGCGCATGCCTCCCTGCCCGTGCCGCCATTGGCGGCTACAGCTCTCGATTACCGGGTCCTGGCCGGAGATTCCCGGCCAGCACCCGGTGATCTCTGAGGAACACTGACAGGGGAGAGGTCTGTATGTAAACAATACAGATCTCTCCCCTGTCAGCACCAGCATGCTGCTTTGTATTGCTCTAGGTTATTGGTGATTGGTTACTCTGGGTTACTGTATTAGTCTGATCAGTAAAAAATTAATGGTGTTTGGTTGCACTGGGTTGTTGCATTTTGTACAATAATCTATGACAAATGAAATAAGTGTATTAGTGACTATTTATGATAGCTTGATTTTTTTCCTCTCTTTGGTTACTGTACAGTGAATTATTGTGGCTCTGTCTTCTGCTATTAGCAGAATAATTTCATACAAGGAAATGACCGATGGCTTCACTTATAAAGAACACTGATCTCCTATAATAAACATAATTGGATATACATGTATTTTGCTTCCCCCACAAAATGTTAAATATTGGCTGTATTCAGGTACTTGACAAGAGACTGATATATTTTTGTATGATCTAAAAATCCGACGGCAACATCTAAAGCGGCACATGGGGTGCGGGCCAGGTCTCAGCCAGTGATGTTATTGAGTGTCAGAAGGATGATATATCGTACCTTCAGCTAACTTTGAAAAAGTTCCATTAACAACAGCTTTCTGTTCTATATGTATCGGCCAATGTTGTGTTCAAATATACATTTCATCCCCTCTACCGAGTCCCTGTTTTTCCCAATTCCAGTATTTTATAATTTGCTGGAATGCAAAATAAATATATATTTTTTAAAAATACATTTTTTTTCTAATCTAACATGGAGGTGGAAAATGATTTATAGCAGGAATGGTGCTAAGATTATGAAAGGGGGCACCCTGAAGGTATCAGTGACGTGGCAAGCCTGGTGTGCCCGTGGAAATAATAGGTATTGTCACATTGTTCTAATTGTTGGAGGGGCTTAAAAAGGGAAAATAAATAGAAGCTAAAGCCTACTTGCACATATACCACAGTCCCTGTACCCACAAAAGATGGAGTATGTAACAAAAAATATAGAATATATAGTGCAGGATCAGGAGTATGTAATGTATAGCCCAATGTAAAAAGTGCAGAGGAGCATATAATGCACAGGATCCAGGGATCAGGAGTTTTGTAATGTACAGCTTGCAAGGGTCAGGAGCATGTATTTCACAGTGTGCAGAGGTCAGGAGTAAGTACTGTACAGAACGCAGAGGTCAGGAGTATATAATGAACAAACTGCAAGAGCCAGTAGTATGTAACATAGACATTTCAGGGGTCATTAGTATGTAAGGTACACAGTTAAGGGGTCAGGAGTATGCAGCCCTCCCACAAGCATATATACTCTACTCTCTTCCCTTCACCTCCCCTCACTATCTGAAACAAAAATCCTACCCCCAGCACAAATCTTCCCTTTCCCAAGTAAACCTGTTCTCCTCAAGAGAGCCTCTCCTCACCCCCCGACAGAAAATCCTGTGCACTCTGTCATAAAAATCTTCCTCATCCCCCCATTAAAAAATGCCCCCCCCCCCCAAGAAAACCCATTCTAGCCCATTTAGAACACCCCCCCAAAAAAAAATCACTTTTCACCCAACTTCAAAAATTTCTCACTGACCAAGAAAACTCCCCCCACTCCACAAACATCTCTGCCCAGTAAAAGATCTCCCCTCTTCCAAACAAAAATCCTAATTTCCCAGCAATGAAATCCCCATTCCCCAGCACCAAATCCCCCCTACTCAACAACAAAATTCCCAGCACAGGAATCCAGACTCTTCAGTACTGAAATCCCAACTCACCAGCATTGAGGTTCCCCACTGCCCAGCACCAAATCCTCACTCCCTAGCGCACACAGTCTTTACTTCAAACACAGACATCCCCACTGATCAGCACATAAATCACCTGCTAGCACAGAGAACCCCATTTCTTCAACATCCCTTGCCAAAAACTCACCAGGCCTCTTGCACAGCAGCGTCCATGTGGAGTGAGGAAAGCTTTTCCAGGCTATGCCATATAACACATCAGACCTGAGGAGAAGCCTTGGAATTCCTTCAACTCTGCACTGCCGCTTTGATCTGAAGTCCCCCATATGGTGACACTTGACATGGTCCTGCATAGCAGCAAAGTATGGAGCAAAAAAAACCCCCACGGCCATAGGCCTTGTCCCGGGAATGATATGTCTGCCGGTGCCTAACCCTAAACAGGGGAGATGCATCCAAAATCAGTACGCTACAGAAAAAAACCCCAAAAAAGGATATAGCACCTCAAAGGCTACTACAGCAGTATATATTTATTGTAGAGGTAATAATGTAAAAACACATATCATAAACTCATAACAATGCATGTACCCTGTTCCCATCCAAACCCTTCCCCCTCCGAGCCCTCTACCCCCCACCAATCTCCCCCAATGCCATCCCACACCCTCCTCCACCCAAGGACAGCCCCAGTAACACCCCCACAAGCCCCCACTCCACTCCAGAGCACCGGAGGCAAACCAACCCACCCATCCCCATAATCCCTAAGTCCCCCAGTCCTCTTAGAATTAACCAGATCCAGGGAGTCCCTCTGTAGCAGTGCCAGTAGTGTTCAATACTATATGGACAGAACTGATATGAAAAAAAGGATAAAAAATGGATAGCTAGAGTTTAAATAACTTTAATCTCTGGAATTGAACTATACAAGTTAAAAGGAAACTATAGTGTATTCCAAGTGAGCACATAGTCCTAATTTTGCATTGTTCACCTTAAAGTAATTATTTTATATAATTTTCACAATTTCAAAAGCTTGATCTCCCACACTGTCATTTTTGCATTCAATACCTGTAGAATAGCTATTATAGCGAAGGGAACATTCAGCAACTGAGTGCATTTGTTCTGCCTCTTGTTTAACAAATGTTGAGATACTGAGGCTCATTTACTAAAGTAACTTGAACTTTTTCACTGAAATACATTTTGTGTGTATTTACTTAAAATATCCAATCATGTGAAAAGCAAACATCTGTTCTCATTGAAAACCCAATCATGAGTCACGCAGGGAGTGCATTGTTTTCAATAAATCATCAATCAACTTCTAGGGGTCTATTTATGAAAAAAAAATGCGTAGTCATTAATCCAGAGAATCTGCATGCATTTGTTCTGTGCAAATTGGTCAGCAATAAAACACTGATTCACTGGATAAATGGCTACTTCAATGACCACTAAGAGGGGATTTCTCCTCAATTTAGAGAGATTCCCTCTCACTTTCTGTCATGTCCCCAGGACAGGAAATAAAAGCAAACCTCCCTAATGGGACATAGACACACAAAAATATATGACTATCAATTTGCTGCAGCCATTCCAAACTAGGGTTCTGTGGAACCCTAGGATTTGTTCAGAAGTTGCTAGGGGTTCCTTGAACTGTGACTGGATGACCTTCATTTTGATGGTGCCTGCATAGTTCCAGGACCAAGGTCACTTGGCAAAGCCAGAAGCAAGACACCAATGATCTTTTTAGCTGCCTTTAAGGGTGGCATTCTGACCACTACTGTAAGAGTTGCATTCTGCATACTGCATTTTTCCCATTGAACCCTGATTATTTGGTTTTAGTAAGGGTTCCCCCATGTCATGATAATAACTTTAGGGGTTCTCCTGGGGCAAAAAGGTAGAGAAAGGCTGCACTACTGTATCAAAGTACAATAAATGCTTTTACATTTCATATACTTTAACTGTTTTCCAATAATCGGTTTATAATGAAGAGCCTAGACCAGCCTTTTCCAAACAGGTTTGCAATGAACCTTGGGGTTCTTTCAGCGGTTGGTAAAGGTATCTTAAGCAGTTTAATAAAATACTTGTGAGCCACTAGAAGTTTTCTTACTTATAGAGCAATAGATTCTGTGTATGAAATTACTAATAATATTGAATTTATGAATCAAGTGAACAACTAATAAATCGATTAACGTGCTTAATTAAATAATAAATATTTAGATCGCCAGGTACTTTTTACACCCTCTCCAGGTGTATGGATGTTAATTTCATATATCTATATTGTACCGCGCTCCAAAATTAATAAATCTAAGTGCTCTAAATAAATAAATAAATAATTGTATATAACTAAAAATTCAATAATAATCTATATCCATAATACTTAAATTCATAATTGCATAATACTTGAATCCATGATAGAAGTGAAAAAATTCCATTAATATTGTAAATCAATACATAAAAAACTTCGTGCCTGAAAAACTATTCAAAAAATAATAAATAAATAAAATAAAATAAACTGGAAGAAAATTTTGTATGAATTAATAATAGTTCAGTTCATACGAATTGAGATGGTAATGTGAATCAATCTGACTGGCGTGGTAAGTCTATGTTCATGGCATGAACCTCTCTCTCCTTCCTCCTCTCCTTTCTCCTCAATTCAGCTTTTCTCAATTAGGACTTTCTCCTCTATCTGCTTGGCTTATTCCTCCATAAACGATGCATACATAGAAAAGGGAAAAAGAAACATAGTGTCTTATCCTTAGTAAAAATGTTTAATGAGCTTCTGATCTCCCACTCACATGGTATCAGCAAAAGTAACGCTTTGTGTAAATAAATCCAGGTCCTCCTGCAAACAGCCCTGCAGGTGTGTGTGTGTTCACTCGCTATACTCGCCGTTTCCTCTGTGGATGCGTGATGACGTCACCGCCCCTCCCCTACGCGTTACGCTACAGGGACTCGTAGCTTCCTCTGGGGGATGTAGTTTTAGATGTCATCCTGCACCGAAGGTTATATATATCCTACCGACGCCATTTTTGGTATGATTTAATCGTTCTTGGTGCCCACTCCATATTAAAGGAGTCCGAATTAGACCACAATGATAACAATATAATATATATTAATAGTGCGCCTCTTCATCCTCCGGCTGCATATCGAATGCTTCCACACACACCTTTCACAATTGGGATTGCAAACTCCTACTTTTACATCGCCATAAAGATAATGATAATCATTACTATAATGTCCACAATTTACATACCATATCTCCATAATAAACATTTTAATTCATTTATAAACATTTTTATTAGAAATAACCTTAAAATAAATATGACAATAGCTAATATGATAATATGCTAAAATATAAAAAAATATATATAAAAATGAAAATAAAAATAAAATAAAAATGACAAAAAAATGAAAATAAATTTTGGGGAATAGACAAGCATAAGGCACACTGGAGAGGGGATAACCTTGTCAGAGAAATTAGTAAAAAAGAATCCCAGTGGATTTATCAAATGAATTCTTTGCACCCGCTGGGATTAAATAAGGAATTTGACTTAGCTTGTTTCCTGAGTGATTATTGATATTAATATGAATTAAGGAGTATAATAATATATTTCTTATATAGAGTAAAATACTATGGGGAAATATAGATGTGTTTACGTTCAAAACGTCAATTAAAGAATAGTATATAAAAATAATTTTTAAGGAAAGGTTGATGCTTTTTTAGCATTTTTAATATAATACATAATTTTTGTACCGCTGAATATTTAAATATTTTAGTAATAGGTTCATTTTCTATTTTTATTTAATTTTTATTATTTTTATTTTTATTTTTATTTTTATTTCTATTTTATTTTAATTTTATTTTTATTTTTATTTATATTTATTTTTATTTTTATTTCATTTTTTGTATTTTATTTCTTATGTTTATTTTTTATTTATTATTATTTTTATTTTTACTTTTATTTATATTTATATTTATTTTTATTTTTATTTTTATCTTTATTTTCATTTTTTTGTCATTTTTATTTTATTTTTATTTTCATTTTTATATTTTTTTATATTTTAGCATATTATCATATTAGCTATTGTCATATTTATTTTAAGGTTATTTCTAATAAAAATGTTTATAAATGAATTAAAATGTTTATTATGGAGATATGGTATGTAAATTGTGGACATTATAGTAATGATTATCATTATCTTTATGGCGATGTAAAAGTAGGAGTTTGCAATCCCAATTGTGAAAGGTGTGTGTGGAAGCATTCGATATGCAGCCGGAGGATGAAGAGGCGCACTATTAATATATATTATATTGTTATCATTGTGGTCTAATTCGGACTCCTTTAATATGGAGTGGGCACCAAGAACGATTAAATCATACCAAAAATGGCGTCGGTAGGATATATATAACCTTCGGTGCAGGATGACATCTAAAACTACATCCCCCAGAGGAAGCTACGAGTCCCTGTAGCGTAACGCGTAGGGGAGGGGCGGTGACGTCATCACGCATCCACAGAGGAAACGGCGAGTATAGCGAGTGAACACACACACACCTGCAGGGCTGTTTGCAGGAGGACCTGGATTTATTTACACAAAGCGTTACTTTTGCTGATACCATGTGAGTGGGAGATCAGAAGCTCATTAAACATTTTTACTAAGGATAAGACACTATGTTTCTTTTTCCCTTTTCTATGTATGCATCGTTTATGGAGGAATAAGCCAAGCAGATAGAGGAGAAAGTCCTAATTGAGAAAAGCTGAATTGAGGAGAAAGGAGAGGAGGAAGGAGAGAGAGGTTCATGCCATGAACATAGACTTACCACGCCAGTCAGATTGATTCACATTACCATCTCAATTCGTATGAACTGAACTATTATTAATTCATACAAAATTTTCTTCCAGTTTATTTTATTTTATTTATTTATTATTTTTTGAATAGTTTTTCAGGCACGAAGTTTTTTATGTATTGATTTACAATATTAATGGAATTTTTTCACTTCTATCATGGATTCAAGTATTATGCAATTATGAATTTAAGTATTATGGATATAGATTATTATTGAATTTTTAGTTATATACAATTATTTATTTATTTATTTAGAGCACTTAGATTTATTAATTTTGGAGCGCGGTACAATATAGATATATCTTAAGCAGTGTAATGGGGCACCTCTCTACTGACCACTAATGTAAGGAGACACTTCTCCACTGACCACCAATAACAGGTTTACTTCACTGACCACCAATGTTAGGGGGCATGTCTACACTGGCCACCAATGTTAAGTAGCACTTCTACACTGACCACCAATAACAGGTTTACTTCACTGACCACCAATGTTAGGGGGCATGTCTACACTGGCCACCAATGTTAAGTAGCACTTCTCCACCGACCATTAGTGTTAGAGGGTACTTTTCTACTGACCACCAATGTTAAGTGAACCTTCTCCACTCACCGCTAATATAAGGGGTCTTCTCCATTGACCACCAATATAATGGGTCACTTCTCCACTCTACTAACCACCAATGTAAGAGGGTTTATTTGCATTTTATTTTTCACTTTCATTTCACAACTGTTTTGCTGTTGTGCCGAAATGTCAAGATCATCTTTGATTTTTTAGTTCAGTTCTGTAGTTCATCCCTCTACTCACTATCTTTATGTCACAGTAACCATGCTGAACAACTGCTGCAAGCATATCAGTTACAGGTTAAGCAGTACATTGATCATGGTTTAACAGTAAAAGGCTATTTTCAGAGCAGTGTCCATAAACACTGAGACTAAGCTAAGAAGAATGGCAAAGCATAAGCTACATGCTGCACTACTACATACAATGCATGGCATATTTAACCAACAAGTCACATACTTCTTCACCCTTTACATATCAAACTAAAAAATAGTTAAAAGAAAAAGAAAAAAAAGAAAGAATTTTCTTAAAAGTAATAGGCTAAAAAATAATAAAAAAGTAATGAAAAATCTTTCTATACAGAAGACCTTCTCCGCAGACCAGCTGGATTACTTTACATTAACTGAACTCCATCTGACATCAAAGTTCTTTTGTACAAAAAAGAAAAAAAGGGGGGCTAGAAAACAAATTCCATTCCAAAAAACCTTTGGCTGAACAAATAATTCTCATTTTAGGAGCAGGTGACAGTTACACATTTCCCAAGGGCAGCGTATTTGGGATCTGTATTTAGGTCGACAGTGCGATGCCGATGAAAGCTGGACATTCCTCAGATATAATGAAAATGTCAACAACATACTCTGTTTTGAACATGACAATGTAACTGTTTACGAGATCAATTTAGCATTTATCATCACTTATTAAATATTACATGCAGTCAGCAATGTGAACACACAAGGCTTAGGCGAGAGAGCATTGTACGGTATGTACTTTGTACTGAAGCCAAGTAGCTGCCGGCTGAGGCATATGGTAAAAGAGAAAATTATTATATTCCACACTTATTACACAGTTCATTAGGATGGGATCTAATGCCAGCAATGGAAATTTTCTATAATGTGCTCAGAACTACAAAGTTCAAGGCATTCATTTAAATCTTGCTAAGCACGTAACAAGGGTCATTTTGATAAAACTGTTTATCCTATTGCATGAAACTGGAATATAAACAGGCCTACATAGGTTATAAATGAAAACATTGGAGGAATCTTTAGTTCTAAATGAGAAAATAGCAGGAAGGGCATAACAACCTTGTGCATTACCTTATGAACACTTTATTAATTAAAAACATACAAATATACTCACAAAAGCCATGTGGTTTGAACCCCAGCTACAGCTCAAGTAAAGAATATGGATGTCCAATGTAGAAACCTGGGAAAACTCAACAGTAGAAGCAAGACTGACGTGTTTCGAGGGGAATACCCCCTTCTTCAGAGTTCTGGCTTTTGTGACTATATTTGTATGTTTTTTTATTAACAAATGGTAAGGTAATGTACAAGGATGCTGTGTCCTTCCTGCTATGTAGTCATTTAGAACTAAAGATTCCTCCAATCGGAAGAGGGTGGCATAGCCTAAAGTATTGCCTGTTACTGAATTGAAGTTTCTGACCATCAAGTCCTTTGTTTTAGGACTGCTTGTTCATTCACATAACTTTAGAGCTACTGTGATTTTTTTTGTCTGTATCTACATAGTTTATACTTTAAATGACAGCAGTTTGCATTTTGGCTGGGCTTAGGCAACCCAGGGTAAGAATCAGTAAGTACACACTTCAAAATATTTCAGAAGATTTGTGTGAAAAGGGACCTCATCTGTCAAAATACCTGTTAGTCCCCCCCCACTGCAAGTCTACATACAAGACAGAACACAATGTGATTGCGGCACTATACAAGAGTAAAGCTGGCCATACATGGATAGAAATGCATCTGGTTCAGCATGGACTGGCCAAATATTAATCCATGTGTGACTACTGTCTACTGACTAACAATCGACTTCTGTTCAACTGCCCTCTCAGTATTTTATGCTCGATCAGCACCACAGACAATAGACTGTAGCACTGATTAGTGTATTCAGACGGCAGCAGTACCTGTAAGAATACATCGGCTCAGTGGGGAGGATTTCCACATCCACATCAAATGTGTAGATGGTAGAATCAGGTAATTTTTTCCATTCAACCTCCTAGTTGAACGAAAAAAACTGACCCATGTATGGCCAGCTTTATTCCTCATAATACATCATAAAAAGTATATACACTATATTGCAAAACGTTTTGGGACGCCCCTCCAAATCATTGGATTCAGGTGTTACAATCACCTCCATGGCCACAAGTGTATAAATCAAGCACCTAGGCATGCAGCCTGTTTCAATAAACATTTGTGAAAGAATGGGTCACTCTCAGGATTTCAGTGATTTCTGTCCAATAAGTCCATCCATGAAATTTCCTTGCCAATAAATATTCCACGGTCAATTATTAGTGGTATTATAACAAAGAGGAACAAACTGAGAACAACAGCAACTCAGCCACGAAGTGGTAGGCGATGTAAAATGACAGAGCAGGGTCAGCGTATGCTGAAGCGCACAATGCGCAGAAGTAGCTCATTGTCTGCAGAGTCAATAGCTAAAGACCTCCAAAGTTTGTGTGGCCTTCAGATTAGCACAACAGTGCGTAGAGAGCTTCTTGAAATGGGTCTCCATGGCTGAGCCACTGGACTCTAGAGCAGTGGAGATGTGTTCTCTGGAGTGACGAATCACGCAGCTCTGTCTGGCAATCTGATGGACGTGTCTGGGTTTGACGGTTGCCAGGAGAATGGTACTTGCTTGACTTCATTGTGCCAAGTGTAAAGTTTAGGGGAGGGGGGATTAACTTGTGTGAGGTTGTTTTCAGAAGTTGGGCTTGATCCCTTAGTTCCACTGAAAGAAACACTTAAGACATTTTGGACAATTTCATGCTCTCAACTTTGTAGGAAAAGTTTGGGGATGGTCCCTTCCAGTTCCCACATGACTGCACACCAGTGCACACAGCAAGGTCCTGTCAGGGCAGGGCTGTGGAACGGACAGGTAGGCCTAGTGGCAGGGTAACACACTGGTTGACGACAACCACCACCAACAGACCGAAGTCCCTCAGGGCGCCGAGTCTAAGTCCCAGGCTGCCCTTCACCAGGGCCCCTGATGGTGGGGATGGACTTGACGCAGCCAGGAACCTGGTCGCGGCCCCCGAGACACCCCGGCTGCAGTAATGGCCGCCGCCAATGGCGTGTAGCTGGTAATGACAATAGCGTAGTCAGGCAGGCCGGGTCGACAACAACGGGACAAAACGGTACAGAACAGTAGACAGAGAATAACAGGTCATGGGCCGGGTTCATCAACGGAAGGTCAGATCGAAGGAAAACACAGAGAATGGTCTTAGTCCAGAAGAGTTACGAGAGTATACACAGAGCTGTAGCAAGACAAAGACACAAGACACAAGTGCAAAGAGCATGTGCGGATCACAGGCTTATATGTACTCAGCCACACCACTCTGGTGGATGGACCTAAGAGACCTGAAGGCATAAAAGATTCCCACCATGCTCAGCAGAAATCCAAGATGGATGCCAGCACATGGAGTAACATAACCTCTGGGAAAAGGTAGGACCTTGACAGGTCCATAAAGATATGGATGAGCAAGTTTGGGGTGGAGGAACTTGACTGGTCCTGACCTCAACCTGATAGAACACCTTTGGGATGAATAAGAGCGGAGACTGTGAGCCAGGCCTTCTCGTTCGACATCAGTGCCTGACCTCACAAATGCTCTTCTGGAAGAATGGTCAAACATTCCCATAGACACCCCCCCAAAACCTTGTGGATAGCCTTCCCAGAAGAGTTGAGATAGCTGCAAATGGTGGGCCAACTCAATATAGAACCCTACGAACTAAGACTGGGATGCTACTAAAGTTCATATGCATGTAAAGGCAGACGTCCTACTACTTTTGGCATTATAGTGTATATTATTTTATTATATATATACAGTATATAAATATATATATATATATATATATATATATATATATATATATATATATATATATGCGCAACAATCACAATGTGTATGGCATATAAAGGACCATATCAGGAGATGAACAATTGCACTGCAAGACAAGAGGTCTGACCAGTTGGAAAGTTTAATTTGAAGCCGTGCAATACAGTCCCTTGTATTATAACATTAGACCCAGAGAACATGCACATGACTAATAAAAGAGAGGATGATGTGAGGTTATGAGTCTAAAGAAATACTCCACATTCAGTAAAAATATAACTTTCAATAACTGCTACATGGTCCATTTTAAGATTTAATATTTTATTAACGAAAAACCAAACCAACAATGAACACCCCTGAAATCTTTTTCCCCCTTCATGTGGTACTTGTGGCAGTTTTTCTTCTAAAACAACACTGGAAGCAAGCATTTGATTATAAATGGCACATGACCAGGTTTTAGCAAAAACATTCTATAGCCTAGTGTAGCAAGCCTGCCAAAGGAGCCACCCACACGTTATGTTTCTAGCAGTCAGTGACATATTCTCTTGAGTAATACAAAATTCTTAAGCACCATTCAACCTGCTACTTCCACCTGATCTGGTCCCCATTGTTGATTCCCCTGCATGGCTTTATGGATGTTGTTGGTATACTTTGTACGAGGGGCATACAAGTGAAACCGGAACCTTTGATTTTACAGGTATAAAAAGGGATGCTAGCATGGTGGTACTACACACAGTAGTAAGTGGCAAGCGTGTCCTATTACTGATAGTGTTAGGATAAAAGGTGTAGAGAGTGGAGACCAATGGACGATAATGTCAGGCGAAGCAACATTCACTATTCTTAAGAGGTAGAATTGTCTGAACCGCTAGACATATGATCTGTGTTGGAGGCACTAGCCAAGGTCGATGCAGGAGAAGAGTTTCATAGCGGGGGTCACAAGCCAAGGTTGATGCAGGAAAATAGTTTTGTAGATGGGGGTCACAAGCCAAGTTCGATGCAGGAGAAGATTTTCATAGTCTGGATCACAAGCCAAGGTTGATTCCAAGTACTAATAGTGGTAACTTGAGGTTGCAGATAGAAATACTGAGAGGAGCACAATAATCTGGCAACAGCAAGTACAGATGTATGGCTTAAATCAGGTAGTGCATAGGAGGAGCAAAGAGTTCAAGCTTCAGGGAACTGTCCAACATTTCAGGTGGCTCATCAAGAGGAGACACTGTCTGAAACAGCGAAGGTCCTGGGTTCAAATCCAGTCCCTGACATTACCACTCCCTCTCCAAGGACCCCCCCACCATGGATGGTCCTTTGTTTGGCTTATCAGGATGTCATCTGTGGAAATGTCTGAATAAATGGGAGCAATGCATATTTTGTTCTGGTACCCACAAATCTTCTTGTGACCCATAGCCTTTCCATCTTATCAGGTTTTGTAATTTACCACAATGTATATGGGAATCACTTGGATTGGGTCTGGTGGAGGATGTGTACATCCAGAAAAGGGATACTTCCTGAAGGGCTTTATGAAAAACAGGATGGATTTTCATTGAAGCAGGCAGCTTCAATTTGTAGACCATGGGGTTAATTTGTGCAATTACTTTGAAAGGACCCATGAACTTGGGACCAAATTTCTGTTAAAGACTTTTAAGCTTTAAATGTTTAGTGGTTAGCCAGACCTTATAATCTAATGAATAGGAAGGAATGGTTCGTCTGTTTCTATTTGCAATTTCCTTGTAGGATTCTTGAACTTCATGTAAGGTCTTCTTCAGTAATTCTTAATTGTTTTGTAAAACAGACAGTCTTGTATTTTCAGTTGGTAACAATGAATTTACCAGAAGTCCAGGAATAAAAGACAAATGATATCTATAATTGGCAAAAAATTGGCTTTGAGAGATGGAACTATGGCAGGAGTTGTTGTAAGCAAATTCTGCTAATTGTAGATATT
Organism: Staurois parvus; assembly: GCF_062004578.1. Classification (NCBI taxonomy): domain Eukaryota; kingdom Metazoa; phylum Chordata; class Amphibia; order Anura; family Ranidae; genus Staurois; species Staurois parvus. Next base: position 5,300,528 of record NW_028318078.1, read on the forward strand.
ATTATTATACAGTATTTAGATATTTGGCCTAATAGTCCCAGAGATGGCAGATGAAACAATGGAGATATTGCTCTAACGTTTGGTTCGTTCTTTTGGTCTGACCATTTGTTTGTGGATGAAAGGCTGTAGACAGGTTAACTTCAATTCTCAGAGTAGAACAGGTCTTCCAAAGCCAAGATGTGAACCAAACTTCTCAATCTGATATTATTTCATCTGGAAGACCATGCAATCTGTAAATTTCTCATATTAGTATTTCTGCAGTGTCTTCAGCTGTAAAGGATCCTAGTAATGGGCAAACAATTGTCCATCTTCATTAAGCGATCTACTACTACAGTTGTAAATCCCTTGGGTAGTGGTAGGTCAACAATAAAATCTATGTTAGTGGATCCCCATGGTCCCAATGCTACAAGGAGAGGTTGTAACAGACCTACAGGGAGGGAGTGTGGTACCTTATGGCTGGCACAGGTTTCACATGAGAGAACATGATCTTTTACGTCTTTCCGATAGGAAGGCCACCAAAAGGTACAGGCAAGGAGGTCTACTATTTTCCTAATTCTAGGGCGACCAGCAGATTCTGAATCATGTACCAACTGAAGTAACATAAGTCATGCCATGTGCCCGCGGGGAGTCACAGGCCGGGATCCAGTGATTGGCAGCTGAGGCCACGAACGGCAGCGTGGGTAGGGCGCACGTGGTGTGTGCGCAACCCCTACCCAGAACTGCAAAATCATGTATATATACGTGATTTTGCGTACCCGTGCAGCCCTGTAGCAGTATTTCTGCTATAGGGTGGTGCGGAAGTGGTTAAAGGATAAGTTCACCTTTCCTAACATGTTACACCCATATTCAGGGTGTAACATGTTACGAGGGGATCAGCCCCTGCACCCCCCAATCCCTATTGTGACAGATATTGGAGGATGCTCTCCTCCCCATTAGCTGTCACAATTTGTTAAAAAATTTCCACTCGGCCACATCATTCATTTATGGTGTTTGGCCTGAGTGATGAGAAGTGTCACAGGCGGCCAAAGCACAGCAGAGGGCTACGAGCTATAAAACCTCACGAGCTGGGTGCCTCGCTGTCTAAGAAACTGTGCAACCTGGCACATTGTAAAAGTCCCTCACTGAACTTCAAAAGACCTTCCAAGGGTTCGTAAAAACAAACTTACTTTTAAAAACTCACTTTTCATATAAGTTGATATCTTCACGTAGGACATAACTACCTAAACATGAAGCCTATATTCGGAAGGTTCAGTTTGAGGCCATTCTCCTGGTATGTGACACACCCCTTAGCTGGCATACCTAGGAAAGCAGAAAAGTATATCTCTTGAACCATTCAAGAGCATATTTCATGTTTCATCTCTAACCATTCCGCAGATGCGGCTGAGTATTAATATACTAGTGCCCAAGCCTGCAAATGTACCTAGGAAAAGTTATGAGCCAAAATATAAGCTAAGAGATATTCTGGTTGTACTTAGGTCTCCACCCAAGACCCCTCCCCAAATAAGGCAATTGGTTCTTTGTTGTAAGGAGACACCCCGCTGAGATTGTAGAAAAAGGGCTGTTATGCTTAGAGTTTGGTGTGTGAGAGAAAGAAGAGTCTCCCTGTAACATCGAAACTGAGTGAGAGACCAGAAATCCTTTTTGAGCTCACAAGACTTGAAACTGCTTAACCCAAGGCTGATTGGCAAATACTTTAAACCTTTAACCTCCTTTCTGTTTACTCTTTGCTGTGCTATTGTTCTCTGTATATTTATATATATATTGGATACATCTTTTTTCTGTAAATATTTTTATTGTACCCTTTTGACCTTTTAGTAATAAATCTTACTTTCTGAAAGCGTTGAACTGTTTCTAAAGCTCTTTCAGGCAACTTACGAATTCCTGCCGCTGAAGAGCGCTACTATGTGTGTTTAACGCTCTGTATAACCTGTCTGCGGTGACAGTGGTATACAGACGATTATTTCAACCATCCTAGTGTTATTGCTGAAATTGCCGAGTTTCCTCTTTCTCTGTACAAAAAGGAGGTAGTGGCAGTGTGAAGGGTTAATTGCGTAATTAACCTGACCCAGTAATAATCGCACTCAGGCGATTTGTGGTCCAGTGAGCTGGAAAATCTTTGTGAAGGGTGCAGCTGGGCGTGGCATTGTCACGCACGTAATATTGCGATTTTAGATTGGCTAGTCCTTCGGTCAGGAGTTTGGTGGAAAGGGCTGGGGTCTGACGTCGCGATCATCACAGTGTTCTGTGAATGAATGAACTACATGTCCCAACAGCCTTTGCAGCTGTTGACTTTCAGTTCTCAATGAACTACCACGGTGCTCTTGAGTGCCGTGGTAGTTCATTGATTCTGTCAGTATATCTGCTTGCCCGTACATCCCGTATGGGCAAGCAGATATACTGACAGGTCTGCAGGATCACTGGTGCAATGCTTTAGCGGTCTGCTGATCACTGGTGCAATGCTTTAGGCTCCAGAAACAAAAAATAATAAATGCACATTTTTATACCTGCAAAAAAAATGTGCATTATTTTTTGTAAAAATGTGAACTTATACTTTAAGACTAGATCCAATGCTATAAGCTTCTTTAAAAAAAAAGCTCCACAGGGTACATTACTCCCAAAAAGTGTCTTTCTGGTAAGATAGTACTCACTGGTTCCATGTTGGTAGAAGAGTCATCTGACATTCTTGACAAAGCATCTGCCTTTCCTTTTTTACATCCTGGTCTATAAGAAACAGCAAAATTAAATGTTGGAAAAAAAAAGTATCCATCTCGCCTGCCTTACATTGAGCTTTTTTGTGGATTTAATAAATTTAAGATTTTTATGGTCAGTAAGGACAGTTACGGCAATGAGTAACGGCCATTCGGTAAAAGCTTCTTTCATTACTAAAAGTTCCTTGTTACTGATAGCATAATTCTGTTCTGCCATTGTCATTTGGTGAGAACAATAAGCACATGGATGTAATAACATCTTTTCACCAATTCTTTGAGAAAGAACTGCTCCAATGGCTGTATTGGAGGCATCTACTTCTACTATAAAAGGAAGGTCTAGGTTAGGGTGTACTAGTACAGGTGCGGTGGCGAATAAGGTTTTCAAATGTGAGAAGGCTATTTCCAAGTAAAACCTGTGGATATCTACAAAATACTTCAAGCACAGTGTGGTGGTGAGACGCTCAGCCACAGTAAGACATTTGAATGGTGTAAACGTTTCAAAGATGGTCATATGTCCATCAGTGACTGGCCATGGTGGTCCGGCTCACAGCAGTCATTCCCATGAACATTCAGCGCATGGAACGCCTGATGCTGGATAATTAATGAATGACCTGTCATGAAATTGCACAAGAGATGAATCTTTCTGTGGTAACGATGAACACAGGTATTCACGACAGGTTCAGGCGTACAGACAGAAATTTCTATACTGAAGCTTTCTAGGCATTAGTTAAACCTTATTACCTCCTATTCAAGCAGTTTGTTCTAGGTCTACTGACTGAAAGTGTTGGGCTGCTTCATTCAGCCTTTCCTTCCCTACCAAGGTGTGCCTTGTGCAACTAAGACATCTGATCCTGTGTGAATCTAAAAGCCACCCTACAAGGCTCAATTTTAAATCAATCAATTCCCCATCTACATATCTGCTACCAGCTATTGTACTCAGGCAGCCACAGTACCCATGGCTGCCTGAATGCAATGGCACCACTGAACAGTGATTGTATCTGATATGATGCAGTGACTGTTTTGTGAATAATTTCGCATCTGACTCAGTTGGTTTTCAATCTGACTCCTGTTGAGTTTGTTGATACTTGCAGAGCAACCCATGGCTTGAATTTCAGCCAATTCAGCAGAAACTGGGTGAAATTCGATTTATTGGGGCCATTTGGTTAGCCAGTTGACTAGGGTACAGGGGGCAGAGCAAGACCTTGTGAGGCTGTAAGTATAAATTTGGCCTTGATCAGATAGACTCTCCCATTTAGCACTCTCCAAGGAGAAAGTTACCAGAGTTGCTTACCTCACAAAACAGTTGCAGGTAAGAATCTGTCATGATGCAATGAAATCTGCTAAAACTCCTTGCAATGCATTTTAAAACGAAATGGGTTGGATTCTTTTAAATGAAAGTGTTGTTTTCATTTTAACATTCTAGACCTACAGCTTTACCTTGCTGCGAAACAGCATCTGTACATTATAAAGAGGAATATCCATTCCATTGACAAAAGGTCAGTGAGGCCAACTTTCAAATTATCCCGATGCATACTTCACTCAGATATGGCTGGCTTCACCGCTACGTCAAACTGTTACCTTCCTATAATTCCCACAATCAAAACGTTTGCAGAGACATGTAACCATGAGGATTTGTAAAGACTGCATAGGCATTGGCAGTTAAATCGAGATACCTATCCGCTCATGAGGAATTAATGTTTAGGATTATGTACAAGACCGACCAATCATCCAGATAAAATCAGTCAAAACAGAGCTCTGGCTGTGTCTCTGTGGAATAAAGCCCCAGTGTTTTCTCTACAGTGTCTATAAAGCGCTATCATAACAATAAAAAACAATGTATTTCTAAGACAACTTAAATTACAAACAAGAACGAGACTTCAGTTATAATTTGCTTATTATGTTGAATGACTTTCAACCTCGTTCAGTGGAAATTATAATTTTCGAAACTTATTTTTTTTCTTTAGGTTTCTTTAAAACACAGACATTGTTTTTTTCTGAATCAAGTATTGTTTCTCTCTCCATATTCAGATTTCTTACATGAACTGTCATGACTGACCTTAATAAGGTAAAGGTAAACGGAGCATTTAGCCAACATTGAGCAAATATTATTGAGAAGGAAGTCCAAAGTTTATTGATTCATAGTGTTCAATTGAAAAGCATGTAAGGTCATGCAAATATAAGGTTCATGACCCATTCACATAAGGTTCATGACCCGTTCACACAGCATTACAACTAGCTTTGTTACAATGTTGTTTTCCAAATTGCTGGACAACGGCCATATGTCGCTATACAAAACCATATTACACATATGCGCAAGTGCCAAGTAAAGGCTGAACTGTTAATATGTGGTAGGTCCAGTTTTAGGTTTAAGGGGAGCTGTGTTATTTCTAAGTTTTAGGGTTAGCAGAATGTCCAGTTAAGGTGGGTACACACTATAAGGAAATTGGAAGAAAAATTCCGTACGAGGAACGATCAGTCAATTATCTGATCAGTAGCGCTTTCGACAGCCGATTCCAACTGTTGAAAAAAAAACCCCAAAAGGTGCAACCTAGAAAATGTTTATCGTACATGAACACAATATCCAATTTTCGCTCAATGTGTACAGTAATCGTATGCAAATAATCTAATAGAAAAAAATGCAGATGATCAAAAGCAAAGAACAACCTGGAAGAAGGTGACAAAAACCATAGAAATAGTACACAAGAAAGAACATTTGCCTTAGCTAATACCATTGTTGGTTAGATCATGATACACACCTTTGTGGAAAAGTTGAACGATCATTCGTCTGATTTTCTCATAGTCTGTACCCCACTTTAGGGTGTCATGTTAAATGTGAGGATTAGGATTAGAGTTAGGTTTAGATAAGAGTTTATATTCTGGTAAAGGAACCTTGTATGCTGTGTTAAAACAACAATCTAAACTTTTTGTTGAAGTGAAGGAACCCTTACTTTTAAACTGTGCTGGCCCTCCCCATGTAGCGTGGTAGCTGTCTAAAAATCAGAATTTCCACCTTTTAGGAAAAGAGGTTTTTCAAAACTGGGATGCTTTATTGTAGTCTAAAGCAGTTACAGAATAGACCACAACATATTGACATGGTTCAGTGCAATATAAATTCAAAGGATACTCGTGAGGGAAACAGGTTTGCCTCCCCTGATTTCCGCATGGTGATACTGATCCTGCATTCACACTGATGTGGTGCAAAATTTGCACTGGTTTCTGTGCTTTTTCCGCACCGCATCATAATCGCACCTCGTTCACATGAACCATTGCGGGTGTGTATTTTAAGTTAACGACACCCCGAAATCAGTTCGCAAAACGTGGTGCGATGTGCAGAATCGAATTGCATAAGTGTGAATACCCATGCGATCCGATTTTAGTGCGGACCAAAAACAGGGTCTTGCACCTTTTTGCTGTGAATATGGTGCGATTTGAGCCATACAAAATGTATGGCTCAAATCGCACCGCACAGAATTCGCATGTGATTTGCACAGGAATGCGGTGCGGTTCCTGTGCAAATCACAAGCAGTATGCTGTACCACATAAGTGTGAACCCAGGCTGAATGGCTAAACAGCCTATCCTCTGGCCTGAGCATTCTGGCATGGAGGGAATTCTTAGCCATATGCAAAGACCAACTCAACTGCAAATCCATATATTCAAAAGATTTTTGAAGGGATCTAGTGGTGTATTGTGCCAGTGGGCACGCATTCTAAAAAAAACACTGGAAGGTGTCTTCTCTGTAACTGTTAATTTAATTTGTTGTTACAACAGCATAAAAAATTAATTTTAAGTGTTACCAAACCCACAACAGTAAAATCAGTCTGTAGATGCAGTAAAGTACTCACTGTGGAACCTAAGGGGTTAATCCTCTGCATTATGTAAAAATGCGATTTGATCCTGTCTTCTCTGATCCTCCCCTTCTTCCAGTGTCCCCCCTCTTATCTCCTGATAAGACATATTGTGTAGCGTCACATGCTCTTTTTTTTCTAGGGAAAGTGCATGTGATCAGCACAGGGCCAATCAGCACTGTCCAGACAGAGGTCAGGGGTCCTGCATCCTCCTGGAGCATAAAGAAAACTCCTCCTACAAGCTTTAACCAGTGCTCTGCTAAACACTGATAGAAGTCACAAGGCTGCTCTAACTGCTGATGACAAAAGGTATTTAGCAGTTTATATATACTAAAATAATTTCCATGTTCTCTGTATTGTGGAAGACCGGATAGAGTGAATGCAGAGTCCTGCGTGTAGTATCACTTTAAAGGTTATGTTTAGGAATTAGGTTAAGTGTTTTTAAGGTCCAAATTTGTTTTTTAAGCTTGCAAATTGTTGTATTCAAAACTAGTATGCCAGTTAAGTGTTACCCAAAACAAAAGCACCAGGTAATGGAATTCTATGGATATCTCTATGAATACTCTGTTCAATGCTCCAAGTTCAGCAACATACACAAAGAAATTTTATGTTCATGAACTCCTGCTTGAGTTCATCAGACAACCACCTAATTTATGATCTGGTGATGACATTGGGAGGGACTTTTTTTGTCTTTTTTTTGCATTTATATAACAATGAACTTACTGGCCAAAAAAAATTTAAAAAAATGAAAAAAGTCCTATTCATAACATTTAAACAGAAAAAGAGAATAAGATAGGAGGAAGGAAGTTGTAATCGTTTGCATTCACCACAATTTGGTCAAGACACTGGGTACATAGGTAGACCAAATCACCCACCTCCATACCTTGTCCTTCCTATGGATACATTGTCATGAATATACCTGTACATGGTGTGATTCTGAATATGGTTTAGACGGCTTGATGATCTGCACATTTTACACTGTACTGAACTGAGTTTTGTCAAGTTAGCTTCTAGTGCTACTAAGCCATGATTTAAAAAAAAAATTATCAAAAAAGCCAGAGAGCATATAGCAAAAAGTCTGCAGTGGGTGTGTTTGAGAATACACAGGGAGAACAGGCAGAGGGAGAACATGCAATCTCCAGGCAGGTAGTGCCTTGGTTGGGATTCCAACCAACAATCCTAGTGGTGCTAGGTGGAAGTGCTAACCAATTTATTTATTTATTTCTGGTACTTATATAGCGCCGCCAATTTACACAGCACTTTACATATATATTGTACATTCACATCAGTCCCTAACCCTCAAGGGGTGTACAATCTAAGGTCCCTAACTCACATTCATACATACACATACTAGGGACAATTTAGACAGGATCCAATTAACCTACCAGCATGTCTTTGGAGTGTGGGAGGAAACCGGAGTACCCGGAGGAAACCCACGCAGGCACACAGAGAACATGCAAACAGGCAGGAGGTGCAATGGTTGGGATTTGAACCAGCGACCCTAGTACTGCCAGGTGGAAGTGCTAACCATTTAGCTACTGTGATGCCCACGCCACTGTGCTGCCCTATTGTTTTTTTTTTTTTTTAAATGTTGGTGTTTTTTCATGTATGGAGAAATTAGATTTTCTGAAATTTTTCACTGGATATGTTTTATAGCAGAAAGTAAAAAATATTTATTTTATTTATTGCAGGTACTTATATAGTGCCGTCAATTTAGGCAGCACTTTACATATATTGCACATTCACATCAGTCCCTAACCCACAAGAAGCGTACAATCTAAGGTCCCTAACTCACATTCTTACATACACATACTAGGGCCAATTTAGTCAGGAGCCAATTAACCTACCAGCATGTCTTTGGAGTGTGGGAGGAAACCGGAATACCCGGATGAAACCCACGTAGGCACAGGGAGAACAAGCAAACTCCAGGCAGGTAGTGCCTTGGTTTGGATTCAAACCAACAATCCTAGTGGTGCTAGGTGGAAGTGCTAACCAATTAGCCACTGTGCTGCCCTATTGGGGTTTTTTTAAATGTTGGTGTTTTTTCATTTAAAAAAAAAAAAAAAGAGGTGCTCAAATACCACTAAAATAAAGCTCTATTTGTGGGAAAAAAATTACATACATTTCATTTATGTACAGAGTTGCATGACCATGCAATTGTCAGTTAAATTAACGCAGCGCTGTATCGCAAAAAATGGCCAGCTCAGGAAGGGAGTAAATCTTCCGGAGGTCAAGTAGTTAATCTGCAATCTAGTGGAATTCTCAGCCTTCCATATTAGAAACCACCAGTTTATATTTTAGCTTTATGCAATCAAACATTATTCATCACAATTTAAATAGGCCATCATATTCTTTGATGCATGAAATGTTGACGTTTTTATGACGTTACCATTTCACTCACTTGCACAAATGCACATCCATTGTATTATTTTCACATCTTAAATTGTTTTACAAGATGGACTCACATTCAACCATCAATGAGAAGCCTCTTTGTGTCATAATAAAGACATCACAGACATCTGTGGGGAGAATAATGTATTTGCAACTGCGTTTTGCAGTTCAGTGGAAAATATGTAAACCTGTCATTTCTCTTCCTTCCTGGGGGGATATTTGAGTGACCGATTAAACAGCAACACATACTTTAATTTGCACGGTGTAACACCAAACCAGTTTTCCCAAATGCTGCTGCACCAACAATACACTTTTTTGTGTGGCTGTAAGGGATAACAGATCTAATCAATAAAGGAATGGTTCAAAGAGAACTGTTAACTATTTGATGACCAGCAGTATTTTTAACGTGTGAAGTAGCTACATGGAAGGTGGAATAAATAGCCCTATAATTTTAGACTGTGTCTATATCCGATAAACCTGAAGATATGGAGACATATTTAGCTACTGGAGCAAAAAGAGATAATTTGCATGAAAATGTGAACTAACACCATACACCTTTCCCACTCTCCTGATCCTCACTGTACTTATCACCTGGGATCCTGAGCTGTCAGATCCCACGCAGCCAATCAGGCAGTCCAGAGATTTGAAATCCTCACCCTTCTTCCTCTCCACTGTGCAGCAATTTTTGGAATGATCAGAGCACTGACCATTCAGAATTGCTCTGGTTACCTTTCCCCCAGCCCCCTCAAGCCAATTGTCTGAAAATTTTAAAAATATATAAGTGAATTTCTCTGAATACTCGCCTAATTCTGCAGTCATATGACACACCAGGCCTTCAGTCTTCTAGCTTCTTCACTGAAAGTGGTAAGGTCCTTGTTTGAGTGTCAATGTTGGTGACTGATGATGTGAAAACATCCTATTGGGTCCATCAGTGGGATCCTCACAAGTTTCTGAAGATTTCAGCAGCAGCATAGCATTATGACAAGGGGCAGCTGCAAGACTGGTCACCAGTGGGCCCAGATTGTGGAAGTGGATCCGTGGTCTTCACTCCTGGAAAAAGTGCTGCAGGAGATTACATGATGACAGCTTCAGGTAATTAAAAATGGCTTAGAAATAGTTTTGTTGACAGTAGTGACATTGTCTCTGATAAGGGCACCCCCTGACCTCCATATACTTACTTTAATTTGTGCACTCTCACAATTCCTTTATAGCCAGTGCTGAGATCAGAAAAGAGCTGTGAAGGAGTGCATGTAAGGTAAGTATATTGAGGTCAAGGGGGTGCCTCTTATAGAGAAGGTCACTCTGCCACGTATGAGCAAGGTAGCAGACTCTTTAAACATCATGTACTTACCTCTTCCTGTCAAATCAGTTGTGAAAAATTTACTAATCCAGCACTGGCCAGTATGGAAAACCACCCTAATCCACCTTATGTCCTTTCTCAGTGTTTAGGAAGCATCCACAGACAATTTTTTTTAGCTCTGGTTCCAACAATGTGGTAATAATAAACAAACACGGAATGTACTGCATACCTGCAGCAATTTTTGCTAATACACTCAAGCAGACTTTTTGGCTAATGCCAGAGTTGCCATGTGCCAAGTCTAGAATTGAACAAGTGTTTGTGGGTTGATGTGACCTATTTTGAGTTCCTGGGCACTATAGTAAAGTAAACAAATTCGCTCAATTAGACCAAGCCCTGCCCTGTGCTAAATTACAATATAGTGTAAGTTCCAGAAGAATAATATGTCCAAATGGCTAGAATGTAATTGTCTAGTAACCTATACAGTATCTTTGGTACATAAATCAAATATATGCTAATTGATAACACATGGTCAATTAACCCCATTTAAGTGGGGACTAGAAAAATATCGTCAAGAATGTTTACCTTCAAAGAGACCCATTTTAATAAATAGCTCACTTATATTAAGGACCCAATTGCTGTAATTTCCTGTGACTTTTTGAATAATTTTATTTCATTCAGTTCTGAGATTTGCACAAAGTTGTATGCTCCTGGGACTGTACAGTCAATGAATGATGTGATTATGTTGTGCCTGCTCATTTAGCTGGACATTCCTTGAATAGAGAAGATGCTAGCTTTTTTCCAAAATTTAGTTTTCTCTCTCTTTGTGTTCCTCTAACATAATTATGGAATTCTTACAACATAGCAAGGTTTAAAATCTACTCCAACATAATTCACAGCTCCATCTGTTTGATAAGTGAATGTACAAACTCATTATCTTATCAACTACGTTTTTGCATAGTGCCAAACAACTGAATAGCATCTCACAAACAATAAAATGACCATATTTATTGTATATTATTCATTAAAATCCATAATGGCCTTTAATTGGCCAGTCCAGGGATATACATTGCTTGGAGTCAAGAATGAGAATGTTTACCATACAGCATTTCCAGGTGCAACTAACAAGGTAAATGGTTGGTCTGAGTGGGACAACCCTGACACAGAACTATGGGAATGGTGGCTATCAGCTAAAAGCTTCCACTGAATTTTCCAAATAGTCAAGGCTACCGAGTGTATGTACGTACATTGTGTTTTCATATATACTGGCAACAGCAGCCAGGTGAGAACACAACCAGCTGTAAGGCTACATCTCTATCCATCTTTCGCATACTGACTGACTGACTGATGGAGGAACATTGGCACCCAATTTTGTAAGGATGAGCTGTAAAAGAGTAGAGCGGATACAAGAGTTTTAGGGATTGTTCACAATGGCCTGAAAGATAAAAATACAAAATATTTTCTTAGCACTTAATTTGAACTGTTAAGTGTCGGTGCATTGTGCTACAGTGACAAGAGGTGCCATCCATCCAATGCAATGTAGAAAAACGCAGCATGTCAGCATTCTTCTAAAATGCACACCACACCAGCGCTATGGTGTGAATAAGGCATATAGGTAACAATTGTTTTCTATGTGCCCTATCAGTTATCTGCACTTTGTCTTGTGCAGAAAAATGCAGGTCACCACATGTAGTGCAAACATACCCTTAAAGTGGTAGTAAAGTCTGTTTTTTTACTTGTACCTACAGGTAAGCCTATAAGGGTTACCTGTAGGTACTGTAAACATTTCCGAAATGTGCACCATTTAGGAGATATTTACCTGTGTAGAAGCACCGGCGTATGCCTCAGACCTGTGTACCGTAAAAGAAGACTCCCGCATATGTGTGGGAGTGACATCATTGCAGCTAAGCTATTCAAACCGTTGGGGCCCGCGAACCCAGAAGAAGGACCGAGTGAAGATGGAAGCCCTGACAGCAGTGACACATTATGGCTTTGTCTTGCAGGGAAAAACTTTTTTTTTCTAGAGTTTACTATCGCTTTAAGGTGTATAAACAGATATACAGTGAAGTGAAGCACAGTTTTCTGTATATCTGATAAAACAACAATAAAGTCTTTGGAGCTAAAGAGAAAAAAACAACTGGAATGGAGGTGGGGCTTTCTTTGGTTGCTATTGATTTCTGCATTACTCACTAATGACCTCTAAACTTGACCCCTCCACTGTGCCTCACTTACTACATACCTCTGTACTCTTCATTACTTACAACTGACCCATGTACTCTACATTACTTACAACTGACCTCAAACCTCTGTGTTGCTTACTGCCAAACTCTGCATTACTTACTATTGACCCCTGAACTCTGCATTACTTACTACTGACATCAAAACTCTGTGTTACTTACTACTGAACTTTGCATTACTTACTACTGACCCCTGAATTCTGCATTATTCACTACTGAACTCTGCATTACTTACTACTTTCCCCTGAACTCTGCATTACTCACTCTCCATTACATACCGACCTGGTGACAGGGGATGAAATGTGGGTGTATCTTTATGATCCAGATAGGAAGAATCAGTCAATGGAATGGCATCACACCTCTTCCTCAAGGCCTAAGAAGTTCAAGAACCAGTGATCAGCACTTAAAACCATAGAGACTGTTTTGTGGGATGAGAAGGACGTCATTCTCCTTGATGTTTTGGAGCGTGGCCATACCGTGACCAGTGTGTGGTATATTGAGACGCTTAAGAAGCTTAGAGAAGCCATTAGGAGGAAAGCGCCGAACAAGAATCTGAAAACAATCACCATGACAACGCGCAACCACACACAGCTTTGGCAACAAAACAGAAAATCATCAAATTTGGCTGCTCAGTGGCCCCACATTTACTGTACAGCCCAGATTTAGTGCCCTCCAACTTTCACTTGTTCAGTCCAATGAAGGACAGTCTTTGGGGACAAAGATTTAATGACAAAGGGGAGGTAAAAGTGGCTGTGAAGAAGTGAAAACAACAGAGCACATCTGAATTTTTTAAAGAGGCTTCAAGAGTTGGGTTCAATGATGGTGCAAATGCATTGCTTGTCATAGAGACTATGTTGAGTAGTACCTTTGCAGAGAGGAAGAATTACTCTACCAACATGTGAAATTTAAATGACCTATAGAAGTTAATAAAAACGTTATGCCCCTTTTGCATTACTCGGTGCAGCCTTCATATTTGCAGTGACATTTGTATTAAAATTTTTTTTGTTTTCTTCAAACCTTCATTACTGCTCAATAGACCTTTGCTAACTTACATAGTTGCATAGTTAGTTTGGCTTAAAAAAGAAAAAAGTCCATCCAGTTCAACCATTAAATAAAAATTCCTTCCTGTCCCCCCCCCCCTCCCCCCCGAGAGGTAATTGGATATTCCCTGGATCAACTTTGCCTATAAATAGTAACCAGTTATATTCTGTGTATCTTTTTTAAAGCAATCCAGTGAGCTGGCCAGAACCAACTCTTGAGGGAGTCTATTCCACATTTTCACAGCTCTTACTGTGAAGAAACCTTTCCATGTTTGAAGATTACATTTATTTTCCTCTGTAAAGAGTGCCCCTTGTCCTCTGTGATGACCTCAGAGTGAATAACTCTACACCAAGTTCACTATATGAGCCACGGAGGTATTTATACATGTTGATCATATCCCCCCTTAATCTCCTCTTCTCAAGAGAGAACTTATCTCCTTAATGAAAAGCTTGCTGCACCCTGGCGAGCTTTGATCTCTTCCATGTTGTTTGAGTAGATAGCCACCACTAGTAAACACAAAACACAATGCTGGGGATGGGTGGTTATTATTGTTTTGGTCTACTGTACTTTGCTAACTGCTGTTTTCCTTATTTGACAAGCCTGATGGTTTATTTGCAAATGAACGATATCAGAAAATAATCTTTTCCCTTATTTGTTTTTAGAAGTCATAGAGTTTGTAGATAAGAGTACAGTCTTGTCCTCTTTCTTCAATAAATAAGTGTACAATGAGAAATTAGAGTGGTAATTGGCAGATGCAGTCATCTAAGGCAATCAGATTTTAGTTTTGAATGTTGCTGTGTGTTAATACACTTTGCTCTTCCCATTGCTTCTTATTGCTTAAGCTGGTTTCACAGATAGGTGGGATAATTTACATTCTACTGCAGAGGACGAAATGAAGGAAGCACAGTCAGGCTTACCTGTACAGACATGTCCAGTAACATCTATTCTACATTGCTCTTCATAAACAACAACCAATGAGCTGTCACAGGTGTAATCCACAAATGTCTGCTGATTGGAGACTACCATGGCAGCAACTTACACCAATGCTGAAGGTTATTACTGCTGCCAATGACACCAGTGCTGGAGCTTGTTTTACTTCCACACTGCAAGCCATACACTGAGAACCCCCCCCCACTTTATAAGCCATGACCCAGGGGTTTAGTGTACAATGAACATAGATCTTCGCATATTTCTTCTTGATACCTTCATGGTGCCCCTCCTAAATATCCATGCAGATCTTTGTGCCTATTATTTTTCAATTCATTTATTTTGTATTTACACCTTGAATGCCTACCTTTTGTTCCAAAAGTCTGCCATCATGTTAGGATATGTTAAAAATGGGAGGTATGATTTTGTGGGTGTTGCCAGTAGGGTGTCCCTGGATTCCATTTTGAAAATCTTGTCATCTAATATTAAACACCATAGTCTTGCAACATAAAAATCAATCCAGAGCAGGTAAAGAGAAATTGCTTAGTTCAATAGCTGCAAGGCTCAGGTACACAGACACGAAAAAAAAAACTGGAAGGGCTTGTAACCCTTCCCTACTATATCCAAAACAACAGAAAACAGTGTGGGCTATACATACAATTAAAGCTGTTTTCTACCTTGGCAAACTGTGCAGGCCACCCTCTCAGACACCCTAAAATTGCATCTTCAACACTATCCTCTCTGTACTGCTTATTTTTTTAGGCACCTATCACATGGGCAACACTGGTGACTGGTAAGTTGTTGTGGACCGGTTGGATAAAAATCCCTCTTCACAATGTCGCAAAAACGTCCAAATAGACATGGTTGTGGTGCAGTCCTATTCACTTTATGGGGCCCGTTGGCATACAATATCGCCTGCCAAATGCAACATGCCCTATTTTTTTGCTGCAAGGCAATGGAAAGTCTTGTGGTCACAACAATGTATATGGGATCATCCGGTGGCCCTTGCCAGGATTTGGCAGATAGCTCAACAGCCTGGTTTTACCACATCAACAATGCTAATGTGAAAGGGGCCTTAAGCATGATGCAGTTCATGTCATCAGTCACCTGCAGCCTTAAGAAGCATTTCCTACCACAGTGATCACAGTGACCACAGAGAAGTCAAGGTGTCAGGCATCAGAAGAATGCAGTGTGAGACAGCATTTATGAACACACCCAAGAACTACAATAATGTTTATATGATGAGCAAACATCTCAGTGCTGAATATGATGCTAAATGACGCCTGAAAAAAATGACACTGTCCTCCTGGATAGAACAATGCATCAAGCCATGTCATGCTGTGACCTGTATAAGAGGTAAAACTATCAGTTATGGATGAACTAACATTTAATTTCTATCACGCTGGGTGGTAAATCTGCCATAACACAAAAAGAAACAGTCACAGATAATCAACTATTTATGTACTGTATATTTTCAATAAAACTGGCATTTTTTTTTTATATAAAGTTAAACTTTCAGGAATTTTGTATTCCAAAGCACAGACTGCATTGTCCCCATGTGTTTTACTAATATGTATAGTAAATACAAAGCAGAAGTATACACTACTCATAAATTGGATATAATTCCCATTTGGCTTGAAAGGAAAAAAAACCACAAATGGTACCCAGGTGTCAAGCCATGACGAAATATTCCCCACTATAAAGACGAAAGCATTCAGCAGATTGATTGTATTGCTAGAATGGGGAATGTTGCAGTAAACTGCCTCTTTTCTGCCACCGCCAGTCAGAAATGGACACCCCAACCATATTTTGTCATGATTAATTCTAATGTTCCCCCCACTGTTTATTTGTCAGGGCTGCCTGTAAGACTCGTCTGGATGAGGGGAAATGGAACGTATACAGTGTAATGTATTTCTTTACACCGTGGCATCCACTCAAGCAGTTTAGAACAGTCCTCCAGTCTGTAATTGTTTTTCCGTCTATGTTCAATGGACCGTGAAAATGGAGACCTGATCCAATGTGTCTTGGCAGGCACCGGTGATTTGTATCAGCACATCTGTGCACCTTAGTGCCATATTGTCCTGAGACCATTATAGGCATCTTGTTCCTCTATGTGAGGGGCAGGAAACTTTCACCATTCTGAATCTTTCTACATTTAACATACTGCGTATACTCTGCACTTTTTTTTTCTCAGTTGCATTTTAACATCCTTTGAATTTTCTCTATTTTCCGCTTTATTTAAAGAAATATTCCAGGATTTTTTTATTTTTTTTGGTATGCAGCGGGGCTGTGCCCGCACTGTGTGGGTTTACTGTTCATTTTTATCTAGGGGTGAGGGAAGTGGAGATATACTTACCTAATCCACCAATGCTCTGAGCGCAAGACCGTTCTTGGCTGCTCCTGCCCCCCGCATGCTATTGGTATTGTGTATGGACTGTTTCGTATATCATCACACCCACTGACTAGCTCTGGACATGAGACTGGCAGGAACAGTCCACCGCTGGATGTGCAGGAGCGCTGTTTTCTTAAGGATCGGGTAAGTATAGCCTTTTGGTGAGCCCATCAAAAAAATGAGCAGTTAACCCATTCAAAAACATTTTTTACATGGAGTTCTGCTTTAAAGTAGTATATCCCTATCTATAACTAAAAAACAAATATTTAAACCTGAAATCTAGGTGGAAACAAATAAATGGAGCTTTGCATTCATTATTACATCATTCAATTTTTTCTATGTTCTTAATTTTTATATTGTTTTATAAAAGACTAGAACAAGTAAAGGAATAAATATTACATGGTTCACTAAGGACATTAGACATATAACAGACAATTACTTTGTGAAGATCAAGCGGATGTTTTCATACAAAGGTATGAAAGGTCACACTTCTGAGTGAGTATATATAAAATACCAAAGGTCATCTAATTAAAATTATAACTAAGCCATACCATTGTGTAACACTTTGTTGTGACATGTAGCTATTGGTCTCATTAGTTGGTCTCTCAGCGAAACAAAGGAGGGAAGGGTTCAACTGGGGATTTTGATAAGAGAGGAGAAGATGGGAAGGATAGGAAAAGAGAGGGAAAAAGAGCATGAAATGTTACTATTGCCTCGGTAAGGGTTTGAATGCTGTGTGACAGAAGGGTTGGAAGGGTGCAAGATGGGGCATGGGGGGTGATTTAAAAAAAAAAAAAGAAAGAATAAGGAGAGAGGTAGAGAATCAATATATATATAATGCTTCACATGCATTACAGATAGGAAGCAAAATCTGCTAGGGACTTAGCTTAGAGGGCTCCCACTGGTCCACAGCATGTGGTATCAGTGATATTTGTTCTCCTCCCAGGAGCTCATTCTCTTAAGTTGATCACCTAAGTTTATTTCACAAACCCACCCTGCCATTGAAGGGAGTTCAGGTGACCTCCTGTGTCCAGAGATGGCAGTAAGGGCTGCAGCCAGAAATAGGTGCATTAGACCATCCTTAACATATTGATAAGATTTGGTATAGTGGAAAATATTGTGATATGGGTTTTTTTGTTTATCTCAATATCTAGTATTCGTTTACTGAAAGCAAGAATCCTATTCCTGAAGGGTTGGATTAATGAGCACTCATTTCAAATATGTAACCTTGTATCTATTGACATCTGAAGCATGTGTCTGGTTCTGTTCCATCAAAGATGTACATGTCCATTGATACCACCTGGACAGAATTCTAAAGTTATGTTCTTGCATTCTGCAAGAGATTAGTTGTGTGAGAAAGTGAAGGCTGTGTCCCAGTCTGCAGTGTCTAGTGCTCCATTTCCCATTTCACAGTAAACTGGCCTGTCAGGAATGAAGGTTTTAAGGAGCTGTTTATACAGATATGAGAGCATGTGCTAGATTCCCGCAGGAGAAGAGACTCATATGTAGTAAGAAGACTAGAAAAGAGGTCACAAGTTGAGAAGGTCTTCAAACAGACCAATTTCTGTTAGTATACTAGCCAGGAAGATTTCATTGTGAGTGGAGGAGAGTAATGCCTGGTATATACATTCAGTTTTTATACTGTTCAATCCAGCGGGTTAAACAAAAAAAAAAACAGAGAGATGGGGGGGCTATTGTCTTTTTGTGCTATTCTAGTATTCCAACACAAAAGGTGTGAAAGGGTCAGGTCTGGAGGAGAGAAGGCTTCGCCCATAGAAGTGGTCCCATAATGCTAAGGTAGAAGTGGTTACAGTATATGCCCCTTCAGGTGTGGTTTGGGAGGTTGTTTTTAATCCAAGGGAGGGATTTAGGATTCCAATGTGGAATGTGTTCTGGGGGTCTTGTAGGTATGGCTTGGAAGATGTAAGGCTTCTTAGGCAAAATATCCCTTTTATTATTGTTAACATTCTTTAAGGTGGTGAGCTGTAATTTGGATAGAGGAAGGCCTGTGAAAGTATTGTATCTAGATTTCAATAAGACATTTGATACAATACCCCATAAATTATTACTTTACA
The DNA here is from genome assembly GCF_062004578.1 of Staurois parvus. Lineage (NCBI taxonomy): Eukaryota > Metazoa > Chordata > Amphibia > Anura > Ranidae > Staurois > Staurois parvus. Next base: position 5,319,442 of record NW_028318078.1, read on the forward strand.
AATTAGGGTGTTTGACATTGATGGCATACTATGAATCTGGACAGAAAACTGGTTGCAGGAGCTCGCCCAGAGGGTGGTGATAAATGGCATATTTCTTTATGGTCTAGAGATGAAAGTGGGGTTCGTCAGGGCTCTGTCCTCGGATCAATTCTGTTTACCTTATCCATAAATGATACAGAGGCTGGGATAAATAGTTTCATCTCAGTGTTTGCTGATGGTACAAAGCTAAAGAGGACAATAACTTCACAACAGGATGTAGCAACTGTACAAGAAGACCTCAGTAAAGCAGGGGAGTGGGCAGCTGCATTGCAGGCTTAACATTGAAAAATGTAAAGCACTTGGGAGCTAAAAAATATGCATGCATGTTACTTGCTAGGGGGAGATGATAAGTGAAATGAAAATTGTTCCAAAAATCTTACACAAATTTCAAATGATACCAATCAAATTACCAGAGGAGTATTTTAGAATAATTAAAAAAATGTTAACAAGATTTATATAGAGGAGTAAGAAGCCTAGAATAAGTATGACATTCTGAGTAGAGATAAAGAGAAAGGTGGCTTGGGAGTGCCAGACCTGAAAAGATATTATAACTCAGTAATTTTGGCGAGAAGTTATGATTGGACATTTAATGTACAGGAGAAACGTTGGGTAAAAATAGAAAACACTCTAAGTCACACAAATTTAAGTAGAATTATTTGGATACCCCCTCAATATCATGGATTAACAGAAAGTACAAGTTTGTTTACACGTAATGTTCTAAGAGTCTGGGATGCTTTGCATAAACAAGTAGGATGGGAATATAATTCACTGTTAATGCCATTACAATCCACAGAGTTTTTTCCACCGGGTAAGGAAAGTATCACAGGGAAGAAGAAAGATGTCCAATTAAGAGATATAATGAAGGGAGAGGAAATAAGTACACTTAGTGAATTAGAAAGTAAGAGGCAAATATTTTCCAGGATGGATGAATGGTGATATGGTCAACTGAAACACTTTATAGGGAACCTCCCAAAGCCATTAAGAAAAAAAGAAGATTGGAACCCCTTTGAGCACTTAGATTCACAGGGAGATGGGAAGCATGGGATTTCAAAAATATATAAGATTCTTACAGGATTAGTGACAGTTAAAGGACCGCTATTTATAGAGAAATGGGAAAGGGATATAGGAGTAAAAATGGATGAAGGAAAACAAAAGAAAATATATAGTTTAATTCATGGAAATGTAAATATGAGAGAGGTTGAGATGAATTATAAGTGTTTGGCTAGATGGTATATAACACAGAGTGTAGCACATAGAATAAGTGGAGATCATTCACCTTTGTGTTGCCGAGGATGCGGAGGGAGAGGTACGATGTTTCATATATGGTTGGAGTGTCTCAAAATTCAAGAATATTGGGGGGGTATTGTGCGTTTAATTCAAGAAATAATGGAGATTAATATCTCAAAGGACCCAGAGACCTGGCTTTTATATGGTACCGAGCTTTCAGTAAAAAATATAAAAAATCTGGGTTATTGTACTATTTGAGTGCAGCGAAGGGCTTGATACCCAAGTTTTGGAGAGAACAACAAGTACAGAAAATAAAGGACTGGGTGGATAGGGTAGAGAAGACGTATAGAATAGAGGAACTTTATCATATGGAGGAAGATAAAATGGAGGTTTTCCGTATAAGGTGGAAAAAATTTTAAAAATCAAGCCTATACCTAGAATATGTCCAATAACTGTAGTATTAAAGTAACATTAAATTTGGAATGGGAATTTTTGAAAACGAAGGTAAATGCATAATCAGGGCCAAGAGGGGTGTGGGGGGAAGGGTCGGGTGGGAGAGGTGAGGGAGAGGGGTAAAAGTTTACTAGATGAGTGGTAATGTTTTGATATATGGATATATGAAATTGAAAATATTTTTATGTATATGTTTGTTTTATTAGCTTTTGTATACATGAACTGGTAACTGGAAAAATAAATAAAATATTAAATTAAAAGAAAAAAAAGGGGGAGAACCTCTGAGGAAATCGAGGATGGAAAAGGATCTGGGGGTCCAAGTAGATGACAGGTTCAGCAACAGGTATGCAATGCAAAGCTACAGCAAGTAGGGCTAGCAGACTATTAGCATATGATAAAAAGGGGTTTCTACTCAAGAGATAAGACTATAATTCTACCACTTTACAAAACTCTAGTTTAACCACATCTTGAGTATGCTATCCATTCCTGGTCACCCATCCTCAGGATGAATTTGGTTGAGCTGAAGAGAGTCCAGAGAAGGGCAACAAAACTAATATGGGGCTGGAGGACCTCAGTTACGTGGAACGACTACAAGCATTAAATTAATTCTCCCTTGAGAAGAAGTGCTTAGGAGGGGATATGTTGGCAATATACAAATCTTTAAATGGTGACTCTAGCATTGGAAGGAAACTATTTAATCTAAGGTGGCTAAAGAAGACACGCTGCCACAGAATGAAGTAAGATTAGAAGTGGTTCAAATCTTCATTTACATAAGGGGTTCTTTAACCTCCCTAGCGGTCTGATTATGTCCATATTTCTGTGCTCAAAGCGGTACATTTTTTTGCATGGAAATATGTTGTTTTTTTATTGTAGGCCTGTAATTTTTAGGAATAACTCAGTGAAATCTGTCCGAACAAGAGTCTAGTAAACATCCCGGGTATGATAAAATTTGAAACACGAAATCATAAATTATAATTTAATAAATAATCATAAAAATAATAATATAATAATAAATTTAATTCAATAATGTAATCAAACCAAAAACACTGAAATTTGAAATAGACGCCAAGTTCGCACATCACTGAGCTCAGTAGCAGAATTGTTTTCAGTGTCTGATGACGAATTTCCCCACGAATCATTATCACTCAATTCTTCAAATGGTTCTAATTTACTATCACTGTTCTCTATCCGGTCTAAAACCGGTTTTGACCTAAAGGGACACTTTTTGGACGCCATGGACGTTTCTGTTTCAAGGCAGAAAGGATGGTAAAAATGCAGGCAGGGCACAGGACAAAGCACTCGGGACAAAATGTATGTGAAATGGTTTGATACAGTAATGGAATACTATCAAATTTTAGTGTATTATGTGTTTGTAAAATTTTGACATTTTTTAATTTCCTGTCGGTTCCGTCCCCCATACGTCCCGACGCTTGCAGGGAATGGAACCTGGAAGACGGATGCCAGCATCGGCCGGAGGACATTACAGGGGACACTGCAGGGGGGACATTGCGGGAGCGCATGACGAGGTAAGTGATACAGGGATCCCAGAGCAACGCTGCATGGTATTCCCGAGTGTAGCTCGGGGTTACCGCTTCTGGTACTGAAAGTTAATCCTGAGCTACACTTGGGAATACCGCCAAGGAGGTTAATGTTGGAGCAGTAAGGATACTGAACTCCCTTCCACAGTTGGTGGTGTCAATGGAGAGAATAAGCAAATAAAAAAAAAGGTTTAACTGTATTTCTTAGTGAACACAATGTACAGGGATATTGAATATGGTAATGACATAAAAACACACACACACGGTTGAATTGGAAGGACTGGTGTCTTTGTTCAGCCTTACTAACTATGGTGTCCGTTTATGACACAGAGAATAGCTGCGATTCAACGGATCTCAGCTATTCTCTGGTCATTCACAGTTTATGACACTCAGGAGAGCATGTCAGCCGTTCGCTGGAGATCTGTGTTCTCCCTCCAGATTCTCCAGCCCAGAGCTGGAGAATCAGAGGGACCGCAAACTAAGCAGAGATAATTTACCTCTGTTTAGTAAACTGATCTTTTACTGTAATCTCGCGAGATTATAGTAAAATCAGCCGTTTTCCAGAGTTTATAGACCGTTCTCCAGCGTTTGGAGACCGTTCTCCCTTTGTTCGGAGAACTGCTTCATAAACTGCATTCACAGGAGAAATGTGTTCTCCGAGAATGCCGGAGAACTGAGCAGCGATCTATTACCGCTGGTTCATAAACGGACACCTATGTAACTACAATATGTAACTATCTCCAGGAAAAGATTGTTGAAGTTAGATTGTTGAATAAAGTTAGATGAGAAGTGGTTCAAACCATCAACTGCATAAGGGGTTCTTTAATGTTAGAGCAGTAAGGATATGGAACTCCTTTCCCCAGTTGGTGGTGTCAGTGGGGAGAGTAAGTAAATTAAAACTTTTAAATGTATTTCTTAATGAATACAATGTACAGGGAAATTGAAAATGGTAATGACATAAACACACAAACACACGCTCAAGTTGAATTGGATAGACTGGTGTCTTTGTTCAGCTTTACTAACTATGTAACTACAATATGTAACTATCCACAGCCAGGAAAAGATTGTTTATTGTATGAAGACATCCTAGAATGACTTGTTGGAGAGGGGATAATTAACATCGGCAAGTTTGGTTAGTTCTTTTTGTATATGGACCCTAAGTATTTAACTGTAGAGGCTTACCATCAAAAGGAACCTGGTCTGTGTGAGTGGGTTCTGGGGTATAGGAAAATATTTAAACTTCAGTTTTGTCCTAGTTCACTTTAAAATTGATTTTAAAAAAATCCACATTTTTGTAATTCTTTTATAGTAAGAGTTATAGAAATAAGTGGGTAAGTGAACCACAGAAACAGATGTTGGGCAAACATCAGCATTTTATACTGATGATCTTTTATGATCATATGATAAATGTCAGGGTTGTTGTGTATGTCCACAGCTAAATGCAACATGAAATGCTATAATTTTAGCGTATATCCGGAAATCAATAATAGTTAGTGTAATGGGTCTGTAGCTACCACAGGCCATTGCATCCTTTCCTGGATTGGGTATGGGCCTCCATTGTTTGGGTTGGGAAATGCTAGGTATAAGTGATGGTACTGTTTAGGCTCTGGTCATAAAAGGAAAGAGGGCCTCTTTAAAAATTGTATAACATTTTGGTTCCTTCCATTTGAGCTTGGACTTTTCTCTGAACCAAAGATCTGATAGTTTCCTCCTCTAAAAAATGGGATATTCAGATGTTTCCTAACATTTGCAGGGATGGTAAGGCAGTGTTATGAATGTATTGTTGGATCTTAGGCCAAAGGGAAAGTGGGTCCATATTAGTGAAGTGTGGCTGGATATTGTTTAGTGTTTTACACTGGAGGAAACTAGTCTTATATTTGTTTTGTTGGTGTGATTGTTGGAGTTCTTAAGTACCAGAATGAAATTATTGGATGATTTCTGATGAAGAGCTCAAGCCAAAAGCTTTCCAGGCTTGTCCCTTGTGTTGGTGGAATAACTAACAGCTTGACAGTGGATTGATCTAAGATATCCTTCAGTGCATCCCTGACAGCAAATTTTCGAGGGGGAAGGGGGCAATCTGTCAGGTTTTGGATAGCCTCCCCCTCCTTCAGTGAAAGTTTTTAGAATCATGATGACATGTAATAGGAGACCTATATATATTTGGGCTTGCTAATTTCTTAATGCACTCAGCCAAAAGTTCACAGTGCAGTTAAAGGATAACAGCCTTTATTAAGGCCTAACATAGATCTATGTCACCTCATCGTGATGCTAACATCCACTGTTCAAGCCCTGAAGAAAGAGAAAGCTGTCCCCCAAAACATGTTGGCTATACTTGATACTGTTAACCAATAGATGTTTAAAAAAGACTGTTAAGTGAGCTTGTGTATTAGGCACTCCTCAATACCTATTACAGAATTTATCATTTGCTGAATGCTCCTTGTGTCGCGATCAGAGAGTTAGTAGCCAAGGACCATAACAAGGCCCATATACACTATACCTTCATCACATATGAAGGACGACACACTTTATTATATATTTTTCAAACCAAGTCTCTTTTCTGTTGTTCCAATGCTATCAAGCACATTAGACATCTGTCAAAGGTGAGTTTTTTTGGGGGGATATTTCCACCTACTTCCTGTCATGCCTCTTGGACAGAAGGTAAAGGAATCTGTCCTCAATGAAGGCAGCCAACAGTAAACACCTTATTGTGGCTAATAGGACGTGAGGAAGGATTGTTACATCCAAAGGTAAGTTCAGTGTGAACAAAGTCTCAACCGATCTATGGCTCTCCAGACGACACCGACTGTGTGCACGGTGAAATAATGGGGGTACAGATTACGCACTCACCAGATGCGCAACCTTTGTGCGCTTTTCTATAACATAAAGACCTCCAATCACTCAACTAGGGTCTGGTCAGATCTGGTCAGGTCCCCTTCTTTCTCCAACACCTTGCGATCAGCCTTCTCCTTAAATAATCACCGCTCTCCGAATAAACCTGGCTCCCGCAGGAGCTCAGAAAAAAGCAAAGGAGGCCAATAGTGCAATATGTCTACGGGTGCATTTATTCCCACATATAGACAAAGAGTACAATGTATGGAGTAAGTAGAATAGAAATACTGACCCAATATATGGTTGCCGCCGGGACCCCTCGTGGTGCCGGCGGTGTTAGCGTCAAACAGCTGAAGCCTGACACTGGCGCGTTTCGAGCGACAGCTCTTAGTCAAAGGGTTTTTGGCTATCAGCTGCTGACGCCGCTCTGTCCTTTAAATAAGGGGAATAATGCACGCATCGTTAACATGCGCCATTTTCCCAAGGATAGATGTCCTCAAAACCGGGCGCCATTTTGGCGTAGTCCTTGTAACCGCGCATGCGCGAGCATACGTCGGAACGCAGAGGACATCTATGCAAGATCGCCGAAGGAAGGAATGTTGCCATAGGAACAAAACACACTGAGTGCAATCCTGAGGATCACTCAAAACAAGTGTATCTTATCCAAGAATGTATTATTATAACTTCTATATTTCAAAAATTAAAAGGTCAAATCATCCTATAAAAAGAAAAGAAAAAAACGGACTTTATTACCCAGGTCCTCAAATACAAACCATGATTTATCAGGCTAAATCTAAATTAATGGCAACATATATCCTAGGTGATCCTCTATATATAATAACAAATCCCATCATGTAATTTCTTAACTATAAAACGTCGTATTAAAATCAATATAAAATATCATATAATGGATACTCATAGGATACAATAAAACTATATAATTGTCATAAAATTCCATGTTATGTGACTAACATCCAATCATAATAATATTATAAAATGTGTATCCAATGCGAGTATCCAACCACTCATAGTATTATGTACAGACACAGCAATATACACATGTAGAGATATATAATAGATGGAAATATACCCCATAAAATATAACAATCTATGTCTTAAAATATATGATGTCTATAAAATATATTTAGACATCCACACAAAGCATATGTGAAAACATTATACAAATACGTGGAATTATCCCGACACTATATAGTATATCTAAAAATTTATTTATTAAAATATCTAAAAATCTAAAAAATTTAAAAAATTTATCAAAGAAAATAGACTTCGCCATAACCAGAAATGAGATAATATAATGCCCTCTTTAGCATATTTTCAGACGCAAGAAAACCAAATACCAAATTATATATATATACACGGGAATATAGTAAGTCTCTACCAGTCAGAATTTGTTAGCTATTATCTATGAAGCAATTCAAATCTAATTCTATGTTAAGCCCCTTAGGACGCATAGAGTCCATCTGGAAGATCCACTTGGTTTCCATCTGCGACACTGCTCTCTTCTTATTAGTGCCCCTCCAGTGTGATTGAACTGCATCTATTCCCACAAACATCAAAGAGGATGGATCTCTATTGTGGTGTGTTCTATAGTGCATAGAAAGCGAATGATCTTTAAAGCCCTTCTTCACATTATTGACATGTTCCCTAAGTCTATCTTTAAGTTTTCTAGTCGTGCGTCCAATGTACTGTTTCTTGCAGGGACACTGCAAGAGATAAACAACGTATCTACTATTGCAAGAAATAAAATTCTTAATCTTAAGGTTTTTCCTGTGATGGTAGAGGTGAAATCCTCAATTTTACGTTTCCTTTTACCATTACAAGTGCATATAAAACGCACCTGTTACATGGAAAAAAACCTTTTATATCCCCAAATAAAGATACAGACTGTGGAGGGTTGATGACATTTGGGGCAATGAGGTTTCTCAGAGTCTGTGCCTTTCTATATATTATTTCCGGTTTTTCTGGCAGAATTTTTGTTAAGACTGGATCCGCTTTTAAAATTTTCCAATTTTGATTTATTATTTTAGATATTGTTTTATACTGTCTGGAAAACGTGGTTATGAAAGGGCAGACTTTTGGTGGCTTATATGAAGTATTATTAGCCAATAACGCTTCTCTATTCATGTGTGCTACATTTTGAATAATCTGAGTAAGATGCGTTTCCTCATATCCCTTCTCCATAAATCTACTTTTCAAAATATCGGCTTGGGATAAATAAGTGTCTACAGAGGTACAATTTCGCCTTATTCTAAGAAATTGTCCTTTCGGTATGTTTGAGAGCCACAAAGGGTGGTGGCAACTATTAACGGGAATATATCCATTTCTATCTGCTGATTTAAAGAAAGATGAAGTTATAATCTTATTATCCGAATTCATTGATGTCAAATCCAGAAAATTAACTTTGGTTTTACTATATTCGAATGTTAATTTGATGTTCAGGGTATTGTTATTGAGCGTCCCAAAAAAATTTATTAAGGTTTGTTCGTCTCCTTTCCATACAAGGAGGATGTCATCAATATATCGTTTGTAAAAATATAATTCTGGCCAATCTCTGGCATATACGACATCCTCCTCCCATCTGGCCATAAACAGGTTGGCCAGACTCGGAGCGAATTTGGCTCCCATAGCGACACCCCTTGTTTGTAAATAAAAGGAGCCATCAAACCAGAAATAATTTCTGGTCATGGCGAAATCCAAAAGTGTTAAGATAAAATTTTGGTGTAAAACTGTTAAAGCAGATTCATCAAGGTAAAATTTTACAGCCTGCATGCCTTCTAAATGGTCAATGCTGGTATAAAGAGACGTGACATCAGCAGTGACTAAAAATGTATTATCATCTATAGAAAGATCTCTTATATCTTGTAGGACCTGTTTGGTATCCCTCAGATATGAGGGTGTTTTCCGTACCAACGGCTGTAAAAAATAATCGATATATTGACCGACTTTTCTTTGATAAATTTTTTAGATTTTTAGATATTTTAATAAATAAATTTTTAGATATACTATATAGTGTCGGGATAATTCCACGTATTTGTATAATGTTTTCACATATGCTTTGTGTGGATGTCTAAATATATTTTATAGACATCATATATTTTAAGACATAGATTGTTATATTTTATGGGGTATATTTCCATCTATTATATATCTCTACATGTGTATATTGCTGTGTCTGTACATAATACTATGAGTGGTTGGATACTCGCATTGGATACACATTTTATAATATTATTATGATTGGATGTTAGTCACATAACATGGAATTTTATGACAATTATATAGTTTTATTGTATCCTATGAGTATCCATTATATGATATTTTATATTGATTTTAATACGACGTTTTATAGTTAAGAAATTACATGATGGGATTTGTTATTATATATAGAGGATCACCTAGGATATATGTTGCCATTAATTTAGATTTAGCCTGATAAATCATGGTTTGTATTTGAGGACCTGGGTAATAAAGTCCGTTTTTTTCTTTTCTTTTTATAGGATGATTTGACCTTTTAATTTTTGAAATATAGAAGTTATAATAATACATTCTTGGATAAGATACACTTGTTTTGAGTGATCCTCAGGATTGCACTCAGTGTGTTTTGTTCCTATGGCAACATTCCATCCTTCGGCGATCTTGCATAGATGTCCTCTACGTTCCGACGTATGCTCGCGCATGCGCGGTTACAAGGACTACGCCAAAATGGCGCCCGGTTTTGAGGACATCTATCCTTGGGAAAATGGCGCATGTTAACGATGCGTGCATTATTCCCCTTATTTAAAGGACAGAGCGGCGTCAGCAGCTGATAGCCAAAAACCCTTTGACTAAGAGCTGTCGCTCGAAACGCGTCAGTGTCAGGCTTCAGCTGTTTGACGCTAACACCGCCGGCACCACGAGGGGTCCCGGCGGCAACCATATATTGGGTCAGTATTTCTATTCTACTTACTCCATACATTGTACTCTTTGTCTATATGTGGGAATAAATGCACCCGTAGACATATTGCACTATTGGCCTCCTTTGCTTTTTTCTGAGCTCCTGCGGGAGCCAGGTTTATTCGGAGAGCGGTGATTATTTAAGGAGAAGGCTGATCGCAAGGTGTTGGAGAAAGAAGGGGACCTGACCAGATCTGACCAGACCCTAGTTGAGTGATTGGAGGTCTTTATGTTATAGAAAAGCGCACAAAGGTTGCGCATCTGGTGAGTGCGTAATCTGTACCCCCATTATTTCACCGTGCACACAGTCGGTGTCGCCTGGAGAGCCATAGATCGGTTGAGACTTTGTTCACATCCTCACGCTGAACTTACCTTTGGATGTAACAATCCTTCCTCACGTCCTATTAGCCACAATATAGTGGCGTATATCTGTATGCACAATGTCACCTTATACGTTTGCATGAATTTGTACATGTATATACACTTTTGTCTATTTGTGTGCTAGCGCTGCACCTTTTTATATATTATTGTCTGTTGGAAGGTCTTATACGGTGCCTTTGGTGTACAGCTGCTGCTATTTTGGAAGGCGCTCGCTTATTTATATGTTTTTAACAGTAAACACCTGTCAAAGATTTTATTTCCATTCTGTAAAAAAAAAAAAAACATTTTTGACTGGAGTTCCACTTTAAAAGTGATTGGACCTTACCGAAAAAAAAAAAATCTGGAGCCCCCTTTTGTGTTGAAAATTTTCCAGAACAAGGTCATCTGTTCCAACTTGTAATAATCAGCTCAGTACTGCTAAACCAATTTGTTGGACGGTTTCTTTTTAAGATAACATAGATGCAGCTTTGCAAAGACTTTTTACAACTGGTGCCAAACGTTTGTACAACTGAAATTTCAGATGATGACAGCAACAGATACAAACTCACGTTATTAATACACGCAACCTGCCACACAGGTGTCTTTCTGAAAATCTAAGGTTACTTAATAGCAATGAGTCCCAGAGAAAACTGGCTGGTGAACAAGCATCGATATTAAATACATGAAAATGGAACTGTCTTATCTGTAAAGAATGGTAAAATCCCAGATGTCTTTTAAATTGCAAACTATCTGAGGAATTTACGACTTACAGGGAACTAAGATCAGCATGTCTCCCTTCTATATACAGAACTAAACAGCAACACCACTAAGCAGGCACTGGTAGAAAGGATTGTGGTCATATGGACTTCAGTTGTAGACTCTACAAAGTAAATTTTATTAGCTCAATGTTAGGCACATTTCCATGTAACTCATACAATACAATTTCAAGTATTCTTGAAAATGATAAATAAAAATATCTTACATAGGCAAAAATAACCCTGAAGGCTATTGTGCGAAGAGACTAAAGGAACCAAAATGCTCTCCACTAAACCAGCATGTAGCATGTCTGATTCCAGCACATATTCCAAAAGTAGGGGGATTATTCCTGCTTTTAGGGAGTTTGTGTTTACTTCTACCCTAGTCAATACACGCATATTTTGTCTTTAGATCAGCTCTGATATTCTTTTAAGCTGGCCATACATGATTAGATTTTTGTTCGGACATTTGTACAGAAATCCAGAAACAATTATTCATTAGAATGTTCTTTCTTGTCATGGTTGAGTCAGCTACTTCAAAAGTTCTTAAAATGTCGTCCAAAGCTGATATCTAAATAGAATCTCAGATGTATTAAACAGGTTCCATTACAGTACATTTTATTTCCTAAACAAAAACCACATTCACAGTTTGAATTACCTTCATTTGAGAAAAAATGTTCATCCTGCTCCTTCAATTGTTTTCATCACTACCATCAAAAATGAACACTGACTTGACCCCACTAACCATTAGGATATCGAATGAATGTTCTGAAAACAAACATTTTCTAAATAAATTCTTCTGTCTATGGCCAGCATATGCACTGTGCTTTCAGTGGACAGCATGCCATCCATTGAGAGAGCTGTGCCATGATTTTGACTTCCCCATGTATGTGCAAGAGAGACGTCATTGCGTCAGCCATTCAAACGACCGGAGTCCGTGTATCTGGAAGGAAGACCACGTGAAGACCTGTCAGTGGTGACAGCATGCTGCCGGAAGGATCTGTTTTTTAGGTAAGTCTGTTGTAATGTGCTAGTATGCGGTTAACTACCACTTTATGACCAAAGGCAGGTTACTGTTTACTATGGGTATTCTTTAGTTATTTACAAGTATGTTTGCTTTTAAATGTTTTTTCCGGCTTGGTGTATTTTTTTGGAATTGCATAAAATAAGATTTTTGATTATTTCTGTGCAGCAACTTGTTTTAGGAATGCTTTCTTTATTTTTTGTGGATGTACACCAGAGTGGTGTGATCCCCATAATGAAAATTCATTTCAGGATAGTGGATGCAGACATGCAACTCATTCTTTGTTTTGTTGCTGGGTGGTGGGCTGCCTCGCACGTATCCACACCGAGCAACCGAGAAAATCCTCAACCTAACGCTGACCTTCTGGGCAATACAGGACTTTGCCCGACGACTCTCCCCAATATGTGGGTGGTGGGCGGAGACCGACCTCTGGTCCACCATCCTGGCTGTGTGCTTCATCCTGCACACTCCTAGGAGTTCCAGACACTGGGCACCTTCACCAGGCCTGACAGCCAGGGGACACCGGTAGAACTCAGGCTCACACTCTTCAGAGCAACATCCTTACCAAATACAGGCACCACAAGTCTGGATATGGTTAACATTTGTTCATTGGATGCCTCAATTAATCATGGCTCAAAAAGAACAACACAGTTCAGTCATATAATGGACTCTTGGCCGCAGGCCCTGCCAATGGCTGCTCTTGTTCTTGCAGTTAGATGGGTCTATGATCTTTCTGACTCAGGATGGGGGAAACGGAAGGGTAAACTAGTTCCATGGCTCTCTCTTCTCTCACCTGGAACTAGGATGGGGAACCCCAGGCCACCTTTCTCTCCCCCAGGAGGGGAGAGAGTAGGAGCACAGCATATGGATATTGATGCTTCCTTTTCCTCTGCAGTCTGACTCACCCCTCTCCTAGGTCCTGCCTAGTCTCCCAGCCTTCTCCTAGGTGGAGGAGGTACCTTAAAGGGAAACCCACTCTACCACCCGCTTACATTTTTACACCATGGTTAACTGTACATCCAGAACTGCTGAGGTATAGCACATATACAGGCTAGTATATAGCCATTTGTTCCAAACTGCACACAGCTGTTTTGGGCTTGTTGGACATCATCGGTGTACTGCATGGAAACAAAACCTTCTATGGATTAGAGCCTGGGACCAATGGGAAATTATAAACCTTAATCTTAAATTGAGAAGGTAGAAGGAGAGGCTAACTAGCAAACTGATATTTAAATATTCCCTCCAATTTTCTCCCTGTGGTCCTGCATTCCCTTTATCATAAATCACTGTGCAAATACATTTTTTTCTATTTTTCTTTATAAGCGATCAAGTGACCACAAAGCTCTGGGGGGTTCCATCCTCATCTGAAGTAACTGCTCCAACTCTTCTCCCTCTTACCAAAGGATAACCACTAGTGGATGATCTGTGATGAAAGGCATGTTCAGGCTTTGCGGAGGAATGGGGAGTGGATATTTAAATGTCAGTTTGTAATTTCCTACTACTTCCTACTTCCTACTCCAGAGAACCAATACATAGCACAACAAAGCATTCTTATAACAGAAAGTTTTCACATGGCTTATTTCATCATATACCCCAAAAAGCAAGGAATTATTTTTCATTTCAAAATAGTGTGTGAAGTCACGTAAATCACTCCTTTTCACCCCATGGCTAACTGTACATCCCAAACCACTGGTGTATTAGCACACATACTGTGCTACCAATAGAAAAAATGAAAAGCAGATGTATTCAGTCTGCTACAATGATAAATGCAGCCTCCCTATGATTTAGCAACATTCCAAAAAATTTGAGTTTACTTTATGTGATTATAATATTTAAGGCTGAGCTTCAGGCAGCAATATATGTACACTCTGTAGCTTTGTTTTAATAATAAAAAAATAGTTATTTAAAGGCAACTAGTGCAAGTACCTGATAATGACTTGGTATCAGTCTCCTGCAATCCCCTACAAACTAGAACTCAAACTAGGAGATTAAGGAAGGACAGCTGAGAACCAATCAAGTGAGCTGTATGCAAATGTGATGCTATGGAACAAGATGACAGTAAAAGTGATCAAGAAGGATGACCTCAACAGTCTACTGCCATTCCTTCAATGTCCAGTCAGCATTCTGGGGGTAGGGAGGTGATGGCGATCTTAGGGGAAATAGCAATTGCATAGGATAAAACCTTATTCAATTGCTACGGTTTTTCTCAGATGGGCTGGCATTACAGCTTTCTGCCCATTCATCCTATCTTCTCACTCATCCATTCTCCATGCTTTTAGTATTTGCACTCTTGTAACTCAAGGGTGAATGTCTAGGAAGGAAACCACTGTCAAAATTATTCATTGGACAAACAAATCTCCACTGCACATAGTCCATGTCTATGGCTACTTTCCAATGCGAAAGTTCTCTTTGAACATTAATTAACAAAAATAAATGTATGTCTTCTATATAGATTGTTTTCAAGATAACATTTAAGGGGAGATTTACTAAAACTGTAACACTCTGGTGCAGATTAGTTTCTATGCAGAGTTGCAGTTTTAGTAAATCCCCCCCTTAATGTCTCATTTTGTTCGCTCCCCAGTATCATTAGCTATACACAGATAGATGGTTTCATGAAATGGTGAACTGGGAGGGGGGGTATCTGATCAGAAAAGAAAAACAAAATAAAGGAAGACTGCCCTCAGCAAAATATAAAAGTCACACAAAGCATTATATGTGTATAATATGGAAAAGCCGTATTTGTAGCAGCTAATGCCAAGATCCTGTCTGATTGTGCCTGGGGTAGTGGAAAGCTTCCAAACATGTGCATAATTAGCTATTCCTACCACATATTTTTATGTGGTTAAGAATTCACAGACAACATGCATTCTTACGCAAATGAGGGGTATCACCTAATTAGACATGTAGGTGTGGAGTTAGATAGAAGTATTTATAAGCCAGCTGTAGGGCAAAGAGTAAAAATTCAAAATATAAGTATGGATTACCTGAGCCAATAAATCAGCCTTTCTCAACCTTTTCAACACAGAGGAACCCTTAAAATAACTTTCCAGTCTCAGGGAACCCCTGCTAAAAATTACTATATCTACAACTCATGATACATTAGTCTGAGGTTCAGTGGGAAGAATGTGAGTTACACTTTTGGACATTGGGAAGAGTTACGCCTTTCAAGATAGCTAAAAAGATCAATGGTGTCAGTGGGAACTTATCTGAGAGGCACAAATTGGTCATTACTCAAGGAACCCCTAGCAATCTCTCGAGGAACCCTAGTTAAGAATCCCGCAATAAGTATTAATCACTTATGCTTTAAAAATGAAAAGAAAAAGAAAAAAATGGCTATAGAAGGTTAAAACCCATCTCCGGAATTAACTTTTCCTGAAGACATGGTCCCCAGCTTTTGTACAAAAAAATTGCAGTACCCTCTTCAATATTCTTCAGCACTCACCTCTCTGGTACTGCTCCTCTTCTGGGTTGGTGACAGTGGACATTATTCAACCCTCTTCCTGTCAGTGCACGGTGTCAGGGAACTGCCCCCTGAGGAGACAGCATCACAGCACCTTGCACTCACAAAAATGGTGTAGGGAGAGGTGCTGCTTGAAAGCCCCAAGTGCCATACCCTCACTGCTACTACTTTATTCCAGTACAGTAGAAGGATGCAAAATAGGACCTATTAGTGAACTAATGTAAAGGCAGCACTCTGATAGGATCATCCCTCTGTTTTCCTCTCCTGTAAGCAGGCATTATGCTATCACTGTGCAAATCAGCACAGGGCTGATTAGCTACGACTAGTCCAGGTGCTACTAATTGGTCCCTTGTGCTGGCCCTTCTTCTGCCAGCTTACATGCTACTGTTCTTAGGATTAGCGGAGGCTGATATCAAGACATATTTATGAGCTCATGCTACTGTATATTTTATTTTTAGGTTCAATACATTTTTATTAAAATAGTAAACAATAATACAGGAAAAGAAGATGTATACAAATATATTTATACAGTAGCTATGATTATGATATAATATGCTTATCATGTTATCATTCATAAGTCAAAGTTTTTTATTGGACATGGGTGGCAGGTGGTATAGAGCAGTGAACTTCAAAGTGTGGCCCAGGGGCCAGATGTGGCCCTTTGTCTATCTTTAGTCAGCTTTTGGGCTATTATTCTTCCTTCTGATAAAAGGCACTATTGTCCCCACTGATACCAACAGCGTGGCATAATTTCTGCCACTGACATCAACAATGGGCCATTATTCCTCCCACTGACACCAACAATGGGGTACTATTCCTCCACCTAATACCAGAGATGGGGCATTGTTTACTCCCACTGACTCCACAATAGTTTTTACTCTTACTGACCACAGTCTCCCCCCCCAAAGTCTAAAGAACAGCAAATCAGCTTTTGTTTAGAAAGTTTGGAGACCCCTGTATAGAGGACCGCCAAACCTTTGCCAGAGTCTGTTTGGCTGCAGTGAATAGAAGCGTCAAGAGTCTAAATTAATTTTTTGGTGCATTTGGGAGAATTTAAATTAATAATGCTTCTTTTGGAGTTCCACCTTAAATGTTGTACTCTGTGATTTATAGTTACCTTCTAAAAGAGATTTTTAAAGATCAGTTGGCCATAAAGTCCTTATGCCACCCTTTATCTAATTGAAAATACTTTCATTGCTGAGGCAGAAGCTATACAACTTTATGTGACTGTGGCATTATTAGGAGTAACACAGATACAATCATAGCTTTACCAATAAGTTGAAAAGAACAGATATTAATTCAGTGCAGAATGTGTACTATACACACAAGTATCTTGAGCGCTATGTTTTGCTTGATTGAATGGCCACAGTAAAAGCCTCATCAGCCTTCAAACAAAAGAGCCGCCGCGTATATTGAGGTAAATGGTAAAACATGAGTCTGCCAGAATCCACTTTCATGATGAAAGGAGAGGAGACACTGGACGAGATAATGACATTAATGTTCTGAGTCTCCGCTTCCTGAGAGCTATTTTAAGTTGATACAGCAATTAACCCTTATTTGCTAATTTAATACATTTTACTAAGAGAAGAACCTTCCAAACATTCAGAATCAATTCCAAGCCACATGCTCATTGCATGCTTAACCTTGACCAAATATTCCAGTTCAGTTTCAATCTGCAGAGAACAAAAGGGGTGAGGATACACAATGCTTTTCTCATGCATGCATTGGGGCTTGTTTTATCAAAGCAAAATGCAAACGTGTGCAATTAACCATGGTAACCAATCAGTTTTCAGCTTGCAGTTTAATTAAAACAATGAAAAATCTCTGGTTGGTAACTATGAGTTACTCAGAAGTGTAGAAAAAGGCATAGTAGGGGTTGTGGTTGCAACTGGGCCCTCTGTTCCTATATGCCCTTAGGGCCTCCCTACCTATGCACCATTTGTGCATTACCATAGCCTCACGCAAGCTTGTAGTTGAATCACTTTCCCTTGAGAAGAGGGACATACTGTGAAAGATAGAGTAAGTGGTTGGAATAGAAAGGAGCTAGGTGCAGAGATTATGAGAGTTGCAATTTTTGGTACAGGAATTAATGAAAGTGTTAACTGCAGAGAAAGTTATAGATGAAGTAAATATCAAGCCTGCTAAAGTGGTCACAAGACAAGGAGTTCTGCACTGTGATCCAGAAGTGTTTGTATTCACCACTGGGGATACTGCATTTTACTTTTTCTAGGGAGGATGTTTCAAAAAGAAACGTGAGCATCTGGTGTCAGGTTTTCTCAGCTATACAGTATTATCCTTAGCTGATAATAGAACTCTTTTCACTCCTAACAGTCTTATCTTCATATATTCCATATACTAGTGCTTCAGGCCAGTCCAACAATGGCACTATTATACTCTTCTGCTATATAATTATGAGTACTTACTGTACTTATGTATTAGATACTTACCAAATGTTACTGTACTGTTATATAATTATGAGTGCAATCACTAAAAAAGCAGTTTGAAGTGAGTAATCTGCACTCTAAATGTTTTGCCTTGGTAACCTTTCTTAAAGATTTATAACACTGGCAGTGTAATAGCTATATGACAATAGTTTTTCTGACAATCCAATATAGGTTTACATGAAAAATCAAATTTTATTTTGTGAGTGCTGACTGTCTGCCTACCATCTCTTTCCACAACTTCCTGGATTACCTGCATGCTTTGCTATTTACTTTTCATATTTAAGGACAACATATCCCATGGTACCATGCTACCTGCAAGTAGTGATTCCTGATTCTGCCTTCTGAAGCTCTCAGCAGCTATGCAGTTCAGAAGGCTCTGCGAATTGTGTGCCATAGCCGTGCCTACTCACTAGACATAGTGAGTATGTGCCTCCAATTTCAAGGACGTAAATGTGTGGGGATCTTCAAAGAGTAATTTTTTTAAATATCAAGATTGTTCACAATAGAAGGAGAAGACTGGACATAATTGAAATGCAATGTGGAAATTAATATATAATTTTACATTTAGATCATAGATACACTTTAAATCACACAGCATCAAAAGTCACTCCAGCATATGCAACACTCAGGGCTGCTAATAAGGGGGTACCACCAGTCCTACTGTTCAGAATCCGGTGCAAGCACGGGGGCCAAGGCAGCAGGGGGAATCGGATGTGGGCTAGGTGGGTGACCAAGGTGATCAGTGCGGGTTGGTGCAATTACTGGAACTGATTCCCTGTGTGGCTCTCTCTGCAGCAGCTGAAAGCCAAATTATTCTTCTCTCCCTCCAGCTGACTTTCAGCTGCTGCAGGGAGAGTCACACTCCGATTCCCACAGCTGTCTGGTCTGCCCTGTGAGCCCCTGTCCCCTGCAGTGCTGGTGGCTTCCCTCTTCTCCTCTCTCACCTGTTTTCAGCTGCTGCAGGGGGAAAATACAAAGGGTCAGTTCTAGTACATGCCTCCACCAGCCACACTAATCACCCTCCTTGTTCATATCTGATGCCCTCTGCTGCCCTGCCTTTGTGTGTGCCCCTTTCCCCAACAGCGCTACCATCCATTTTTAGGGTGGAAGATGTAACATGTTCCAGCATCTGCAGCCTTGCCCCATCCTCTCCCTGCACCCCTTGTCACAATTCATAAATAGTGCGGACGTGTGGTGCTCCGCCCACATGGGTGCATCATTCATTCACAGTTTCCTGTAAATTAATGTCTACAAGTACCTTCAGCTATTGCAGCTAGAACTGACAGTTTGTAGTTCTCAATGAATCCATCGATCTTCCTTCTTCAGGTAACCGCCTGCCCCTATGAGGTATGAATGACAATATCCTAAGTCTGTAGGAGCCCAAAAGTGCACTTGTGATCTACTGATCACAGATGCAATTCTCTGCGGCTTCCTCCTTAGAAAAAAAATAAATAAATGCACATTTTCTTACCTGCAAGAAAATGTGCATTTATTTATTTATTTATTTCTAAAGGTGAACAGATCCTTTGACTCAATACAGTTTTAGATTTAGCTGGAATTTTGTAAGTTATGTTGTTTGTATCCGCTAACATTGATTTTAGTGTATTTTTAGTGAAAATATCATGTTGGTTTTTTTGGGGGGCATGTCATGTGAGCTGTATGGGGCCTCATGATTTCTAACAGCAATCCTGACAACACTATTCAATAATGTGTACTTACATATTTATTTATATATGATCTTTCTATTATCTTAATGTTTTTCAGTTGGAACTGTGACTTATGGTTACTGGTGCTGGCGACTACAAATAACAGAAAAGCGAAACATGCATTTATAATGATTAACACATAAGTATGGCTATCCAGTATACAAAATGATTCATTTTGCAGCACAGGCAAGGCAAGACTGTATGATTATTTTCGTTGACTATCCGTGCATTAAGAAATTAACATAAATACAGTAATTCCATTTAACAGAATTTCTGTCGCCTCTGGGTTTTAAATTCTAATAATATCACAATATGTTTATGCTTCAATAACCAGCAGCATTGATACATGTACATAGATGATAATTTTTTTTTTTTTTACCTATGTGCATACATATTTAGGACAGTAGAAATGCTCTTGGGTTGCAACAACACTTTCAACGTTCCAGAGTAAATTAAACACCTGCAAATTAATACGTGCTTGCCCTTTAGCATTCTAAAGTAGGTATTATGCCACAATGAGTACAGTGTGTTCCACAGCATTTCTTATGAAAGGATAAAGATTTATTAGTTCCATTAAGAGCCAACCATTTGGCACTATATGAGACACTTACATGCTCTGGTGTTAAGCATTGTTCCTTGTCTCTTCAGATGTCTTCCTTCTCCTCCTCAAGTTCCTCCTTTCCCTATTGGGCTCAGTATAGATCAAAGTTCTTGGGCTTCTCTCTCTAGGCAAAGGTTGGATAGATGATCAATGTACAGCATGAGATCTTGTTGTGACGATGTGACTCCGGCAGAGACGGGATTATCTGAAGGAACAAGACACATATAGAAATGTATATTCAATATTTCATTGATTTTGAATTGGTTAGAACCCAAAGAAATGTTATTAGGCTTTTAAATATTTTTTTTTTCCCAAACAAGTTTTATTAAATTATGTCAGCAAATACAAAGTCAGACCTTATCGAGTGTGAATAAGGTACATTTCAAAGGTGTTTACATTAGAGCCAATGGTCAGAATCACAGAATGGGGTATACATTGTTCTATTGTTAACAAGTCAGATCTTTAAAGCGTAGAGGAACGTAAATAACAGTAGCCCTTAAAATCATTACAGAAAGTACAACAAATATGTAATGGCTTGAAGGCCCCCCGATCCCAGAAACTGCAACTTCTTGATATAGATGTCGGAGGTATCAACTTCCATAGGGCATTACCAAGTTCAACTCAACTATTTGCACTGTGGCCACTTCTGTCCTCCTAGTATATGGCTAATCTGATAATCGGGAGACAGAAGTCAGAAAAGGGTAAGAGATTAAAAAAAGGGGGGGGGGGAAGAGAGAGTGACAGGAGGAGAAAAAGGTTGAGTAATCTAAGAGTTGTGTTGGAGGGGGATGAAGAGATTTGTCAGAGAGGTGGGTCTGCGGCTGACATCTGAGCCATCCTAAAGGATACAGAAGGGGAGGGGGGACATGTGTCACCCCATGCACCTCAGTGTGGGCTTCTTGAAATATAATCATTTCTTTATGTAGGAAAAGGGGGTGGAAGGCCAATTTTACAATGCCTGAATACTGTATGTGGTGTATTCTATAGGGCTTTTAAATATTGTATCATGTTTATAAAAGAATTGTCAGCATCATATCCTCAGATCACCTGGTTTATCTGCTCATTACAGGAACAAAAGAGCCAGGGGAAAGATTCACCAGACACTTTAGTGGTGGCTGATATTTCTTAAAGCTGAACTCCAGACAGATATAAAATGAACACATTAATACAGCTCTGTAACCATTAACTACCTAAGCTCTGGTAATTGCGTGGTCATGCAAGACTGTAACCAAATGAATTTTTTATCATTTTTATTTCACATATAGAGCTTATTTTTATGGTATTTGTATTTCTACTTTCGGTTATAAAACATATCCAATTACAAAAATAAAAAAATCTAATTTCTTCATAAATTTAGGCCAAAGTGTATTTTGCTACATGTCTTTGGTAAAAGAAAAATCCCAATAAGTGTATATTAATTGGTTTGTGCAAGAGGTATAGCATCTACAAAATGATGATATACATACTAGAATTTACACAGCTATGACACTACACCAGTAATGGTGGTGTTCAGCGACCTATAGTGGGACTGTGATAGTGTGGCAGGCAATCTGGTGCTAGCTGACGCTGGCTGGGAGGTACACTAACTAAGTGACACTGACATCAACACAGGGATCAGTGCTAATCATGTACACTGGCACTGTACTAATAACACTGGCTGGGAAGATATCCGGTCAGCCCCCACTTTGTCTGCCTTTAGGCAATCTTTGATAACTCACTTATTCAGGGATGCCTACCCCACCTTCACCTTAGAACTGTATTTGAGCCACCTCCATCAGAACATCGCCTGCAACTATCACCTTTTGTATCACCTCCCCCTTCCTTCAGATTGTAAGCTCTACAAGCAGGGTCCTCCTATTCCTTCTGTACTGAAATGTATTGTAATTGTACTGTCTCCCTTTATATTATAAAGCGCTGCGCAAACTGTTGGTGCTATATAAATCCTGTATTATAATATTAATAATAATAATAAAGGGTTTAACATCTAGAGGCAATCAAAGGGTTAACTGTGTGCCTAATAATGTATAATGTGTGTTATATGTGCTGCTTTTACTTTACTGTATGGCTGTTTATTCTCCCAATAAACAGCCAGATTGCTGTTTCTTGTACACGGAATTCTGTGTACACAAAACCCTGTGTGTGATTGGACACAGCTGATCAGCTAACTTTAGCCAAAATCATTGGCTGAAATCAATTGCCAAACTCGTGTTGTGTCCAATCACCAGACCCAGAAGAAAGATTGCGACATACAGTTATGTCGCCTGGCCTGGAACTGCTGCTCATAGTACAACTACTGTGGGCAGGCAACAAAATTAAACTTGGTGTCAGCCTCTTGAAGTTTAATGTAAAAAAATTAAGATTTTATTTATCTGGGTGTTTTACATATAATTATGTTGGTAAAAGAAAATAAAATTCAAGGGTTTGATAGTGGCAGAATAGTGTACACAGTGCACTGTGGCAAAACATTTTTCCTAACAAATTCATTCAAGACCATGTTGCAAGAATAAATACACCCTAATGAAAGTCTTAGGAGCAAAGCTACATTTTAGACAACAAAATCCTAATTAACAAGAATTCAACTACAGGTGAGTCTAGCTATTCATTAATCAGGTGTCCAGCAGACAGTTGATTATAAAAGGGAATTATTTAACAAAGAAAACCCCTTCCCATTTCATGCTGTCAGCAATGGCACCACATGGAAGAGAAATGTCACAAGGCCTGAGAAAGAAAATTTCTTTACACAAGAAAGGTGAAGGCTACAAGAAGATCAGCAAATCTTTACTTATCAGTCAAAATACTGTAACAAACGTGATGCAAAAATTTAACAAAGACGGAACTGCAACCACCTCACAGAGATGTCCAGCCCATCCATGGAAGTTAACACCCCAACAGGAGAGTCTTTTGATGAGAAGGGTTGAGGAAATGCACCATGCAAGTTCACTGAAGTTGGCTAAATTGGAATTGGAAAGCCAAACTGGGATGATTGTTTCCCGGACACAATATGGTGTACACTACAGAGGAATGGCATGAATGGGTGTCATCCACGAAGGAAGCCTCTCCTAAAGCCCATGCACAAAAAAGTCCACCTAGGATTTGCCAGGACCCATACTGAAAAAGAAGAAGACTACTGGGACTCTGTACTCTGGAGTGATGAGACCAAGATAAATGTTTTTGGAACTGATGGCTTCAAAACTGTATGGAATTGCAAAGGTGAGGAGTACAAAGAAAAATGCATAGTTCCTACAATGAAACATGGTGGTGGCAGTGTCCTTCTGTGGGGCTGCATGAGTGCTGCTGGTGTTGAGGAGCTGCATTTCATTGATGGTATCATGAATTCACAGATGTACTGCTCTATAATGAAAGAGAAGATGCTACCATCGCTCTGTGACCTTGGTTGTCGTGCACCTTTCCAACATGACAATGATCCAAAACACACATCTAAGGCCACTTTTGCATTTCTGAAGAAGAACAGGATGAAAGTGATTCAATGGCCAAGTATGTCTCCTAATCTGAACCCAATTGAACACCTATGGGGGATTCTGAAGAGACAAGTTGAGCATGACTCTCCATCCAGCATCCATGCTTGTTCTTGAAGAATGGAAAAATTAGATGTTGCAATATGTCATCAAATTGCTCATTCCATTCCTAGAAGACTTGGTGCTGTCCTTACAAATCATGGAGGTCATCCAAAATACTAGATATAGTTGTTTTTGTTGTGGGGTGTATTCATTTTCGCATGAACTAATTAAGTAAAACTGAAGATGTTGTAATCTAAGTTATATTAACCTTACTTTCATGTAATGAGCTAAACAAATGTTCTCTAAAACACAGTTTTATAAAAATTTTAGAAATTGTTCATTGAGATATTGATCCAAAACTTACTTTTCAAAAGGGGTGTACTCATTAATGCTGAGCACTGTAGGTATTCATTACAATACACACACAGAAAACAGCCAGTTGTGATAATATATGGGTAATAAATGCACAAATGAGACAATATGTGGGCACAAAATAGGCAATGGTGACTATATGGGGGCAACAAACTGGCAATCTTGATAATATCAAACCAAAAGTTTCTCCTCCTTCTTTCCCCAGCAAAAAAATCCTCCCTCATCCCCCAACCCCAGCAAAAGTCTCCAGGTAAAAAGTCATTTTTCTCCAGCAAAACCTTCGACCAGCAAAGTCAAAACCCCACCCCAGTAAAACCCCTACCTACAAAATCCCTTCTCTCTAGCAACACCCCCCCCCCCCCCGACACACACACACACACACACATACACACACCTTAGCAAAGCCCCTCTGCCCAAGAAAAACCCCAGTGGCAAGGCCCTCCCTTCCATAAAAAAAAAACCAACAGCATCCCTGCCTTTCTCTTTCCCCAGTAGATGCCCACCTTACACTAGAGTAAGGGAAGTCATCCTATTATTAACTGCTTTATTTTACTAATATTCAGAAACTGATTATGTGATTAATATAATCATCTATTTTGCCTATCCACTATCCAACAAGGCGTCTAGTCCATGTTTCACTGTGTGCATGATTATATATATCTTCATGATTATATGCTTATCTTCAGGCTAGAATGGTACGGAATCCCATACCTATTAAGTGTTTGGGGAGGAGGCCCCTTTTTTGTCCCCTATGTTCTCCTTCAATGCTCACTGACATATATGCTGATAATAACATAGCAAACCCAAAAGTCCTTGTACTACAGGAATACCAAACCATACGCCTGGTGTACAAGACATCTTTGGGAAAAGTAAAACCTCTTTTAAAAAACATGTAGCATTCCTGATGTTAGAACTGAGGATCAGCACTGGACAGCTCAACAAATACCATGGTTTATCAATAATAATTGTTAATTTTTTTACTCAGTGCAGACTTAAAGTGTTACTAAACCCAGGACCCTGCATTCACTATATCTGGTCTCCCACAGTACACAGAACATGGAAGTGCAATTATTTTAGTAAATATAAACTGCTAAATACCTTTTCTCATCAGCAGTTAGAGCTGTCTTGTTACTTCTATCAGTGTCCAGCCAAACACATGTTAAAGCTTTTAGGAGGAGTTGCTCTAGGAGGATGCAGAACCCCTAACCTCTGTCTGGACAGAGCTGACTAGCCCTGTGCTGATCACATGCACTCTCCCAAGAAAAAAAAAAAACCTCTCTAGCCATACACACCAAACTGGGCATGTGCAGTATCTCCACATGATTTGTCTTAACAGGAGATAAGAGGGGGACACTGGAAGAAGGGGAGGGTCAGAGAGGTCAGGATCAAACAGCGTTTTTACACAATACAGAGGATGATCACCCTTTAGGTTCCACAGTGAGTATACCAAGCATGCTTTATGACATACTGTATGCCTTACTGATTTTACTGTTGTGGGTTTAGTAACACTTTAAAAATACAAAACATAAGCTCTAATGCATGCACTGTTCCCCCCTCTCTTCCTTCAGTCAGAGCAGTAAAAAATAAAGCATTTTTTTTGCCCAACTCCAGATAAAATATTGTATAAAGGCAGCCCCCGAGTTACAAACATCTGACTTATATATGACTTGTACTTAGGAACGGAGGCAGCGTGATGTCATGCTGGTCCTGGAAACTGCCAGGTGGCGATCTTGCTGCTCACCACATGCTGCAATCTACTGTCCAGTGGACCTGTCGGCAATCCCACATCACTGCATGGTCAGTTAACCCTTTCCTATGCTATCCAAAACTTGAAAATATTTTTTTGGCTGAAGTTACACTTAAAAATTGTACCTGCTCCAACTTACATACAAATTCATCTCAAGAACAAACCTACAGAACCCGGGACTGCCTGTATAATTTTTATTTGTGAAGAAATTGTGCAAGGTGTAGGGCCTCAATCAACTTTTTACTGGTGTATAAGTCCCTAACTGTAAGATTTCTACCCACTTTCTGTCCAGTTCATGGAAGTCAAACGGAACAGGAACTGAGAGGAAATCTTCCCAAAGCAGAAGCAGCAATAAAACACAATTTCTAGTAAAATAAGGATGGTTCAGAACCTCTGTCAGGAATTATTGCTATTTGTGTCCTCATGATGGAACTTTCCCATCACTTCCTACCTAGCTAACAGTCATCAGACCAAAAGGGGGAATACATTTCTTTATAGGTGAAACAGGCAGAATTTAAACTCTGACAAAAAATGTAACCAGTGAAAACCCCTCTTTTAATTCCTAAGTGCAGAACCAAATGCAATTTGCTTTGCTAAAGTGAGACTAGTATGAGATGATTGGTTTGTATGGGTTACTGTACTTAGGATGTAGCACATCCCGTGCTTATCTAAATGTTCTATCAAATGCTGATAATACGGTAGTTCAATTCTGAGTGACATCCTGTCCAGTGGGAGACACTGAACTTAGAAATCCTACCCATAATGGCTAATACCAAATAACATTATGTCGGGCTTAGAAATACAGAGAAAATTTTAATATGGAATATTTTATGTATGGTCAAGCTACACCAACTCACTTACGGTTGTAAATGTTATTATAATTTCCATCATAATATTAAAATGCTTTAAAAACCTGTGCACGTTGCTAGCAAAGAAAACAGTTTAGGCGGTCCCTACAGCTGTAAAACTGCTCAGCCATTTCACTTTTTAAAAAAATGAAAATTTACTTGACCTGCAGTTGGTTTCCCATTTCCTATACCAGCTAATTATATTCCTACTACAAACATCCTACTGTTGGCCTGATAACTGCTAATAAGCATTTAATTACATTTTATATGTTGTTGCTTCGTTATGAACTCTCTACTATATTATATGAAACCCTGTCACAGGTTAGTGCTGGAATTCCTTATAACCTCTAAAATTTTTAGGTCAAGGACAGATCTGGAGAAGAATGTACACAAATATGACACAACATTTAGGAAGCCCTAGGTGAGCCCATTGATATGTCACATAACCTTCTGTGGCTTCAAAATGTAAAAGTAACCTTTACCCTTATACATTTAAACACTATAATTATGTAATTAAAAGCAATTATGTAATTCACAGTCCAACATTTTACACTATAGGAGGCATGTTAGATGCTTGGATTGGTGACCTCTGAAGGCTTTGCACACCAGACTCAAACAATGAGCCTTTAAATTGACATGGAAGCACAATCTGATTTCAACATCTGCACAGATTATACAATTAAAAGTGGAACTGGTAGATTGTTGAAATCATTAGTGAGGAATGTTTGCCATAGAAAGAGCTTGTGCCTACTAATGTTCACAATTGTAAACTCCTTCCCTGCCTCCTTCCTATACACACAACATCCCCTGGGACAAGCACAGTATAAAAATACATTATGGACCCTTTAAAAGGCCATTATCATTTGAAGGAACTGGGCCTTTTTGTAAACATTGTTGGATTTCTTAAACAAATGTCATTATTCTTAGCTGAAAACTTACTCTCTGTAAATTAAAATATATTGCTACATGGCAGAAACCAATTCAGCTGCTTGTAGCCAAGGAGACATGTGTTAAGCTGCCTGTGCTATAGCAGCCCCATTTCCATGTCTACAATAAATGAAGCTTATCAGAGGGATTCAAGAGGTAGCAAATGTACCACTCCTAAAACCAACAAAATCTGTAAAATTATATTGGAGAGGTTTGTAGATATATATGAGGTCCTTAGAAATATCAGAGAAGGGCCCCCAGCTTCCCAAACTCCATCTGAAATATTTCCAGATTGGTCAACAGCTTCGGTGGCTTCATACCAATGATGGCAACCTTAGGAAAAATGAGCACTTGAACAGCCTACTGTCCTCCCAACATAGCCATGTTAGTCTTATCCAAACCCTGCCCCTCCTCCTTAACAAAAAACTTGCAAGGTCAACATGGCCAAATGTCCATGTTTGTAGAATACTCCTTAGCAGTTCACAGACTGCTTGGAGTTGGTTGAGCCTGCACAAATGACTGGCATCTAACATCAATTTACAAAAAAGGATATTGGGGAACAGAAGAAAGAGCAGATAAGGGCAACGAAAATGATAAGAGGCATGGAGGAGCTCAACTATGAGGGTAGATTGGCTGAACTGAATGTATTCTCTGTTGAGAAGAAGAGATTAAGGGGGATATGATCAACATGTATAAATACATAAGTGATCCATATTGTAAACTTGGTGTAGAGTTACTCACTTTAAGGTCAAAACGGAGGACAACGGATCACGCATTACATCTGGAGGAAAAGAGATTTAACCTCCAAATATGGATAGACTTCTTCAAAGTAGGAGCTGTGAAAACGTGCAATAGACTCCCTCAAGAGCAATCAGATCCAGTCCCTAATAAAGACAGTCTAATGCAAAGTGCTTGTTATTGCAAATACAGTTTTTCCAATTTAGGAAAAAGCTGATTCTTCCCTCTGTTCTTTGAGAAGAATGGGGATATTGGTGTTGATGTTGTAGATGGGTATTGAACACTTCTGTCTTTCAGGAAACATACAGTACATGAAAAACATAAAAACAGTATCAGTTGCTGGTGGTTTAGTGTAGAAGACAGATAAATGTTTCCATACCCTAACAATGATACGCAATCATTTTAGTGTCTCAATTTTACAGAAGTGTCTAAAATATATATACAGTTTGTTAAAACATTATCACATTGCTACATTCTGCCTTAAAATGTATTTAAACTGGAATTCCAGGCTAACACAAACTATGCTTAAAAACGTTTTTTCACTCTTCTTACTACCTATCCCACCTAATCTGTGTAAAAAATACAGTATGCAGTTAGGTCCATATATATTTGGACACAGGCACAATTTTAGGTTCCTTTAGGTATTTAACCAAATATTTTCAAGCTATAGTTATATAATGGATATGGGCTGAAAGTGCACACTCTCAGATTTAATTTGAGGGTATATATATCTAAATTGGAGGAAGGGTTTAGGAATTACAGCTCTTAAGAGTAGCCAACCCCACCTTTTTCAAGGGACCAAATGTAATTGGACAAATGAATATAATCATAAATAAAATGTTCATTTTTAATATTTTGTTAAGAATCCTTTACTGGTCATGACTGCCTGAAGTCTGGAACCCATGGACATTACCAAAGACTGGGTTTCCTCCTTTTTGATGCTTAGCCAGGCTCTAACTGCAGCTGTCTTCAGTTGTTCTTTCTATGTGGGTCTTTCTGCCTTTAGTTTTGCTTTCAGCAAGTGAAAAGCATGCTCAATTGGGTTTAGATCGGGTGATTGACTCGACCATTGCAAAATATTCCACTTCTTTTCCTTCAAAAGCTCCCGGGTTGCTTTTGCAGTGTGTTTTGGATCATTGCCCACCTGTACTGTGAAGTCAGCTTTGCTGCATTTGGCTGAATCTGGCCTCACAGTATATCTCTAAACACTGCAGAATTCATCTGGCTGCTTCTGTCTTCAGTCACATCATCAATAAACACCAATGACCCAGTGTCACTATTCACTTGCGGAAGGCAAAACTAAAGGCAGAAAGACCCACAAACAAAGAATAACTGAAGACAGCAGCAGTTAGAGCCTGCCAAAGCATCAGAAAGGAGGAAACCCAGTCTTTGGCAATGTCCATGGGTTCCAGACTTCAGGCAGTCATTACCAGTAAAGGATTCTCAAGAAAATATTAAAAATGAACATTTTATTTATTATTATTAGAGATGAGCGAATTATTCAAAAATTCGGTTCGGCTGATTCGCCGAATTCGCCGATTAAATTCGCTTCGTGCCGAATATATTCGCTGCGAATTTAACTTATAAAAAGGGTGTTTCTAGGCTTCAGAGAGCCTTTATATTAGTGCAGAACACTGTACCTTTAATTTAAATGCCCTTGGAGTCTGCTGGGGAAGAGAAATAATACTGTCAGTCAGTATGACATGCAGATGAGTGCCGTCGATCTTAGAATCACCGCACACTTCACTCATTTGGGCAGTCACGGGACCAAAACCAGAGTGTGGAGCCACAGTGTGGCGGTGGAGGTAGCAGCAATGGGAGGCCATACAGCACCCTATGACAAAATGGAACCCACCAGCAGTGTGAGGAGACCTGAAAGTGGCACATGGCAGTGTGGCGATGGAGACAGCAGCAATGGGAGGCCGTACAGGGACCCATGACACACTCTGGACCTGGCAGCAGCATGAGGAGGCGGTACAGGGGCCCATGACAGATTACGGGCCTGGCAGCAGCATGAGGAGGCGGTACAGGGGCCCATGGCAGAGTGGCGGAGCGTAAGCAGCTAAAATTGAAGGCCATACAGAGGCCTATGTTAAAAAGTCCCCCCAACAGCAGCGTGGGGAGACGACTATCAAGAGTCCAATGGCAGAGTGGCGGAGCAGAAGCAGCTTCAATTGAAGGCCATACACAGGCCTAGGTTAAAAAGCGGAAGCCGTCAGCAGCGTGAGCAGACGACAGAGACACATGGCGCAGGGTGGCGGTGGATGCAGCAGTATTCGGAAGCCAAACACAGGCCTCGGTTAAAAAGCGGAAGCCGTCAGCAGCGTGAGCAGACGACAGAGGCACATGGCGCAGGGTGGCGGTGGAGGCAGCAGCAATGGAAGGCCATACAGCACCCTATCACAAAATGGAACCCACCAACAGTGTAAGGAGACCTGAAAGTGGCACATGGCGCAGGGTGGCGGTGGAGGCAGCAGTATTCGGAAGACATACACAGGACTAGTTTAAAAAGCGGAAGCCGTCAGCAGCGTGAGCAGACGACAGAGGCACATGGCGCAGGGTGGCGGTGGAGGCAGCAGTATTCGGAAGCCATACACAGGCCTAGGTTAAAAAGCGGAAGCCGTCAGCAGCGTGAGCAGACGACAGAGACACATGGCGCAGGGTGGCGGTGGATGCAGCAGTATTCGGAAGCCAAACACAGGCCTCGGTTAAAAAGCGGAAGCTGTCAGCAGTGTGAGCAGACGACAGAGGCACATGGCGCAGGGTGGCGGTGGAGGCAGCAGCAATGGAAGGCCATACAGCACCCTATCACAAAATGGAACCCACCAACAGTGTAAGGAGACCTGAAAGTGGCACATGGCGCAGGGTGGCGGTGGAGGCAGCAGTATTCGGAAGCCATACACAGGCCTAGGTTAAAAAGCGGAAGCCGTCAGCAGCGTGAGCAGACGACAGAGACACATGGCGCAGGGTGGCGGTGGATGCAGCAGTATTCGGAAGCCAAACACAGGCCTCGGTTAAAAAGCGGAAGCCGTCAGCAGCGTGAGCAGACGACAGAGACACATGGCGCAGGGTGGCGGTGGAGGCAGCAGCAATGGAAGGCCATACAGCACCCTATCACAAAATGGAACCCTCCAACAGTGTAAGGAGACCTGAAAGTGGCACATGGCGCAGGGTGGCGGTGGAGGCAGCAGTATTCGGAAGCCATACACAGGCCTAGGTTAAAAAGCGGAAGCCGTCAGCAGCGTGAGCAGACGACAGAGACACATGGCACAGGGTGGCAGTGGATGCAGCAGTATTCGGAAGCCAAACACAGGCCTCGGTTAAAAAGCGGAAGCCGTCAGCAGCGTGAGCAGACGACAGAGGCACATGGCGCAGGGTGGCGGTGGAGGCAGCAGTATTCGGAAGCCATACACAGGCCTAGGTTAAAAAGCGGAAGCCGTCAGCAGCGTGAGCAGACGACAGAGACACATGGCGCAGGGTGGCGGTGGATGCAGCAGTATTCGGAAGCCAAACACAGGCCTCGGTTAAAAAGCGGAAGCCGTCAGCAGCGTGAGCAGACGACAGAGGCACATGGCGCAGGGTGGCGGTGGAGGCAGCAGCAATGGAAGGCCATACAGCACCCTATCACAAAATGGAACCCACCAACAGTGTAAGGAGACCTGAAAGTGGCACATGGCGCAGGGTGGCGGTGGAGGCAGCAGTATTCGGAAGCCATACACAGGCCTAGGTTAAAAAGCGGAAGCCGTCAGCAGCGTGAGCAGACGACAGAGACACATGGCGCAGGGTGGCGGTGGATGCAGCAGTATTCGGAAGCCAAACACAGGCCTCGGTTAAAAAGCGGAAGCCGTCAGCAGCGTGAGCAGACGACAGAGGCACATGGCGCAGGGTGGCGGAGGAGGCAGCAGCAATGGAAGGCCATACAGCACCCTATCACAAAATGGAACCCACCAACAGTGTAAGGAGACCTGAAAGTGGCACATGGCGCAGGGTGGCGGTGGAGGCAGCAGTATTCGGAAGCCATACACAGGCCTAGGTTAAAAAGCGGAAGCCGTCAGCAGCGTGAGCAGACGACAGAGACACATGGCGCAGGGTGGCGGTGGATGCAGCAGTATTCGGAAGCCAAACACAGGCCTCGGTTAAAAAGCGGAAGCCGTCAGCAGCGTGAGCAGACGACAGAGGCACATGGCGCAGGGTGGCGGTGGAGGCAGCAGTATTCGGAAGCCATACACAGGCCTAGGTTTAAAACTGGAACCCAGCAGCGTGAGCAGACGACAAAGACACACATGGCAGAGGATGGATCTGGCAGCAGTATGAGAAGGCGGTACAGGGGCCCGTGGCACAGTGTGGTGATGGGGGCTACAGCAACTGGATGCCAGAATGTGGCCGATAGGGCTATATACTGCATGGAATTATAAAGTTGTAAAGACGGCGGCCTATAAGGCTATACACACTATAACAATCATGACTTGATTGACCATTGGCCTATAAGGCTATACACAGCATGAATAACATGACTTATTCTGAGAGTGGTTTGGAAGGCTATATACAAAAAGTAATTCATGAGCTGTCCGGACAGCGGACAATAAGTACATATATACAAATCAATTCATCAGCTGTCCAGCCAGCGGCCTCAAAGGCGACACATATAGAAAGCAATTCATGAGCTGTTCAGACAGCGGCCTCTAAGGCGACAGATATACAAAGCAATTCCCGAGGTGTTCAGGGAGCGGCCTGAACGGCTAGGTTATTAGGTCAGTTGTGTCAGGAACTGGTGGTTTGAAATCCAGACTAATCCACGCCTAATTCATTTTTACAAACGTGAGTCTCTCCACACTTTGGGTGGACAGTCGTGTCCTCCGCGGAGTTACAATACCTCCTGCCGCACTAAACACGCGCTCCGATGCCACGCTACTGGCCGGGCATGACAGCCTTTCAGGGGCAAATTCAGCTAGTTGGGGCCAAAGGTCAAGTTTCGTTGCCCAGTAGTCAAGGGGATTGTCTACCTCGGTTGGCAGGGTGCTGTCCAAGTAGGCCCGAGCCTGTTGTTTGAGGTCCTGCTCCAGGTCCACCTGATGCTGCTGCTGCTGCGGCTGGTTAGTAGTTTCCTCACTGCGCTGGTGAAGAAAGCTACTCATCATCGACTGCAGACTGAGGCAGCCGCTGCTGGTGGAGCTGCCACTGCTCCTACCACCCCACCCCTCCCCTGCTGCCATGGCAGCGGAACGCGAGCGCACAGGGCCCACAGTGTCTGAGGATGGACGTTGGCGCAGAAAGGCAGAGACCAACTGACTACATAGGTGGTTTTTATAGTACTTTATTTTGGCCTCCCTCTCAGCAGGTGTGAAAAAGGCCACCATTTTTGAACGGTAGCGAGGGTCCAACAAGGTGGACAGCCAAAAGTCATCCCTCTGTCTGATGGTTATTATTCGGCTGTTGCTACGCAAGCAACCGAGCATGCTATGGGCCATTTGTGCCAAGGAATGCGAGGGACTCCCTGCCTCCATCTCCACAGCATACTGCCACGGTGCGTCTGGGTCCTCTGTCTCCTCCTCCTCCTCTACCAGATGCTCCTGCTCCTCCACTCCTGTCCGCTGAGTGTAAAAACCACCCATTTCACTCAATAATTCCTGAGCACCAATGTCCTCCTCTACCTCCTCCTCTTCTTCCTGTCCTGCCCCCACAGGGGTCATGTGGCGTTGAGATCTGTGCGCCACGTCTACCGCACCCTGACCAGCCATTGTCAACAGCATTTGTTCCAGGACGTGCAACAGAGGAATGACGTCGTTCATCCCATAGTCCTGCCGACTCACGAATAGCGTGGTCTCCTCAAAGGGCCTGAGCAAGCGGCAGGTGTCACGCATGAGCTGCCAATGGCTGACATCTAAGTTACACAGGGGAGTACCTTTATCCGCTTGTAACATCAGGAAATCGGTGATGGCCTTTCGCTGTTCGTAAAGGCGGTCTAACATATGTAGGGTTGAATTCCACCTTGTTGCAACGTCGCAGATCAGGCGATGCTGTGGAATTCCGTTCTGCCGCTGCAGCTCAAGGAGGGTGTGCTTTGCGGTGTAGGAATGGCTGAAATGCATGCAAAGTTTACGTGACATTTTAAGGATGTCTTGCAGTGGGATGGTGGATTTTAGGAACCGCTTGACAACCAGATTGAACACGTGAGCCATGCATGGCGCATGGCACAACCTTCCTTGACGCAGAGCAGACACCATGTTCTTTCCGTTGTCGGTCAACATGGTTCCGATTTTCAGTTTGCGCGGAGACAGCCATCTGTCGATTTCTCTGTTCATTACACTCAGAAGTTCCTCCCCTGTGTGACTACGTTCGCCAAGGCATACCAGGTGCAGCACAGCGTGACACCGTTGCGCCCTGCACATGTGATATGCCGGTCGGGTAATGGGACTTGGCACGGGGGTGGCGGCTGAGGACACGGCGGAAGAAGAGGTGGTAGAGGCGGACATCTTTGCTGGACCAAGGACGTGCAAACGTGGAGGCAAAAGCGGCGTGACCTGTCCAAGTTGCTGGTGCGGCTGTGCCGGCACCACGTTCACTTCACCCAGTGGGCCGTAAATGACATGTACTGTCCCTGACCGTAGTTACAGCTCCACACGTCGGCGCTGCCGTGCACTTTGGCAGAGACCGACATGCTCAAAGACCAAAGACTGGCCCACCATCTCTTCTACATGTGAATGCAGGGCTGGCACTGCCTTTTTGGCGAAGAAATGCCGGCTTGGCACTCTCCACCGCGGCTCGGCACAAGCCATCATTTCTCGGAAAGGTGCTGAGTCCACCACTTGGAAAGGGAGGGACTGCAGCACCAGCAACTTGGACAGGAGGACGTTCAGCTTCTGCACCGTCGGGTGCGTGCTCGCAAACTGTTGTCTCTTGGAAACGGATTCCAAGAAAGACTGCTGACGGAATCCGTGAAGAGGAGTAGCAGGAGAAGGAGCATCTGAACGAGCGGAAGATGCCAACGAGCGACAACTCCCCTCAGCAGAGGTGTTGGAGCCTTGACTGGCTGATAGAGGGCGATTGACGTCGGGTGACGGAGCAAGTAACGGAGCGGGTGATGGAGCGGGGGCTGGGGCAGGCAGAACCGCCGTATCTTTATCACGGTTTTCCCAGGCCACCGAATGGCGACGCTGCATATGCTGACACAACGCATGTAGTCCCAACATTGGCCCCCTGGCCACGCTTGACTTTCTGGCCACATAGTCGACATACGGCTACGTTTACTTCCTCGGGCGGCTTGACGAAAAATTGCCACACCGCCGAGTAGGAAACTTTGCCCCCGCTACTCCTCACTGGCTGACTGCACACCGGCACCACTATTGGCCGTGGTGGTAGGCTGCAGTGGAGCTGGTGCTCTACTCTGTGGCCGTTTGGCTCCACTGACACTGCTGCGACCCTGCTGCCTCCTGGGCAACCCACCGACTGTTTTGCTCGCTGGCAAGCTGGCACCCTCTTCTCCTGATGATGCGGAAGCAATAGCCTGATGACGACGAGGCTGCCAAGTGCGATCAGCCTCATCATCATCAATTAGGGTCTCCGCGTCACTACTAGCCCCCTCGGCTGCGTGTGGGTCAGGAGACAGACCTGTCTCTAGACCGGCTACCGAGCCACTCTCCTCGCCAGTACTTCTTCGCCTGGCTGCTGAAGAGGCGGATGTCTCCCCCCGTTCCTGACCGCCCTCTGTTAGCTCTTCCTCACTGTACAGTGGGGCTGAGCCCACAGCATGCGATACTTCGCTTGGTGAGGGAACACCAAAGGACAGGGGCAGGTCGAGGACACGTGATTTC
The DNA here is from genome assembly GCF_062004578.1 of Staurois parvus. Taxonomy (NCBI): domain Eukaryota; kingdom Metazoa; phylum Chordata; class Amphibia; order Anura; family Ranidae; genus Staurois; species Staurois parvus. Next base: position 5,355,793 of record NW_028318078.1, read on the forward strand.
AGTGGGCTTGCTCCCGGGCCATGCCAACTAACGGTTGTGTCTGACGTACCCACCGACCGTTGGCTGTAGGTGTCAGAGGTGACCTGGGAAGAGGAAGACGACCGAGTCAACCAATCGATGACGGCAGGGTTGTCGGTGGAGACACGACCGCTGGATGACACCAGGAGCACTGGCCTCTGGCTGCGACTAGTGCTGCCTCGACCCCTTCCTCTGCTGCCACGTCTGCTCGCTCCTGAAACATTGCCTCCTCTGCCACTCCTCTGCGTGTTGTCTGACATACTCTTTAATTCAATAAGCACCCCAAAAATAAAACCGGATTTAACTCTTTGAACGTACAATAGTGGTTGTGAAGCAGAAAGTCAGTTTATTTAGCACAATCGGTCAATTGCAGCTTGCCGTTGGCTGGAAACTGTACGTTTATGTCACTGGAATGCACTAATCACCCAAAAAATATTACCGCCACCCGGCGTGTAAATGGATCTAACTCTTTGAACGTACAATAGTGGTTGTGAAGCAGAAAGTCAGTTTATTTAGCACAATCGGTCAATTGCAGCTTGCCGTTGGCTGGAAACTGTACGTTTATGTCACTGGAATGCACTAATCACCCAAAAAATATTACCGCCACCCGGCGTGTAAATGGATCTAACTCTTTGAACGTACAATAGTGGTTGTGAAGCAGAAAGTCAGTTTATTGTACACAATCGGTCAATTGCAGCTTGCCGTTGGCTGGAAACTGTACGTTTCTGTCACTGGAATGCACTAATCACCCAAAAAATATTACCGCCAGCCGGCGTGTAAATGGATCTAACTCTTTGAACGTACAATAGTGGTTGTGAAGCAGAAAGTCAGTTTATTTAGCACAATCGGTCAATTGCAGCTTGCCGTTGGCTGGAAACTGTACGTTTATGTCACTGGAATGCACTAATCACCCAAAAAATATTACCGCCACCCAGCGTGTATATGGATTTAACTCTTTGAACGTACAATAGTGGTTGTGAAGCAGAAAGTCAGTTTATTTAGCACAATCGGTCAATTGCAGCTTGCCGTTGGCTGGAAACTGTACGTTTATGTCACTGGAATGCAGTAATCACCCAAAAAATATTACCGCCACCCGGCGTGTAAATGGATCTAACTCTTTGAACGTACAATAGTGGTTGTGAAGCAGAAAGTCAGTTTATTGTACACAATCGGTCAATTGCAGCTTGCCGTTGGCTGGAAACTGTACGTTTATGTCACTGGAATGCACTAATCACCCAAAAAATATTACCGCCACCCGGCGTGTATATGGATTTAACTCTTTGAACGTACAATAGTGGTTGTGAAGCAGAACGTCAGTTTATTTAGCACAATCGGTCAATTGCAGCTTGCCGTTGGCTGGAAACTGTACGTTTATGTCACTGGAATGCACTAATCACCCAAAAAATATTACCGCCACCCGGCGTGTAAATGGATCTAACTCTTTGAACGTACAATAGTGGTTGTGAAGCAGAAAGTCAGTTTATTGTACACAATCGGTCAATTGCAGCTTGCCGTTGGCTGGAAACTGTACGTTTATGTCACTGGAATGCACTAATCACCCAAAAAATATTACCACCACCCGGCGTGTAAATGGATCTAACTCTTTGAACGTACAATAGTGGTTGTGAAGCAGAAAGTCAGTTTATTGTACACAATCGGTCAATTGCAACTTGCCGTTGGCTGGAAACTGTACGTTTCTGTCACTGGAATGCACTAATCACCCAAAAAATATTACCGCCAGCCGGCGTGTAAATGGATCTAACTCTTTGAACGTACAATAGTGGTTGTGAAGCAGAAAGTCAGTTTATTTAGCACAATCGGTCAATTGCAGCTTGCCGTTGGCTGGAAACTGTACGATTATGTCACTGGAATGCACTAATCACCCAAAAAATATTACCGCCACCCGGCGTGTATATGGATTTAACTCTTTGAACGTACAATAGTGGTTGTGAAGCAGAAAGTCAGTTTATTTAGCACAATCGGTCAATTGCAGCTTGCCGTTGGCTGGAAACTGTACGTTTATGTCACTGGAATGCACTAATCACCCAAAAAATATTACCGCCACCCGGCGTGTAAATGGATCTAACTCTTTGAACGTACAATAGTGGTTGTGAAGCAGAAAGTCAGTTTATTGTACACAATCGGTCAATTGCAGCTTGCCGTTGGCTGGAAACTGTATGTTTATGTCACTGGAATGCCCTAATCACCCAAAAAATATTACCGCAACCCGGCGTGTATATGGATTTAACTCTTTGAACGTACAATAGTGGTTGTGAAGCAGAAAGTCAGTTTATTTAGCACAATCGGTCAATTGCAGCTTGCCGTTGGCTGGAAACTGTACGTTTATGTCACTGGAATGCACTAATCACCCAAAAAATATTACCGCCACCCGGCGTGTAAATGGATCTAACTCTTTGAACGTACAATAGTGGTTGTGAAGCAGAAAGTCAGTTTATTGTACACAATCGGTCAATTGCAGCTTGCCGTTGGCTGGAAACTGTACGTTTCTGTCACTGGAATGCACTAATCACCCAAAAAATATTACCGCCACCCGGCGTGTAAATGGATCTAACTCTTTGAACGTACAATAGTGGTTGTGAAGCAGAAAGTCAGTTTATTTAGCACAATCGGTCAATTGCAGCTTGCCGTTGGCTGGAAACTGTACGTTTATGTCACTGGAATGCACTAATCACCCAAAAAATATTACCGCCACCCGGCGTGTATATGGATTTAACTCTTTGAACGTACAATAGTGGTTGTGCAGCAGAAAGTCAGTTTATTTTGCACAATCGGCAAACTGCAGCACCAACTGTGCACGACAGCCACCAAAAAAAAAATGGTGTATGTCACTTTAAATTTTCGATTCTTTGATAGCTGTGGCCCTAAGTAACAATTCTGTGTCCCTGAGTAACGATTCTGTGTCCCTGAGTAACGATTCTGTGTCCCTGAGTAACGATTCTGTGTCCCTGAGTAACGATTCTGTGGCCCTAAAGTCTCTGTGGCCCTAACTCTGTCCCTCAATACACAGAGGTCTGTCTCTCTTGAATGACCGGAGGCTAATGGAGAATTCTAAGATGGCCGCGATTTATAGCTCCACCATTACACAGTGCTGGCTGGCTGGCTGCTGATTGGCTAATGCGATCACATGTCATGATTCATGACTCATGAATGCATTATGGGTCAGCGCGCCTTGTCTGCGCGCCTTCCCAGAGATCCCCGCCCCATCTTCTCTGTCCATTTTCTCCTGGCGCCACACGTCGCCGCCATTTTTGGGAAAATTCGATTCGTGCATCCGAAGTTTGCTAATCTTCGGATTCGTCGCGAATAGAATTTTTCCAAATCTTCGGAACGAATTCCACTTCGTCATGTTCGATTCGCTCATCTCTAATTATTATAGTCAATTGTCCAATTACTTTTGGTCCCTTGAAAAAGGGGGATGGCTACTCTTAAGAGCTGTAATTCCTAAACCCTTCCTCCAATTTGGAAGTACATACCCTCAAATTAAACCTAAGAGTGTGCACTTTGAGCCCATATTCATTACATAACTATAGCTTGAATAAGCTGGAGCTGTGGGATCACATGACCAGAGTGGACTAAAAATAGGTAAGTATACACATCTTTTTTTACACAGGTTAGGCAGGAGAGGGGAGGGGACATTTCTAAGCATAGATAGTAGCAGGCTGAAATTCCACTTTAAGGTTTAATATGTTATACTTTTATTCCTGATCAAAAGGGTTTTGTCAGTGTTCATACAGCAGACCATCTCCCTAATGTTTTTCTTAATCAGGCTCCTCTGTTCAACTAAAGCAGGCTATAGATAATGCGATTTTCTTTTCTGCAACCACAGGGAGCTGTCCCTGCCAGGAGAACACAACTAAGGGCTATAGCACTGGCAATAATCACATACTAGAAATAAAACATGCTGGTTATACCCAAGTCAAGTGATGGATCGACTTGGGTACAATCGGCCTTCCCATAGATATATTGAATCTCAGCTGGTCCCTGCTGAACCAGCCAAGATTTGAACCATCTATGGCCAGCTTAAGCACTGCTAACAGGGTTCCACGAACAAAACAGCATCTCTTTAGTTTATGAATACTAAAAAAAGCCCTTTAACCCTCTTTGTCCCAGTCATCATTTAGTTAAAAAAAAAATATACAACTAGATAGATGAGTAGTTGTTTTTATTATCATTGGTGCACCAAAATTTCTAGCACGACCTAAATAAAATTTTGACTACAAAAATGTGTTTTGTGACCCAAGTCCCCCCACAAAGGGATTTCCCACATCTTTGATAACAGTGAACAATCTCAAACTTTAAACCTGATCAGTTTAATAAAACATAACGGCAACTTTTTTATGATTAATTAGCGTATACCCAGATTAGATTACTAAAAGCTCAGCTCAGTTTCCGTTGTAACACATAAATTCTTTCTCGCTTCACTGGTCTTCCAATAAAATCTGGGATATGATACTCTGCTGAGGTGAAAATATTTTTTATGGACAAAGTAATAGACTAGTATGTACCAAACACCATTTGATATTCTTTGTTAATATTCATCTTGGTAGGTTGTATTATATGATACCGGTCAGGTATGTTGGAAAAAAAAAAGGCTAATTTGTTATCCGCTTTCCTAATTCTCCTTCCTCTTAGCATTCGTTTTTTATATACATCCTGGTCATCAATATCAGATATCTAACTGGAGGACAGAAATTCATTTAAGTTTCTCCCTTGTTTCCTTAGCATGCCATTCTCCAGGGCCTCTTAGGATGCACTTAATAAGTACCATATTATTTTGCCAAAGGAGGTCCTTGAGCTGGCCTCGGGAATGTATCGCAAATTAGTAGCAGAACCACAAAGCCGTGATACAGTTGTTATTTTAAGTCAGTTTTGCAGCAAGAACAAAAAGGAAAAAAAGGAGCAATGCATTATAAATAGACCTTGATACTTTCATTGTGTGCCTGCAAATTCAGACAAACTTTATGGCTATTTTTTGAGCAACAACATAAATATATGTAGCGAACATTTCAAAGACAATCACATATGGGGGCTCTGCTGCTGATTAGACTTGTACACTTTTTATACACATACCAGATACAGTTAAACATCGATCTCAAACATTCCTAATTCTTTCAAGAGACTTTGCGCTGTGCATATACACTCACCGGCCACTTTATTAGGTACACCTAGTATCGTGTTGGACCCCCTTGTCCTTTCAGAACTGCCTTTATTCTTCATGACATAAATTCAACAAGGTGTTGGAAACATTCCTCAGAGATTTTGGTCCATATTGACATGATAGCATCACGCGGTTGCTGCAGATTTGTCGGTTGCACATCCACGATGCAAATCCCCCACCACATCCCAAAGGTGCTCTGTTGGATTGAGGTCCAGTGACTGTGGACGCCATTTGAGTACAGGGAACTCATTGTCATGTTCAAGAAACTGTTTTGAGATGATTTGAGCTTTGTGACCTGGTGCATTATCCTACTAGAAGTAGCCATCAGAAGATGGGTACACTGTAGTTATAAAGGGAAGGACATGTTCAGCAACAATACTCCGGTAGGCCGTAGCATTTAAATGATGCTCAATAAGTACTATGGGGCCCACAGTTTGCCAAGAAAATATCTCTCACACTATTACACCACCACCAGCCTGTACTATTGATACAAGGCAGGATGGATCCATGCTTTCATGTTGTTTAGGTAAAATTCTGACCCTATCATCTGAATGTTGCAGCTGAAATCGAGACTCATCAGACCAGGCAATATTTTTCCAATCTTCTGTTGTCTTATTTTCGTGTAAATTGTAGCCTCCATTTCCTGTTCTTAGCTGACAGGAGTGGCACAAAGTGTAGTATTCTGCTGCTGTAGCCCATCTGCTTCAAGGTTCAACGTGTGGTGCATTCAGAGATGGTATTCTGCATACCTTGGTTGTAATGAATGGTTATTTGAGTTACTGTTGCCTTTCTATCATCTCAAAGCAGTCTGCCCATTCTCCTATGACCACTGACATCAACAAGGCATTTTCGTCCAAACTACTGCCATTTACTGGATATTTTCTCTTTTTTCAGCCATTCTCTGTAAACCCTAGAGAGGATTGTGTGGGAAAATCCCAGTAGATCAGCAGTTTTCTAAATACTCAGGCCAGCCCGTCTGGCACCAACAACTATACTACGTTCAAAGTCACTTAAATCCCCTTCCTTCCCCATTTTGATGCTTGGTTTGCACTTCAGCAAGTTGTCTTCATGTTTAGATGCCTAAATGCATTGAGTTGCTGCCATATGATTGGCTGATTAGCAATTTGTGTTATTAAGCAATTGAACAGGTGTACCTAATAAAGTGGCCAGTGAGTGTAGTTTGGATAAAGTACAGTGATGAATGAAGGATGAAAAGAGGTTCTAGAAACTTTGACATGCTGGCCATCAGAGCCAGACAAGGTTCTCTGGAACCAAGGTGAAGATGCCCGGGTGAAGAGCAGGGTTGGGCTGCCTTATCTAATTACTAAGGCATAAGGATTAAAAATAGTCAATATTGATTGAGAGAGTGAAGTTCCACTTTAAAGCAGACCTATACCATTCCCCGCAATTTATTTATTTTTACCCCGCTTACTGGGTGATGCTTCTGCACAGTTCAAATATTCACTCACATGGCAGATCCAGCCTTGTCCCGCTGAGGTCCTCTTGTCCTTAGCCACCTCTTGATCCCGCACTGCCGTGTTTTTTGTGACATAATCGGGAGGCCCGCCCTCCTCCTGTCTAATGAAAGACTATGGCCTCCTGGGATATATGACGTGCATATCCCAGGAGGCACAGCGAGCACTGTGCAAGTCATTTGCCTAGTGTCAGGGCAGGGCTGTGGAACGGACAGGTAGGCCTAGTGGCAGGGTAACGCACTGACTGACGACAACCACCACCAACAGACCGAAGTCCCTCAGGGCGGGGAGTCTAAGTCCCAGGCTGCCCTTCACCAGGGCCCCTGATGGTGGGGATGGACTTGACGCAGCCAGGAACCAGGTCGCGGCCCCCGAGACACCCCGACTGCGGTAATGGCCACCGCCAATGGCGTGTAGCTGGTAGGAATGACAATAGCGTAGTCAGGCAGGCCGGGTCGACAACAACGGGACAAAACGGTACAGAACAGTAGACAAGAATCACAGGTCACGGGCCGGGTTCAGCAACGGAAGGTCAGATCAAAGGAAAACACAGAGAATGGTCTAGTCACAAGCCGAGTCAGATACCAGAAGAGTCACGAGAGTAAACATCAAACCCAGACCACTCCAACCCTGGCAGAACGACCACACTAAATGCCTCAAACGCCGCAGTCGTGCGCTGGAGAGACTATGGCGCAAAACCAGGTCCCCTTATACATTCTCCCTCTACAAATCTGCCTTCCTCACCTACACCTCCTCCCTCCACGCCGCCAAGCAGGCCTACTTTGTTAACCTGATTAACACCCTCTCCACCTGCCCTCGCCGACTCTTCTCCACCTTCAACTCCCTGCTCTCTCCCCCCCTTCCTCCACTCAGTACCTCACTTACCGCCCACGAGATTGCCACTCACCTCCACAGCAAGATTGACGCTATCCGCAAGGACATAGTCAACTTGCAATCTACCTCCCCATCTAGCCTCCCCCCTTCTATCACCCCCTCATCTCTCCCCTCCTCTGACCTCGCAACGGCACTGCCCCCCACCACACCCAAGGCCCTGCCTACCGTAACCCCCCCATCACTGCACTCCTTCAGCCCTACTACCACTGAGGAAGTCAGCAGAGTCTTCTCAGAAGCCCGTCTCACTACCTGCCCCCTGGACCCTATCCCCTCTCAACTCCTCCGGTCACCCCCCTCTTCCCTCATCCGCTCCCTTACCCACATCTTTAATCTCTCCCTCTCTACTGGCGTATTCCCCTCCCCCCTAAAACATGCGCACATCACCCCCATACTCAAAAAGCCCTCTCTGGACCCCACTGACCTCAACAACCTCAGACCAATTTCCCTGCTGCCACTCACTTCCAAGCTCCTTGAGCGCTTGGTCTTCGATCGCCTAAGCGCCCACCTAGATGACAACAACCTCCTTGACCCACTACAGTCCGGCTTCCGTCCCCTACACTCCACCGAAACTGCCCTCCTCAAAATCACCAATGATCTACTAACCGCCAAAGCCAAAGGCGACTACTCTGTCCTCCTCCTCCTAGACCTCTCTGCGGCCTTTGACACAGTCGACCACCCCCTCCTCCTTAATAAACTACTCTCCCTTGGCATCAGAGACACCGCTCTCTCCTGGTTCTCGTCCTATCTATCCCAACGCTCCTTCAGTGTCACCTACAATGGTGCCACCTCCCCTTCTCTCCCCCTCTCTGTTGGGGTCCCCCAGGGCTCTGTCCTTGGACCCCTTCTCTTCTCCATCTACACCTCCTCCCTTGGCAAACTCATACACTCCCACGGCTTCAATTACCACCTCTATGCTGATGATACTCAAATCTACCTATCCACCCCTCACCTCACCCCCTCATTCTCCGCCCACATCACTCACCTCCTAAACGACATCTCTGACTGGATGTCGCTCAATTTCCTCAAACTCAACCTCTCCAAAACCGAGCTTCTCATCTTCCCCCCAGCCCGCGCCCCCCCCCCCATCCTTTCCATCACTACCAACAACACCACCATCAATCCCGCCCAGCAAGCCAAGGTCCTTGGCGTCATTCTGGACTCAAACCTTTCCTTTCAACCTCATATCAAATCTCTCACAAACACATGCAGGCTCCACCTCCGGAACATCGCCAGGATACGTTCTTTCCTTACCCCAGACACCACTAAACTACTAGTACACTCCCTGATTATCTCACGCCTGGACTACTGCAACTCCCTCCTCACCGGCCTACCCCAGTGCAGGCTCTCCCCGCTTCAGACCATCCTGAACTCAGCGGCCAGACTCATCCACCTCACCAGCCGCTCCACCTCTGCCACCCCCCTCTGCCTCTCCCTCCACTGGCTCCCCATTGCCCAACGCATTAAATTCAAATTGCTCACCCTGACCTATAAGGCCATTCACAACACTGCCCCTAACTACCTCACCGATCTGATCCCCAGGTACCACCCTACCCGTACCCTTCGCTCTTCACAGGACCTTCTTCTATCTTGCTCCCTGGTCTCCTCCTCCCACGCACGACTGCAAGACTTCTCCAGGTCCTCCCCCATCCTCTGGAACTCACTACCCCAATCCATCAGACTGTCACCGTCCCTCCTCACCTTCAGGCGCTCCCTGAAAACCCACCTCTTCAGGGAAGCCTACCCCACCCTCACCTAACAGCCGCTGCCCTTCCCTCCTCCTACCACTTCATCCCCCACAGCCGCTTCCTCCGGTGCCTCTACCCCCTCCCTCCTAGATTGTAAGCTCGAAAGAGTAGGGCCCTCTAACCCCTTGTGTACTGTTTGATGTTACTGTTCTGTTTCATGTATTGTCCCCCCCTATTGTACAGCGCTGAGCAAACCCTTTGGCGCTATATAAACACGATAAATAAATAAATAAATAAATAAATACACAGAGCTGTAACACAAAGACACAAGACACAAGTGCAAAGGGCATGTGCGGATCACAGGCTTATATGTACTCAGCCACACCCCTCTGGGGGATGGACCTCAGAGACCTGAAGGCATAAAAAGACTCCCACCATGCTCTGCAGAAACCCAAGATGGACGCCAGTACATGAAGCCGCACAATCTCTGGGAAAAGGTAGGACCTTGACACCTAGGAAAATAACATGCATGGGAGGCGGGTCACACAGTTTACACAAGAAAAAAGTAAATAACAAAAAAACATAACTACCTGTGTACAGGAGGGAAGGACACGTGGAGAGGAGGCAACATTATGTAGAGCGTGAAGATCCTCTTTATGCAAAGTGTGAGTGTTGTAGTGGGAACACTTTTCAACACTAGTTATAGTCAAGTTATAACCTTAGTATTGAATTCCTTGCTTGGCTTGATTATTATTCTGCCTCTATTTGAGAATTATAGCTGTGTATAATGGTCTTTAAAAAAACAAATTCCACCATGCAAACAGCAAGGAAGCTGCATAAGACAACAGCATTATATGGCTACTGTAGCCTAATCAGCTCAGTTTTTTCTGCTGCTCCTCTTGTGCACCAACATGAAACATAGAGACACATAACCTTAGGCAAGATCAGCTGGAATTTTTAATATGGCACTCCACATTTAGCCTTTGTGAGTAAAATGACCATAAACTGGCCAGAAGGGCTAATTACCTTTCAAATTCCATGTGATGGTAAAATCAGGTATAGTTAGAAGGCAGACTCCCACTGTTTTAACAAGATGATCTGCCTCCAAACTTTACTGCTAGATGTCTGTAGGAGCTTTAGTCTGACTGATGCTTAAAAGACCAAAACAACCCTGAACGACTCTTAATGCCCTCAGCTATTTCTCCAATATTGGCAGTACAAAGTTTACAATGCCTTAATACGGAACAGGGACGATGCCTGCATAATGAATTGGCCTATCATACATATATAGATGGAAATACATTTCTAGTGTTACCCGACCCTATTCTACTAAATCCTCTCAGAATTACAGCTCTAACTCCACCTTGTATAGTACATTATGTTACGTGTTACATCCATATTTAGGGTATAACATGCTGCCAAGCACACTTCACTCTAGCCAAATTGCCTTCCCCACTCTGACAGTGTGCCAGGGTTACTCTTCCCAGTGGCAGCTGTCAGATTTGAAATCGGCATGGCTGCATGAAGCTCCGCACGCATCATTGCCACATCATTAATTCATAGATATTTGTAAATGAATAAACTACTGTGTGTAGACAGACTTGTAGTTTTCAATGAAAAACAAGTGCAGTTTTGACCACATTTGTAGTCAATTGACACTTACTCCAGCTCTCTAACTGAAAGTCCGTACCTCGGTACAGATATAGAGCTGGAAGCAGAGTCTGCAGGAACCTGTGTGCTGCACCAGCAATCCACTAATCCCTATTGCAATGCTTTGCAGGCTTTTTTTTAAATAAATAAACAAATGCACTTTTTCAACTACAAATGTGAATGCATCTACTTTCACTGGCTACTTTATTAGGTACACCTGTTCAATTGCTTGGTAACACAAATTGCTAATCAGCCAAGCACATGGCAGGAGCTTAATGAATTTAGGCATGTAGACGTGGTGTTCAAACCGAGCATCAGAATGGGGAAGAAAGGGGATTTAAGTGACTTTGAACGTTGGATGGTTATTGGTGCCAGACAGGCTGGTCTGAGTATTTTGAAAACTGCTGATCTACTGGGATTTTTACGCACAACCATCTATAGGGTTTACAGAGAGTGGTCCAAATAAGAGAAAATATCCAGTGAGTGGCAGTTGTGTGGACACAAGTGCCTTGTTGATGTCAGAGGTCAGAGAATAATGGGCAGACTGGTTGCTGCAACATTCAGATGGTAGGGTCAGAATTTGGTGTAAACAACATGAAAGCATGGATCCATCTTGCCTTGTATCAACGGTTCAGGCTGGTAGAGGTGTAAAGGTGTGGGGGATATTTTCTTGGCACTAGCAAGGTGTACCTAATAAACTGGCCGGAGAGTGTATTTATTAATTTATTTATTTGCAAAAGGTGGACTTAGCCTTTAACCGCTTATCTACTGTGGTACATTTTTCAACAGTGGATCGGATGGCGCTTTATTTACACAATGCCGTTTATAAATCGGCACTGGATAAATAGCCAATGGGTGCCCGATTCACTTGGTGACTGATGTGTTCCCAGCTGTATAATGAGAGAGAAACTGTACCCAGCCGATCTGAGGGGCTGGGTACCATGTGATCGCTGTGATTGGTCTTTACAGTTTTTACATGCTACCATTTACAGTGCTGATCCCCTTACAACAGGGGAAAGAAAGATCAGTACTTATGAATGGGCACATAATGAACACATCATCAATTCATTATTTTGCAGTGACACAGTTTTTATTTTAACCTTTTCCTGCCCCCACTGCTCTCCAACACATATTACCTCTAATACAGTCCTTAATGACCTGTAAATTAATCCCTCAACTCTCTGATCCTGCCCATCTGAACATTAACCCCTTCACCTTCATCCTGCCATTGTATGAGACCAGTACTTTAACCCCTTTCTCTATGATCTGTACATTATCTAATGCACCATTCTCAAGTTCCATGTTTAACCCCCTAAATACTGGCATGTTTCTTCATTTCCAAAAAATTTGTTTGCAAAAATAGAGATCATCTTGGGGTGTCTTCTTTCCAAAAAAAAGGTCATTTGGGGTTTTTCATACTGTTCTGGCATTTATATTTTAACAGAAGGTAAGTAAAAAATAAAAAAATGGATGTTATTAAATACCACCAAAAGAAAGTTCTATCTGTCCCTAAAACAATTATATAAAACTAATTTGGGTACAACATTGCATAACTGAGTTATTGTCAGTCAAAATATCAGAGCACTGAAAACTGAAAAATTAAGGGGTATTACAGATTGATACTCAAGTGGTTAAGGCACATCACACAAACGAACCAAACAGTCCTGAAGAAAATGCTAACAGCAAATTTTCTGTTGGATGGTATAGGGGATTGTTGTAAACCCTCTACTATTGCTTAGTAATTTTGTAAAAGGGTACTGGAGCTCCAATATATCTGTCTCACAATTTCATAGTGATAGAGTCACATAGGATAGGGATCTAGTGTGGCCTGAAACATCGCCTTTTCTATTTGATAAAGTGCTGGTAATCTTTTGCTGTATTAATAAAATGTCACCATCTGTTAGGTTGTGTCAAGCACCCATACTTTCAGTTTCTGTATGAAATGCAGCTTGAAGAAGACTATAAAGTTTTCATGGAAGTCTGTGTGCCTAATGGAGAGATGTACCCTCTCTCCTTGTCCTGGTGACCATTTTCACTGGGACAGAAACTGATGGGTAATCCCAACTCTTACAGTTATTATTGGAAAAAGTGGTGAAGGGAAACTTCCACTGGAGACTTGTATTTTGAAGGGATTTCCCTTTATTCTGCAGAAATTGGCTGTTACTGTTCCTATTGGGTCTCCAGGGCAGGGAAGCGTGCCGTAAACATGTCCATACTGTTTTCCAGAGATCTAGAGAAAAACTTTGGAGAAACCAAATATCTAAGAAGTCACTGGGGAATGATAGAGTAGATGATAGAGTCACCACAACAGCCATTTTCTGTATGTTTTTCAGGGCACCACAGCATTGATTTAGGGCTTGCTGCATTGCAACGGTGTGTGTGGTACGGTGGGGGCAAGATCAGAGCAGTGATGTTGCACTGAACTTGGTGGACTGCACAAGCTTTATTGAGATGTCACACAGACATCTCGTAAAATTCAATTGCCAGCCACGTGGTGCAAGGCAGTGGATTGCACTGCACTGTGTTGAAAAAAAGTACTGCTTACAGTACTTTTTTCAGTGCACCGTGTCTGCACACCACGCAACACATAGGGAACAAGGCATTTTACCTTGTCCATGCAGTGAGACTGCACTGGAATAGCCACCCAACGTAATCCAACTACATGTGGTGTGAACATATCCTTACTGAAGGCAAACAGGCTGTTCACTTTGCAAGGGAAGTTGCACTTTGCAAAGGAATTTTCCCCAGATGTAAACTTGTGTGTATTATTTAGATTTAAATGTCAACCAGGGTTGAGTGGGTGTTACTACAGTAATGCACAGGCTTAATCTGGATCCTCCTACAAGTTAGTGTAGGATTAGATGAAAATACCAAGGTTGGTCATATGACCTTTCTTTAAAATATTAAAAGATAAGTTTGCCTTTGCAAAAAAAAATTATAAATGAGCATCTTTTTTTGCAGGTAAAAAATGCATTTATTATTTTTTTACATTTCAGCCTGTAAGGCATTGCACCCGCGATCGTCAGATCACTTTTGCAATGCCTGAATTCTGCAGACTTTCTCAGTATACTGTCCACCCATATAGTGTACGGGCAGGCAGTTACTGAATGACAGGAAGGATCAATGAACTACCTAGAGCACTCACCAGCACACTGGTAGTTCATTGAGAACTACAAGCTGTTAGCTGCAAAGGCTGATGGTAGTTGTAGTTTTTCTATTCACGTAACTCTGTGAATGAATGATGCGGCTGGGTGGACGGAGCCCTGCATGGCCGTTTTTTTAAAGTGACAGCAAGTTCAAAGAGAAGATCCCTGGCTTGCTGTTACAGGGAGGCAGCAGATCGGGGGAAAGGGTGGAGGAGTGGGAACATGTTACATGTTTCACCCTAAAAAGGGATGACACATGTAACATGTTCCCAAAAGTGAACTTTGAGGTATAAAACTTGAGATAAATGATAAGGGACAGCATGTAGCGAAGAAGTATGAGAATACAATATATAGTGTATTGCAACAGACTGGAGTTCTGCTCTAACATGTTGCACATATGTTCTGTGACAAAAGGGTGAGCTTAAACGCCCACACACCTCACATATGCGTTGCTGAGCGGGCGATGCATCTGTGCAGAGAGTATGGTCAATGTATGCTGCCAGCACATAGACAGAGCTGTCAAAGATTAATAATCTGTAGCCAGTGGGACTGGCTCCCAATCATGTGACCACTGTGTTAGTCAATCACACTGGTCACATGATCACTGATCCTTCCGTTCCCCTGAAGTTCAGCACTTTTTTAACCTCCTCGGCGGTATGATTCTTTCCGATTTTTTGTGCTGAAAGCGGTACCATTTTTTTGCATGGAAATATGTAGTTTTTTATTGTAGGATGTAATTTTTAGGAATAACTCACTGAAATATGTACGAACAAGAGTCTTGTAAACATTCCGGATATGATAAAACTTGAAACACGAAATCATAAATTATAATTTAATAAATAATCATAAAAAATAATAATATAATAATAATAAATTTAATTCAATAATATAATCAAACCAAAAACGCTGAAATTTGAAATACAGAGGCAAATTCGCACATCGCTGAGCAAAGTCGCAAAATCGTTTTCAGTGTCTGATGACAAATTTCCCCACGAATCATTATCACTCAATTCTGCAAGTGGTTCTGATTTATTATCGCTGTTCTAAAACCGCTTTTGACGTAAAGGGACGCTTTTTGGACGCCATGAACTTTTCTAAGTTTCCAGGCAGAAAGAACAGTCAAAATGCAGGCAGGGCACAGGACAAAGCAGTAGGGACAATATGTATGTGAAATGCATTGAAGGAGCAATGACAGCAAAAATGACATTTTTTAAAAATTTCTAATTTCCCGCCGGTTCCGGCGCCTGTACATCCTGACGTCACAGGGACCGGAACACGGAAGCCGGATGCCAACATGGGCCGGAGGAGATGGCCAGGGACGCTGCAGGGGACACATCGCGGGAGTGAAGGACAAGGTAAGTGCTTCAGGGACCCCATGAGCAACACCGCATGGTAAGCCCGAGTGTAGCTCGGGGTTACTGCTCTTGGTACTCAAATTTTACCCCGAGCTACACTCGGGAAAACCGCTAAGGAGGTTAAAGGGATGGCAGGGCAGGCAGAAAGGGGTTAAACATATGCCTTGCAGTAGACCATTTTACATATCGTCAGGATAGATGTAATGTTCTAAAGCTTTTAGGAGATTTTTGGATTGGGTTTAGATCTATTTAAAGCGTAACTCCACTTTTGTTGAGAAAATAAACATTCCCATCTGTGTAATATATGTACATTACAGGGGTTCTAACAAACTTTGTTGCAGATTCCTACTTTTTGTTATTCTGAAGAAATAGCTGTTTGTTTGTCTGTGTGCATGTGCAGAGTGAATCTGTATGGCAGCGATTTTGTAATTTTCAGTCAGCTGCTGCACCTTCAGAACTCTAATGGGGAAATTGGCAGGGTCTGTAGCCCTTAGACGCGATTTCCTTTTAGTATCTAAGCAATATTGACAATTTTGCATTGCATGTTACAGAAAATAAGAGCACTGCAGAAAAAAAAGTAAAGATAATTTTTAATAACATTCAATTACAATATGACTTGAGTCAGAAAGGAATACGATATATATACATACATTTTTTTTTTTTTACTTATTTGCTAGTTTTTTTCCAATGAAAGTGGAGTTACCCTTTAAAGCTTTCTGTACAATATCTCATTGCACAAAATGGTATAATCAAGTTGTAATGTGTTATCAGCTTTGGATTTTAAATGTTTTCTGATATCTGGACATCTTGGCTCAAAATAAGCAGCGGCTTTGCAAACATTCCACCATTCCCTTGCTGTTTTAACCATTGAATTTATTTTTTTTTAAACTGTGTCTCAACAATTGTGTAGATTGGGAAAAAATATAGCTGATAAGGTAGGGGGGGGGGATAATTAGGCCAGAGCAAACAAACAGCAAGGAGCAGAAGTCGTAAAAATAAGCAAAATATTTCTCTTTTCCCCCCTCTGGGGATTGGGTTTTGAAATAAAAATGTCAACACTGTATTTCACCAGCTAGGTCAGTTACTCGCGGCATCGGTGACCAGAAAGATAGGCTGTACCCATTGCACTGAGATGAACTTTGCATCACCCAACGCTAACAAAATTAACCATAGTGATCAAAAGGGCAACAACTGGAAAATCCCAATTGTTTTCCTGGAAAGAAAGGAAAATAAAGAAATTCTTGTTTTTCTCTTGGGACAACATCGGATGGTGTGAAGTCATGATGAATTTATTATAAAGAAAAAAACAGAGTGCAAAATTTGTCTAAGCACAGGGAACAAGAGCAAAGTCTATTCTTGTTAGCCATGTGACATGGTGTGTGCTTTATACTTCACACCACTAATTTCCATACGCTTCTCAGTTTTTCTTTCCTGAAATTTTATAGGTTCCAGATTTTTTTTGTACCATTGGTCTCCTCTTCAGGTGTTGAAAGGTTGAGTTGGACAAATGGGGAGGGGGAAATGCGTGAGAAAAACACAAATGTGGTCCAAATTGGACATTGATTCCCCATGAGTTCCTGAGTATTTGAGTTTGCAACAGTTCAGAAATGTTCGAGGAAAAACAACGCAATGCATGCTAGGGACACAGGAATGTTACCTTCCAAAATAACTGATCCAAAAGGCTTATAGATGTAACAATATATCAATTTTAACCAAACTTGTCACTGCAGAGTATGAAGTACTCAAAGCTTAAATCTTCCTGGGTAGATTAAAAGGCGGAGTGGAATGAAAGATCTAAATAATCTAGGATCAACTTCTTCTCAGTTCAAAGGCTACAGCCCTTTCTACAGGTTCAATTGCAGCCCTCTTTGAAGACTTGCCCTGAAGTTCATTAAAGAAATTTCACTGACTTTTGACAGATTTCAGCTTTAAAAAGATAACACAAGTTTAAAAAAATGACAGCTTGAATGTAAGGAATTGTTTACTTTAAAAAATCCTACATGCATCCCAATGTGTTTCTTTACAGATTTTTTATTAATAAGTGGGTAGGCTTAACCCTTATAGTACAAGGACCCAGATGTAAAACACATATGTTGTTTCTATGTTAATTAAAGTATATGTGAACCCTCACCTTATAAAACTACCCATTCAGTTTCAAATAGAAATGAAAGGCATAACATTTATGTAAACATATATAAAAACATTATTAAGTGATCACAAACCCTCTGTTCTCAGCTCTGTCTCTTAGAGAGCTGGGGAAAGAAAAGCAGCAGCACACTGATCTTCCCAGTGAATGGTTGTGCAGGGGGGGGGGGGGTCAGCAGAAATTCCATTGGAGGAGAGCAGGCTAAGTTCTCAGCACAGCCAGAAAACTGACTACACTGTGCTTCCAAGCCTAGTGTGGTTAGTTTTAATAGGAAATAGAGGGAATGGCAGGAACACCAGAGATTTCACACAAATGAAGCAATAGAAAGAGAACAGGGTACTTTTTCACACAAGCACATGGTACAGCAGACACATATCAGGGACATGAAATCTTGGGTTGACATATTTTTTAAAGCTATACCCCAGACAGATATAAAATGCCATATGATTCTGTAATGGAGTCATTCAAAATTGGTAAATGTATTTACTGTATATATAGCTGGTAAAAGTACCTAAACCTAGCTTGATATTAGCATCTTGTAATCCTCTGCATAGCAGCACTTACTAGAAGAGACAGTCCTGTAAGTCAATCAGACTTTGCTTCATTGTACTGTGCTAACTAATACTGGAAGGTGCATAACAGGAGGAGAGAACAGAGGGGAAGATTTACTAAAGCTGGTTGACTCATAATCTGGTTCTCCTGTGCCCGGTAGCCAATCAGCTTCTAACTTCAGCTTGTTCAATTAAGCTTTGGCAAAAAAACCTGGAAGTTGATTGGTTTCTATGCAGAATTGCACTTGCTTTGCACTCTCCAGTAAAATAAACCACAGAGTGACAACCTCATCAGTGTGCCATTGCACCTTCATTGCCCAATCTCAGGGTGGGATCAGTTCTTTAGCAGGCTGCATTATTTAACTGTAATATACATTGCAGAGAGGTCTAATGGAGTGCATAACCTGGCTGTGCTGTCCGACAAGGGTATCAGATTCACAAGACTGGTTGAACAGAGCTTCTAATCCTTTGGCAAGTAAAACAGTTCACATATATGTATTTCAACAGTTTGGATGTTTTCCTGGAGTCTGCCTCACACCAATCTCACTACACTTGACAGAAAAATGAAGAAGCCTGTATTCAACAGATAATCCCTATGTTACATAAGTTGTAAAGGGTCCATCTAACCAAGATGTACAGTAGGTCAGCAAAACATTAGGAGTTGGATTGTGGCCAGATTTCCAAGTGGTAACATTGAACTCATTGCATATGTCTGATTTGGTAAAGATTGTGCATCTATTAATCTTGGTTAGCCCCCACATTTAATAATCTTGGTTAGCCCCCCACTCTGTGACCTGTTCTCTATAACGTTCTTCACTGATGATCTTGAGGCTGGTGTAGCCACATGGTCTAATTCCAGTGGTTCCTGGAACTTCTAGCAAGCTGTCACATTCAGGGGGGACTGAAGAAGCACTATAAAGGCTACTATCATCATCTAAGTCATCCTCATCTTGGTCTGACTTGGTTAAGCCCCATTGCCCAAAGACTTTTCAACCAGATACATGTTTCTGCAGTCCACAAAGAGCACTACCAATAGTCATAAATCCTTATTGCCACTTTGGTAACCCTAAATAGCTTATTCATCACCCTATGCAATGCATTCATCTTCTGAATCGGGGGACAAGATCTGCCTATTTATGGACAGCCAACAACTAACCTACAACTTAGGTTTTTAATGCAAGGTAAGAAACATGCATGATCTTTGCAGCTGGCATTGCATTTCAATTCCAGATACATAGTCTTACCAAACAAAGAAAGCCATCAGTTAAGAAGATGCTGATTAAAAACGAGTTGATAGAGAAAATGCTGACCCAGTTTTCTCTGGTTAGGACAGAATGCTAAAATATGGGTTACAGATTTCTATCTGCCCACCAAATCTGTCATTCGTGAACCGAGCCTCCTGCATCCACCACTAAGCAAATACCTTCCTGATTAAAAAGGTATTTTAGAAACTGATACTTTTTCTCTGGCTGAGATCTCAGTTTTTCCCTATGATAGAAACGTCACCTGACAAGCAGAGTAGCCGGGGGAAGCTCTTGTATTTAACCCTTGCAACATTAAAGAACCACATATGTATAGATTAAATAAAATAAAATAGATGATTGCATAGTGACTTATCCACATCCTAGAATATTAAAAGTAATAAAAGATAAGGACCGTATGGAATAATAGTTTTGCATGTATCTGTTAGTATGAAGCCCCATTGTTAGAATGCCCATTGACTATATTCCTTCACCTCCACCTGAGTTTCTGAGATTTTTTAGAATCTAAGAGGACCCAGAAGAACTTGCAAAAGCCCCAGACAGACACATACATACATACTACATTACATGTATGCCAACTGTTTGGCTTGTCAAAGGATCTTTAATATTCATACCCTTCTAATGCAAATAAAGCTGTTTTGCTACAACAGAATTAGAAGGATGGCAACAATCTGCAGAGCAAGAAAAAAGCCACTGCCCACTTCCTGTCTGCTCCATGGGCTACTGGCTTTCAACAACTTGCAAACTGACCTCTATAAGAGGGTTGGTGAACGTTGGTGTTGGGTCTCAAGGTGAATCTAACTTCATCACACCACACTACAACACCCAAGAGAAGGCATGGCTGTGCTCAAATTAAACTGTAGGTATCTATGTTGCATTTGGAGACCATTTACTGGAAAAATAGTGATGTACCAAAATATATAAATAAATAAAATTGATGGACAAGTAAGATGTGTAATATTGTAAAATTTCACCACGTTTCATCTCAAAATGCCTCCTTCTTAAGGGCTGAAAGGAAGTTTAGTATTGCTCAATTGGGTATGAACTGTTAACAGATAATATGGTTGTGGAAAACAGAAAGCAAATGTTAGAGGGGCAGTCCAGTAACTGGCATAACATACTATATATATGGAACAAGATACTGGACAGCCTGTCTCTTACATTTTCTTACTATTTTCCACAGCCATGCTGTCTGAAAACAGTTCACAACTTTACACACAGAGATTTCCAGTCCTTAAGCCCTGAAGAAGATGGCATTTTAAGATCCTCAAAATGCATTGCTCTTTTATTATTACAATGAAACTCTACCATTAAGCCCCGAAAAGGGCAAAAAGCGTTTGAAGAGTTCTCTACAGGTAGAGAACAGGAGCTGAAACCATTTTTTACCAATTTAATTACATTTATGCAACAGGGAGTTGATGTCTTTGTGCAGATAGCCACCATTTTGTTGAAGTCTACTGGAGCCTAAAGAGCCAATTCTGTCTGCCTTGCACCAGTCTTTTCACATGCTAATCTGGCTGAGACAGGTTTGGAGGGGCATTTGAGCAGTACTATTTTTATTGTTTTGTTACTCATTAAGTTATTACTTTGGTGCTCTGATATTTCTTTAAGTGGCTCCTTGTCCATCCTAGCTATGGAGCAGGCATACTTCCTACAATGCTAATTTTAACAAAAGCAATTCAGTATTG
The DNA here is from genome assembly GCF_062004578.1 of Staurois parvus. NCBI lineage: Eukaryota > Metazoa > Chordata > Amphibia > Anura > Ranidae > Staurois > Staurois parvus. The sequence goes on from NW_028318078.1 coordinate 5,376,842, forward strand.
AGCTAAAACTAAGATTACAACCAATGAACTCACGATATTGTATGTAAAATATACATATGTCAAGTCATCTTTCCAATGTTTGAGAGGTTTTTTTTAATGAGCCAGCAGAACAGTAGAGATTGTGAAGGAAAGTTAGACAATCACACCTCATCTGAATCCAGTTCATCAAAAATATGAAACAATCAGGGGGAACACAGTACAAGACAAGCAAGAGACAACACCAGTCAGGCATAAGACAAAGCAGAGTCAAGTAGGGACTGAATCTGGGGAGTAGGTCAGTCAGGTGGTGAGTCAGGATCCCAAATAAGTCAAAGCAGAAAGAGTCTGCTAGGAAATCATTTCCGACAATGTTGGCTAGAAATAGGAGAACCTTGAGAGCTGGATCTGAACAGAAACGGGCAACCAGGCTCTGACATCTGGTGACCAATAAAAGGTGATCCAACCATTGAGCAGACATGGTGATTCTGCCTTATTAGAGAGAAAGAAAAAAATAATGACAGCGCCTTTAGCCACTATTAGAAATCAAAGGTCAGATGCTTGACCTTATGGCTAAAAAGAGCCACTGGTCAGAAAGGAAGCAGACGAATCAATAGCCAGCTGATTCCAATTTAACTAACTGCTTGCAGCTGAATATAGCCCTCATAATACAACAATTAAAGCTTTTCAACCAAAACACCAAACAATATAATCTTTTCCTGATATACAATGATGATAGAAATCTATTTGCAGCAAACTAAATAACACTGACCACATATGCACCAATTTTACCAAAGACAAGATTTTAGCATTGTTTATGATTATCATAGCTGAAAATGAAGCTTTAAATACATAAAATACATAGGTATACAAGGATCAGAGCCTACATGCTTAGAGTGGTTGTAAACCCTTACCTATACCCACTGAAGTGACTGGTCTAAGATGATACACAGAGATGAAACAAATCCTCCAACATAAGTTGTATCTGTTTATTTGTAGCCATTTGTCCTGTACATCCTCGTAAAACTCAGAAATGAAAAGTTTTTTTCACAGACTCACAAAGCCGGGGGCAGAGAGCTGTAGTTACACACTGTACTAAGAACTCTGAGAGCTGATTGGAGGGAAGGGACACACCTCATGTCACACAGCACGCAGGAACAGAGCTGAGGCTGTCAATCAGCTGGGGATCCCTCCCAAGTCACCTTTTTAGCTCTTGGTGTCAGGAAAACTGGTCAAAAGTGACTCATGCTGATAGCAGAGGAACTAGACAGCAGAAAAAGTGTATACTTAGTACTTTGGAGAGAGGGAAGTAACCACTATAAAAATATGTATTTCGTTCAGGTTTCATGTCTGAGGTTTAAAACCACTTTAAGGCTTCACTATATCATCCAGACTGTGCTGCAGTGCACATGTCCATCCCACTCCATTTTGCCAGTAAGCCCGATAACCCTTTTACTGACCTGTTTGTAATGCAGGGGAGGTATTTCCAAACACAAGGCTATAGGCCCCCTCTTCCCTCTCACGTACAGAAAACCCAATGTGGTAAAGTGTAGGTACTAAAACCTTTTTCTATAGTCTAAGAACAGATTTAATCTAGCATTCGAAGGTTCAGAGGACTTTAATAAGCAGATCAACCAACCCAGCAAACCCTCTGGAATATCTCTGCTGTGGAATACATAGAATTCATATTGAATTAAACTGAGGATCTTTGTGAATTTAGCACTGCTGTAGTTAGTAGTAGTTAGTCCCATTAAACTGCACTACTGTAATGTTGAAGACATTTAATAACCAATCCAGGTGGTTTTTGAACTGGGGAAGCCATTTGGATGAATGGTGGATAGTCCTCAACATTACAGAACAAGTCCAGATGAATGTGTATAAATACTATTAGCTCTACCATAAGCTGGATAAATGAAAACCTTTACAGACACAGCATTGTCATGTTTCCCAGACACCATTAGCAGTTGACTGGCTGACTTAATTTACTGCCTAAAATAAACAGCAAGTTTGGTGTTTCGAATTTCGAACTGTCACATCAGTAGTGTAGTCAAACATACACCAGCATTCTGGAAAACAGGCTGTACAAAAACTCAGCAAATTTACATTAGAAGATAAAATTAATTTAAGAAAAAACCTGTTTTGTATTCTCAGAACCCTAAATCTACTGCTGATACAGAAAAAGACAAAAAAAAATTATAAAGCACAGCCCAACTTGCTCTAACAGAAAAAAAAATCCTTCCCAATCTCAAAAAGTCTCTTTCAGATGGGTGTTTGTGGGGCAGTAAAAGCGGGAGGCTGAGCTATAGTGTTACTGTCACCACAGTCACCTACCCGAATTGGCAAAACACAGCCAGACAGGAGAAAGGGCTGTACAAATTACCAGTAGGGGCTACAGTGTGGAGCTAGGCTGCGGGTTCAGCGATTCATATAAGAAAAGTTCAGGGCAGGATCATCTCTGCAACAACCAGCAAGCAATACAAATGGACTTCAGTCTCAGCCTGTACCTGGTCTCCCCCTACCACTGCAGACCCTGACTCTGCTAAGCCTTTCTTGCCTACTTGGCATCACATCTCAGTGGCACGTACGTGCCTGGCTCTAGTGGAAGTCCCTGCAGGCGCTGCCAGTGCTATGCCAAACATGGCATCTTCAGAATCCCTCCAGATGTGCCCAGGGCTGGCTTGTCCATGCCGACCACTGGGCGGTACTGGCCGGTGCTGTGCATGCAGCACAGGAGCTGTTCACTTACATGACATCAGTGGAGCTCCCAGTGCAGTAAATCTTTAGACACATACCACATATTTAACCTTCATAGAATCGACTTACACAAATAGCAGACATCCCACATCTCATGGATGAAAGTGAATTTTACTGCTTCCCCCTATCCTGGCACCTTGCCTAAAATGCTTTATACTGGCACCAGCCCTGGTTGTGACCCAGGTTGGATTTCAAACATGCCTTCTTCTCTTTTGCACCCTCCTAGATAGGTGCTAGGATGTAGATAGCTGAGTATAGCAAAGTATGGTCTTCCGCTTAACAAGAGATTGCTAGGCAAAGTTAGTGGCTCACTCTCTGCTTAACAGAAGAGCTACAATTGTTTAGCAGCTAGCTAGTTTATCCTGTGTGACTCACAGTGCTGCTGGGTGAAGGTTCATCTATATCCAGGTTACCAAGGAAGGTTCTGGGTGGACAGTATGAGCCATGCAGATGAGCAGTATGACTATGGATGGAGTCCTAGCCAATAACAGAAAGTGGTGCCCCGAGCATGCTGTGTACTAGCATTTATATTCAGTGAGTACATGGGATCTAGGTTCTTCTTCCTCTTCACCTGAGAAAGGAGTTCCCGCCAGGGAGGCACCTGCCTCCCTTGCCACATGCTATCATGAGGCCTCGGGTAGGTGACCCGAGGGTAAGAATGCTGAAACCCTGAATGCTTCTGAGAGCTGACTGAGGGAGATGTCTACAGATTCTGTCTGGTGTCATGGAGAAAGGTGACCTGCGGCAAGGGCCTTGTGAGTACAGACCATTCTTAAGGAATCCTGGGACTTATGCTGTTTAACCACCCTCAGGACCGAAGGACTTTCCATCATCCTTTGTACAGTCTGTTAAACAGTTCTACTAAGTAAACCCACAGATGCTTGGCTGTGGGTGAAGATTTAGGGAAAAGCATGGGCAAAGTACTAGCGGCTCCTTTGGGGGTAGAGCTACAGCTCCATTCCATGGGGGTGGGGGGATAAGCAGAAGATAGATAACATTATGTGTGCTTTCATTTCAGCTCACAAGAAGTGACAAGGGCACTGCAAGATTACCAGTTATTTTCTGTATTTGCTAATAAATATTATTTGTCTGAAAAATAAATACTAATGCAGAAGCCATATCCAAAGTCTGGTAAACTGCAATATATGGCTGTAGATATCCTTCAAACCTCTTTCCCTCAAGTGCAAACAGTGTTTCTTTGTCAGTTGCGGAGGCCTTAAAGCAAACAATTTTGCACCAGTTTTACTTAGCTAACAAGTTAAAGGGACTAAAAGCCAAAACAATTCCCTTAAGCAGTTGGTTTTTCTTTGCATAGAGTCTCTTCATCAGTTTTGTGTGGCAGAAGCTCTGTGCTCTGAATATGCTCATTGCACCCACAACCACTTCTCATACAATTTTGGGCTGCACTGTAAAAAATAAATATATGATTTTTTTTGCCATCTTCTCAGATTCAGAATTAAAGAGGACCTGAACTATGGAAGATGTGTTCAAAAAACAGAACACAAAAAAAGAGGACATAGGACTAGTCACTAGTATTGCCTATATGCTACTTGCAGCTGATTTTATCCCCATCACTGACCACGCTACGTACAGCATCACAATGTGGTCGTCATATACACTGCTCACAAAAATTAAAAGAACACTTTGGAAACACATCAGATCTCACTGGGGAAAAATATGCTGGATATCTATACTGATATGGACTGGGTAATGTGTTAGGAACGTAAGGATGCCCCATCATTTGATGGAAATAAAAATTATCAGCCTACAGAGGACTGAATTCAAAGACACCCCAAAAATCAAAGTGAAAAAATGATGCAGCAGGCTAGTCCATTTTGCTGAAATTTAATTGCAGCAATTCAAAACGGTACTCAGTAGTTTGTATGGCGCCCACGTGCTTGTATGCATGCCTGATATCGGGACATGCTCCTCATGAGACGACGGGTGGTGTCTTGGGGTATTTGCTCCCAGATCTGGACCAGGGTATCATTGAGTTCCTGGACAGTCTGAGGTGCAACCTGGCGGTGTCGGATGGACCGAAACATGATATCCCAGAGGTGTTCTATTGGATTTAGGTCAGGCAAGCGTTGGGGCCATTCAATGGTATCAATTCCTTCATCCTCCAGGAACTGCCGGCCTACTCTCGCCACATGAGGCCAAGCATTGTCGTGCACCAGGAGGAACCCATGACCCACTGCACCAGCATAGGGTCTGACAATGGGTCCAAGGATTTCATCCCGATACCTAATAATGGCAATCAGGATACCATTGTCTAGCCTGTAGAGGTCTGTGCGTCCCTCCATGGATATGCCTCCCCAGACCATCACTAACCCACCACCAAAACGGTCATGCTGAACGATGTTAGAGGCAGCATAATGTTCTCCATGGCTTCTCCAGACTCTTTCACGTCTGTCACATGTGCTCAGGGTGAACCTGCTCTCATCTGGGAAAAAGCTCAGGGCGCCAGTGGCGGACCTGGCAATTCTGGTGTTCAATGGCAAATGCCAATCGAGCTCTCTGGTGCCAGGCAGTGAGCACAAGGCCCACTAGAGGACGTTGGGCCCTCAAGCCACCCTCATGCAGTCTCTTTCTGATTGGTCAGAGACATTCACACCAGTGGCCTGATGGAGGTCATTTTGTACGGCTCTGGCAGTGCTCATCCTGTTCCACCTTGCACAAATGAACAGATACCGGTCCTGCTAATAGGTTAAGGACCTGCTACAGCCCTATCCAGCTCTCCTAGAGTAACTGCCTGTCTCCTGGAATTTCCTCCATGCTCTTGAGAGTGTGCTGGGAGACACAGCAAACCTTCTGGCAATGGCACGTATTGATGTGCCATCCTGGAGGAGTTGGACTGCCTGTGCAACCTCTGTAGAGTCCAGGTATTGCCACATGCTACAAGTAGTGACACTGACCCTAGCCAAATGCAAAACTAGTGAGAGACAGTCAGATGAGTAGGGAAAAAAATGTCAGTGGCCTCCACTTGTAAAACCATTCCTGTTTTGGGGGTCGTCTCATTGTTGCCCATCTAGTGCACCTGTTGTTAATTTCATTAGCACCAAAGCAGCTGAAACTAATTAACAACCCCCTCTGCTACTTAACTAACCAGATCAATATCCCAGGAGTTTAATTGACTTGTTGCTATACTCTGATTAAAAAGTGTTCCTTTATTTTTTGAGAAGTGTCTATACATATGTAAATATAAAATTACACTTACAATATACTACAACTGTGTCTGCATGGAAGTGTCCATCTTGATAGAGACAGGGCTTTGCTTCCTTATGCAGCTCCTCTAATGACTGGTGGGGTAATGATCAGAAAGTAGGAACTTTTAACTCAGTGCAAGTCTATGACTCAAACTTTTAAATTAAAAAGTGCCCATTTTAAAGGCTTATATGTAAGTTATTGACCATAAAAGTGTTATGGGGACTTGGGTACTGCCCCGAGGAACAAGAATCAGTGAATCAGTGAATTTTTTTTTAAAGTACCGTTTTTAAAGGGGCAGTCATTTTTCATTGCTTAAAGTAAAAAAAAAATCCTTTAAATATCATGCCTGGGGGGTCCCCTTAAACTACCTTTAAAGTTGCACATCTGTACAATGTATATGTATATTTTTGTTTCTTACATTTTTATAAAGAAAAAATAAAAACAGCACGGGGTCCCTCCCAATCCATACCAGACACTTTGGGGTTTATTTACTAAAGCTGGAGAGTCCAAAATCAGACTCCCTTCTGCATAGAAACCAATCAGCTTTCAGGTTTCATTGCCAAAGCTTCATTGAACAAGCTGAGGTTAGAAGCTGATTGGTTTCTATGCATAAGGGAGTCTGATTTTGGACTCTCCAGCTTTAGTAAATAAACCCCTTTAGGTCGGGTAGGAAGCTTAGGAGGGAACCCACAATTTAAAAAAAAAAAAGTGCATGGGGTTCCCGCTAAAAGCCATACCAGGCCCTTTAGGTGTGGTAAGACTTTTAAGGGGAACCCCACCCCCAAAGAATGGGGGGACAAAAGCTTGGGGTCCCCCCTAAACTCCTACCAGACCATTGATACGAGCACAGGCCTGGCAGGCCAGGAAAGGGGGTACGGGCAAACGAGCACCCCCCCCCATGAGCCTTACCGAACCATGTGCCCTCGGCATAGGGACAAGGACCTCTTCCCCACAGCCTTTGCTCAGAGGTTGTGGTGTCTGCAGGCAGAGGGGCTCATTATCATCAGGGTACCCCTTTAAATAACACCTTTCCAGATACTGGGAGGCTTTGCAGAATCAGGGAGACCATGAAGCGTAAGTTTGAAGAGGCATGAGATTCTGAGTCCTCTGGGTCACTGAGGATGACACTGTCAGGAACTACCTCCTCCCAGCCATGTACTACTCCTGGCTGGGTTTCTAGTAACTGAAAACCATCCCTTGAAGACTTTACTTCTATGCTGTCTCAGTCCTCCTCCACCTGTCTGTTCACGAATGGTATCTGCATAAAGGGGGCTTTGAGAGGAAAGGAAGTCCTCCTCTTCCTCCCACTACTCTGCCTCAAGTGTCCTGTTCATGATTCCATGCAGCATGTGCTCCAGCAGGAAGACTAGAGGGATAGTGCCACTGATGCATGTATTGTCGCAACTCACCATCCTTGTGGCCTCCTCAAATAGTGACAGGACAGTGCATGCATCCTTTATCTGCAGCCACTGGCATGGCAAAAAAAAGTCAAGCTCCCCTGAACCTGTCCTTGTGCCATACTCACACTGGTACTCATTGATGGCCCTCTGCTGCATGTGCAGCCACTGCAGCATTGCCAATGTTGAGTTCCACCTGGTAGGCATGTCACAAATGAGGTGATTGGTGGGCAGTTTGAATTCCCGTTGAATGTCAGCCAACCAAACACTGACATTGTATAACTGCCGGAAATGGCCACATACTTTTCTGTCCTGCCGCAGAAGATATTGTAAGCCTGGGTACCTGTTCAAGAAATGCTGCACCACCAAATTCAGGACGTGTGCCAAGCATGTGTCATGTGTCCCTGTTGGAGGGTGGAGAGAAGGCTGGTGATATTGTCACATACAACCATTCCTGGCTCAAGCTGTATTGGTGTCAACCACCTAGGAGTCTGCCCCTGCAGAGCTGACAGAATCTCTGCCCTGATGTGGCTCCTTTCCCCTAGACAGACCAGCTCAAGCACCGCATCGCATCTTTTAGCCTGACTGCTTGTTTAGCTTAGGGAGCACTGCTGGTTCAGAGGACAATTCACCAGAATAGGTGGGACAGTATTTTTCTTTTTACGGTTCAGCAACTGGGGTAGCGAAATTTGCCAGGTGAAACCAACAGGTGATGTACTGCTATCTTTCAGTTGCTGTTGCCAACAGGCTGCATGGCAGGTCGTCATATGTATTGTCAAGCATGTGGTGCCCAAGGGGCTGGTGTTTTGGCCACACTTGATCTGCTTCAGACAGAGACTGCAAACAGCAAAGCTGTGGTCTGCTGCACGTGTTGAAAAAAGCCCACACCAAAGAATTTTTGGAAGTCAACGGGGAGTCAGCAGCACCCTGCACCTGTGTCATGTGATACAATAGGGTGGCTGGCCTTACGCCTGCCCCTGGAGGACATCCTGCCTTGTTGGAGTTGTGCTTCCTCCTCACTTTCCTGCTCTGTTCTCTCAGGCACCCAAGTACAGTTAGTGTCCTCATCATCCCCTCCCTCCTTGTCACTGGAGCCAACTTGGCAGTATGCTGTGGCTGGGGGAACATGACTGCTAATTTCTTGTCCGTCATTGGTAACCACTCTCTCTAGGCTTACGTCACTCCCTTCTTCATCCTGGGAACCAACATCAGAATTCAAATTGCTGCACATCCTCCAGCAGCATGGAACTGACACTATGATCTAACAATATAGGTGACTCCTTCATACATGATGGTGGGGCTACAGAAGGAGCAGCTGTGGTGGACAAAGCCTGTGGAATGTTGTGGAAGGCGAACTAGTATGACCCTGGGTGACAGAGGATGAGAAGGATGAGGATGGCTTAGTTATCCACTCCACCACCTCTTCTGTATGTTGTGGCTCAATAACACGGCCAGCACTGGAAAAAAAAGACAAGCGTGCCCTGCCTGCAGATGATGTCAACGACCACCACTTTTCACTATGGACACAGAGGCTGTTTGCGCTCTTTTAGCTGTCTTTGAGAGTTTGCCTCTCCTTGTTGGCCTTTCGGACATGATGGGGTTTTTATTAGTGGATTTTTATAAATGTTTATTTTTGAGCGTGGGATGGGAATTTGGTCCTTGGGTGCAATACTTTTGTGCTTGGTGCATTATACACCTTTTTTAAAATATTTTTTCTTTTCTTACAGCAAATAGGGGGTAAAGCAATTATGGAGATTTTTTTTTTACTGCTGCTATGGCAAAAAAAAAATTTAAATAAAATAAATGCAAAGAAAATAAGAAAGCCCCCCACCCGCCCCAAAAAAAAGGGAAAAAAAAGGAAACCAGAAGGAGGAACACACGTGACACAGAAGGGGGAACAGCAATTATGCCCTAAATATTTTTAGTGCTGCTGCATCAAAAAATAAATAAATAAATAAATAAATAAATAAAACTGAAAAAAATTTTAATTGAAAAAGGAAAAAAGAAGGAAACCACTGCTGATACAGAAGGAGGAACACCTCCGACAAAGAAGGGGGAACACTAAACAGAACCTGATGCTACAAAAATAAAATAAAATTAAAGAAAAAAATTTAACAAATTAAAAAAAATGGAACAGCGGTGACGGCGAGGTGCTGTAAAAAAAAATACACCACTATACTGCTCCACAACACTGCACTACACTGACTACACTGTCTCCTAACACACCACTAGTTAACCTTACATAACTAACTCCACCAATACACTACACAAGGCTGTTGTGTAAGCAGTCTTATATAGTGTGGGGCATGGACTTATATATAGTGGCCCATGAGCCATGATTTGTCAACATCACCAAGACTTTGGCCAATCATGGCTCTCACAGTGAGTTCAACTGTGATTGGCCAAAGCATTACACCTGACCTATGGTCAGGTGCATTTGTTTGGCCAATCACAATGCACTATGACAGCGCAGTGCATTGTGGGGCACGGCTGGTGAATAGCCCGCCGAACGCCCACACTGTTTGTGTGTTCACAGATGAACACCTGATGTTTGAGTCGAACTTATGTTCTTATGTAGACTTTGTTCTCTACAGGTCCTCAAGTGCAGCTTTTACTTCAGCTAGAACAGTAAGCAGCACAGTAGTGATGTCACCAAATCTCACTCCAGATTTCATGAGTCTAACAGTAACAGGCTGCAGTGCCGTAGATCTCGCACTGCAGATACACTGCTATGCGTCTACAATACAGGGTTATCTAGGCACAGACTTTGTCAGGAAGTGCACTGCTAATTTTAACCAGGTACTTAAGACAAAAGGTAGATTTTTCAGGAAATTGTTTTGGCACAATTAACATTTTTTATTGCCCTATAAGATTACAAATCTTTACGTTTTGAGTTCAGGTTCACGTTAAAAACAATATACTGAACATGATTACAAAAAAGATGGTAAAATGAGTTGCACATGATAAAAATATAGATAATGTGAGAGGGTCTTTATGCATGCTCTGTCTCACTTCCGCTGTAGCCTGAGGTGCTATTTTTGATAATCACTGCACACTGAAGTGCCTGGTTGACAGCACAAACAAAACAGAGAAAGAGTAGAGCAGAATTCCGAGTATTTCCTGTACGATGGAAACTGACATTTGACTGTTGTTATGTGTAACAAATGGCATGAGAGGCACAGAGGATACATTCAAGCTGGAGACAAGTTTATTCATTTTGATTTCATGTTGGAGTCTTTAAAGACATTAATTCATCTCTTCCATTTCCCCGCATTCCTGGTGCTCTTAAAATTGGCCTTGATGTTTCACAGGCTGCAAATCGTATGTCTCAGCTGCCAGGTACATCAAATGAATAGCCTGGAAATATTTCAAACTGTAGATGCAAATTGATTGTAAGATATATATACAGTATATATATATATATATATATATATATATATATATATATATATATATAAATAATCAGGTTTTGTGAAAATCCAGGCAAAGGGCACACAAGCAAAAAGAGCACAACAGTTGAAATAAATGCAAGCTACCTGTTTCATGTCACTTGCCAAAATATTTTGTAAATCTGATCAGCCAATTGTGAGGTTCATAAGAATTTCACTTTAGGGCCTGTTTACAGTTGTGTGGTGCATTAATTTGCATTATGTTGAGCATTAACACTTATTGCATTAAAAGTGTACATATACCCAGAGAAGTGACTGGCCTCAGGCGATACATAGAGATAGAGATAAAACAAATCATCTTGCATACATTGCACCCGTTTATCTACAGCCACCTTTCCCCTACATCCATTCAAAGTGCAGAATTTACCCAGGATCTCTTAACTCTGAAAAGTAGGTGGCGGAGAGCTGCAGTTACACTCATTGAGGAGTACCCTGAGAGCTGATTGAAGCAAAGATACATACCCCCCTTCTCATAGCTAACAAGAATAGAGCTGAGGCTGTCAATCACAGTATGTACCCTCCCCTGCCACCATTTTTTTGGTTTCAGGAAAACTCATCAGAAGTGACTCATGCTGATAGCAGTGGAATGAGGCATTGAACAGAAATGACACTTAGCACTCTGGATTCAGACAAGCACATGCTATAGAGGGACATGATTTGTTCATAGTAAATATCTGAGTTTTACAACCCCTTTAGAGCAGCTCATTGAACCCTGCCCTTGGGGTTTTGATGAGCTCCAGCTCTGACAGTATGGCTGATAGACAGCAGCAACAAAACTAATGTATATATCCGGACTGTGGTCACTGTGAGTAGAAAAGGCAAACAATGACCTGTCATTGGTATTAGTGGAAGGAATGTGTCCCATCATTGGTGGCAGTAGGAGGAATAATGCCCCATCATTGGTATCAGTGAGAGGAAGAGTGCCCCATCATTGGCGTCAGTGGAGGAATAGTGTCCCATCATTGGTATCAGAAGAATAGTGCCCCATCATTGGCGTCAGTGGCAGAATAGTGTCCCATTATCTGTGTCAGTGGGAGGAATAGTGCCCCATCATTGGTATCAATGGGAGAAATAATGCCCCATCGTTGGTGTCAGTGGGAGGAATAGTGCCCCATCATTGGTATTAGTGGGAAGAACAGTGCCCCATCATTGGTATCAGTGGGTGGAATGCTTCATCCTTGGTGTCAGTGAAAGGAATAGTGCCCCATCATTGGTGTCAGTAGGAGAAATAGTGCCCAAGGGCCAGATAAAGGCAAGGAAAGGGCCACATCTGGCCCCCGGGCCGTAGTTTGGAGACCACTGTGCTAGACAGCTGAATTCCTATATTACATCAGATGGACCATCTATGTGATTCCACAATTCCAGAAATCATTCTCAAACTTTTTTTTTAAAACATACCGACCGTTCTGTTTTCTGTATTTAAAACCATAAATTTATTGTAAAAAGCAGATAAAACACTCTTATTTTCATGTGCTGGCACACCACAGTTATAAAGCATTTAACATTCCTTTGACCACTACAGGAGGCACAGTTAATACAGGCTATAGCTTGTGGATATATGGTATTCCATGTATGTATCATTCTTCACTGCTTTACTCTTCATTACTCATGTCCTATGTCACTGGCTCTGCCCCTTACGCGTTACGCCACTCACCGTGCCTTTGTCAGAGGTATAGCATTTATTAAAATCAAATAATAGTTTGTTTTTTTTTTGGCACTCTAAAAGTCCCGTTTTGTACGTAACCCATTAGCTTAGCCTTTAACTAGCTAGCAATGTAGTAGCATTTCTGAGAAGGAGGTTTAGCAATAGCAGACCCTAGTTTTACTTTAAAGAAAATATGTTGGGAAAAAAATTCCCCAACCCACTCAACCACCCCGAGCTAACAGAATTATCTACAAAGCTGAAATAAACAGTGGAATCTTCTGGCTATGCAGTCTGGAAGAGGGGTGTGAATTACATAAATGACTAAGCAGAATTACAGATTTTCTGGTTTGTTCACTTCTAAGTTGGGTACAAAAGTTTAAACTGGCCAATATTCTTGCTGTGTGTACAGCTGTCCTTCTGACAGAACCTGGTCTAAGCACCGGTTGTTGTCGAAGGGACATGCTGGAAAACCAGCCAATGGCTGCAAGCACTGATTAGTGTGTTCTGGCGGGTGGGGGGGGGAGTCCCCTATCAGAACAGAAAGGCACAGTGGGAGAGATTACTGTACTAATTTCTCTTTATCTATTTACTTTTGCGTTTATGTGTTGACCTACAGTTCTGCTTTGTTAATTATTATTATTATTATTATTATACAGTATTTATAAAGCGCCAATAGTTCGCTCATCGCTGTACATTACAGAGGGGGACAGAACATGTGACAGAACAATACCAATACAATGCAAAACATGAGGGGATTGAGGGCCCTGCTCTTTCGAGCTTACAATCTAGGAGGGAGGGGATGGTGGCACAGGAGGCGATAGCTGTGGGGAATGGAGTGGTAGGAAGAGTGGAGGAGGTCGGCAAGTTAGCAGGGGGTGGGGTAGGCTTCCCTGAAGAGATGGGTTTTCGGGGTGCGCCTAAAGGAGAGGAGAGTAGGTGATAATCTGATGGGTTGGGGCAGGGAGTTCCAGAGGATGGTTGACACCCTGGAGAAGTCCTGGAGGCGGGCATGGGAGGAGGAGACCAGGGAACTAGAGAGACGGAGGTCTTGTGAGGAGCGGAGTGTGCGTGCTGGGCGGTACTTGGATATTAGGTCAGTGATGTAGTTTGGGGCAGTATGGTGGACAGCTTTGTACGTCAGCGTTAGGATTTTGAATTTGATCCGATGCGCAATTGGAAGTTAATCTTTTAATATGGCTGATTTATGTGCTCTGGGCCACCATGCCTGCTGCCCTATGCTACTTACATCTCGGCTTTAGCAAAAGTAGTTCTAGAAGTCGATTCTGTAATTTTCATGTCTTCTTCTGTTTGCATATTTAAAAGCACTACAAAGCTAGAAATAGAGAAAGGTAAATTCGCAATGTAAACAACCGCTTGAAAGCTAATTTTATTGTCAGTGGTGTTAAAGGCTGGTCATTAACGGAACCAGCAAATAAAGGCTTCCAGTTATTCCCCTCTTCTATACAGTATAGTCCACAAAAGAAAAAGAATACATGTCCAACTCTGAAAACAAGTACTGTTATCCACAGACATGATGGAAATGAGCCGTGCACTTTACATTTGCATATATCGTACAAAGATAACATTTGGCTGCATTATGCAGCGAGAATTGTTACACACAAAGCCAAGTTTCACTTGACGTATCGTAGACTTGACAGAGTCCTTCTCAAGGCTGTCACCAAACCTACACGTCTTAAAATCACAAAAATCATTATATTAAGATGAGACTTAATTGTAGACTTGCAGTAGTTTGCTGCAAACAGTCATTTTAAATGTGGCGTGACTGCCTCTAAAAACAAAGCAGTGACTTGGCTTTCATTATGGGCTTTTTCCAGTGGGCGAACAAGTGGGCTGATTATCACTATTCATGAAAGAGAAAAATATTGTTACACTTCGTAAATGCACTTGAAGGATTGACTTTGATCATAGCAACAACAAAAAACATTGGGAGATAACCAAGGTTGCGATGTTCATCAGCTTGCAAAACTGAAACCCAACCCCACCTCTTTTCTAAAATATAATTTAAAGTGCAATTATCAGACAAACTGAAAAACCTAATGCCGTAGACAGACGTAAATGTTTTAATAGGGTTGCTGTAAATGCCTGTCATAAAACACAGGTTTTCAGATTCTAAAATTGCATACATAATGTTAGGACGGTGTTTCTCAACCCTTGTTTTAGGCATGTCAGCCTTTAAAAGTATGCAAAATCTCAAGGAACCCCAATCTAAAATGGGGTCCTTCCACCACATCAGAAGCCCCCCTTCTCTTCACATCAGAATCCTTGGTCTTCCCCCCTTTTCACATCAGAGTCCTTAGCCCCCCCTTCAGAACAGAGTGCTTAATCCCCCCTATATTAATGTCCTCACTCCACCCTTCACACGAGAAGCCCCCCTTTACATCAGAGTTCTTAGCCCCTTTCCTCTCATCAGAGTCCTAAGCTGGCCTGTCTGCGCTATGGAAATTCATGACGCTGTGTAAAAATATAGGATACAGGGAGCACACCCCTTCTAAGCCCAGAAGGCACCCCAGGGTGCTGTGGCACCCTGGTTGAGAAACTCTGTGTCAGGACAATGTTAGACTACATTTACCTAGAAAGGTGATTCTGTGGAACATGCTAGCAAAGTAAGATGACTCTGTAGTGAGCAAGCTCTGAACCAGTATATTAGCCACTCATACCCTCATCAATGCTAATCAATTTTCAGTCAATATATATTATTTTCTAGATACAGGAACTGGTCTTATGTTAAAGAATGTTGTAGAGATTCTGTGTATAGACCTACAGAACAGACAGTGCCCAGTCCACATGTGTTTATCTTCTGCTTGTTTGCTAACAGGAAACAGGAACTTTATTCAGGAAGAAGACAGAGTATAGTCATAGATACAGCTACAAACGTATAAGCACTGCCATCTACTTGTTGATGTAGTTGTTGCACAAAATACACAAACAATGTATTCCAACAAAAGTACACAGCCATTACAAAGGATAAAACTTCCCATCCATGCATCAGACCAGACTGAAGCTGAAAAGCTCTTTTCTATTATTTATCAGCCTTTGTATGGTACAAATCTATCTATAGATGGTAGTCAATCTCTCTGAAAGTCACACAGGAAGGATGGAAAATTTAGCAGCAGAGGTGTAATTAGAACCCTTGGAGCTCCGATGCAAGAAACCCATGGGGGTCCTTTCCTCCTAGCCTGGGGACCTGTTCCCTGAGCCTGGTGCTGGAGCATCAGAGCCAGTCGCCTATGTAACATTTGCAACCCCAGTAGTTCTGTCACTGGTATCAGTTTTTTTTTTCTTATTTTTTACTATTTTTTTTTACAATATTTTTTAAATGTTTTTAGGATTCCCTTTGGGGAGCCTTAGTGAGATATCAGGGGTTTAAACACACCTCTGATGTTCTACCTTTAAGACAGGAAAAGGAGATTGAGAGATAGCCCTCAGCTGCACAGAATGAATGGGAAAGTAATAGCTCTGTACAGAGCTTCCCATTCATTTACAAACTAAAACATAGTAAACACAGTTTACTATGCTTCAGTAATAAATGGACAGTGATCGGTACCAACATATTTAAGGAAGGGGAAAATGACAGGGGTTAATGACATATACCCTGCACTCCATCCTGAAACATTCCCATCAGCAGCCAAGGGGGAGGAGATCCTGGAAGTTCTGTGGGGGAGGAAGGGGAGGCCAGGAGAGAGCACAGGGGAGTCAGCAGAGAGCACAGGGGCAGAAAGATGGATAGGAGGGGTGGCGGGATGGCATACAGAGGAACCGATCCCCTCCATTTTCCTTCTGCACCACTGAATGCCTGTGGGAGGGAGAGAAGCAGGGATTCAGCAGCTGCAGGAGGAAAATAGAGGGGATCGGTTCTTCTATATGCCGTCCCCCACTGCCCCTCCTATCTACTGTAGGTGTACAGGGGAGCTGCACATGCTCCCTGGAGAATGGGGCCGGGGCACAATTGTGACCCCTGTAGTTATGCTCCAGTCTAGCGGTAAGACAACTACAACTGCAAGTATGTGACCATACAATGTGCCAAATACAATCTGGAAGCCTTACTTGACCATCAAGCATCCACAATTATAAAATTCTGTGCTGAGGTCAGGGGAGTTTTCTTAGGTTCCCAACATGAAATATGCCATGTTCAATATCGCCTTCTGATTGACAGCCAGCAATGACCAATCAAATGTCAGTTACCGTATGCCTCCGGGAACGAGAGGGATGCTGCAGAAGAGCTGGCTCAATCAGCTACTCAACTCACTCTAAGAAAGATAGCAAGAATATAGCAGCCACAGATAGACTGGAGGGGGGTGGGGGGCACATATTCTAATTTATAACTGAAACCCTAGTTTGTCTACAACAATTCTCAATTCAGATTTTTCAACCCTATCTAACAGAATATAAAAGGCCGAGATATGTTGAGTTCAGCCATAAAACAGGTCTGATGTCATGTTTTGTGCAAAAATACAATCCACTTTGTAAAGAAAAAAACGCAGTAATTGTATCTATAAAGTTTCCACCAGTTAATATAAGCCTGAAAAAAGTAATTAAACAAATCCTCTAACTAATTCCAGGAATAACATTATTGTAAGTTGTGAACAATCCTGGTTATAAAATAGGCAAGGAATGGATCTTGGAACTGAAATGTTTCCCAATGATGTCATTACAGAAATCCTTACACTGTGGCCTTCCATGACTTCACTGGGGCTGTGCAATTCCTGGTGGAGAGGGCTGTGTAAAGTCAGGGACATTTAAGAGTGTTTTTTATTTATAAAAACAGCAACTATAGGTTTTCATTAGATTTACCCATAAATCAGTCTAATAGGAAACTAAAACATATTACTTATCTAGTCTGGATTTCAAAAATTCAGTAAGATACTAAAGCTATCCTGCAAACATTGCAGCTATGTTTAAGTCAGAAAAGCCAATATATCTTAAGCTGTGTGTAATCATCTGCAGTCAGCTCCCATTTAGCTCAATGGGAATGCACTTCCCACAGCATGGCCTCTGGGACTCCCTTTCTCTCTGTTTCTTGAATCACCAGTGATGTCGATCTTGCGACTGGCAGAAACAAATGCATAACATTTTTACACCAATACATGAGGGGTCTGCAGTGGGTGTGTTTGGGAATTGATTTCCTGCATCTCAAGCAGAGGTTCTTAGATCTCCAGATTGTTGATGAAAGGGAGCTAGTAGAACTTGTAAACTATTTAAAGTGGTATTAAACCCCAAACCAAAAAATTTATTATGTTGCAACTTACCAGTCCTCAGATGTGGTGACTGCATTCGTTTTCTTTTTTTAGGCTTTTTCCCTCTGTTTTTACCTGGTGATCTGGTCAATAACACACCTCCTGTATTAGGCTAGGTTCACATCTGTGCCGCCCGCGCTGGAAAGCGGAACCGTACTGGGAACCAAGGTTCCCGTGCAGACTGCGTTTTCAGAAGAAGTGCAGGGACTTCTCTACATGTCACAAGGCACGGGAGACTATTCAAATGAATGGCCTCTCATCCCCGCGCAAAACATGTCCCGCACGGCCGCATATATGTGAACCAGGGCTTAGAGAGCATCCACTCTGGATAAATGAGCACAGGGGGACACCTTTGAACAGCAACATTGTCAGTCTGGGGCGAGGGAAGTGTTAGATGCACTAGCAGATTTAGATACCCTTGCAATTTGAAGTCAAACTCCAGCTCACACTGCAGTTACAGCAAGAGTTTTTCTTCTTTTGAGGCAAATGTTTTACATGAATAAATAAAAGCTAACCATTGTAAGAACCCCTGTCAGTGTTAAGTAGTTTGTCTCAACATTCTTCACTGATACATTTGCAGGAGAGCTTTTTCTATTGAAAAAACAGACTTACTGGCCAAATCACCAGGTGAAAACAAAAGAAAGAAAAAAAAGAAAACTAATGACGTTATCACATGTAAGAATTGGTAAACTGCAATATAATACATAATTGCTTTTGGGTTTAATAACACTTTAAACAAATGTAAGCAAACTTAATTTACTAAGCAAGGAGGGTTTGCTCCCTGTAGACATCTCAAGGATTCATTTTCAACCAATTCCCGTCCGGCCCATGTAGACAAACGGCCGGACGGGAGCAGTGCCGATGTGGTTGGACAATTCTAAACTTCCTCCAGCATCCTTTGCCTGTGCGCACTCCCTGGGAGCGCACAGCACCGTAACCGGTGCCCACTGTGTCCTCTGGACACAGATGGGTGTACAGGACCTCTGTATGACTGTACAGGACCTCTGTGTGAGGTCCCGATTCATGTGATCACTGATTGGCCAATCAGTGATCACATGAATAGTAGTAAACAGGATGTCACTTCCTGACATCATTGGTTACTACTTGTGAATGATCACAGAGGTCACATGGTACAAAGCTATTCACAACAGTCTTGAACCATATGACAAGCTGTGACCAATCACAGCTCTCACAGTATTTCTCAATGGCTGCAAGAATGCAGCCAGAGAGAAGGGGAAATTATTGCTTTTACAGACATTATGGATGTAAAAGCAATCAGTGTAAAAAAAGAAAAAAAACCTTCATCACGCCCCACAAGTAGTACAGTGTCATTATGGTGACACGGTACTGCTAGGGTGACAGTATGTAAAAAAACGCACATATAATATAAAAAAATAAATACAAATGTAAAAATAAATTTTAACAAATTATAATTTTTGATTATAAACTAATTTGGGTTATTTTTTTTTATAAAGATAGATGAATACATTTTGGCCAAGATTTATGAAGAAAGATTATTTGCATATTTTATAAGAAAAACACTTTTTCAAAATTTTTGGACTTTATCATTTATATAGCAAAAAAATAAAAATCCCAGTGGTGAATAAACATCACCAAAATAAAGTTTTATCTCTCTCAAAAAAATGCTAAAAAATTCATAAGGGTACAGTGTTGCATGACCGCGCAATTGTCATTCAAATTACAATAAGCACTGAAACCTGGACAGAAAGGCGGTGAAAATGTCTGGACTTGAAGTGGTTATTTTGACTGGAGTGTACCTTTAAGGCCTTGTTCACACAGATGTACTACAGTGGACACCAGTCTGAGGACCGTGTCCAGTGTGCATTCAGGGCCATACACCCGCAACCCCAAGGATGTCAAATTGGGAGGTATTATTCTAACAAATACAATCAACAGTACAATAGGATTTAATTTGGATAAATTCATTATAGAGGTAAAAAACATTCACTGAAATTGCCTGACATTGTAAAACACTGTGATACAGTGTAGTTTTTGCTGCAGAAATGTTGGGACGTATGACCTACAGCTACACCTAATATAGAGTAAACCTGTTTATGGAGATCGCATATTAAATGTTCTGTAACATTTCATAGTGCCCATTTTCCTGCACTGTTCTAAATGACAGACAAGGAAGAGCTATTCTATCATAACCTGTCCTCACCCTATTATACTGAAATGTTGCTGCAGTTGCAGGGACTATTGTACACCGTGTTCCAAATTATTATGCAAATTCTATTTAAGTGTCACAAAGATTAAATATTTTGTTTTTCAGTTTAACTCATGGATGGCATTGTGTGTCAGGGCTCTTTTGATCACTGAAAACAATCTCGGACACCTGTGATAATTAGATTGGCCGGTGAGCCCAATTTAAGGAAAAACTACTAAAGGAGGGTGTTCCACATTATTAAGCAGAGCACCATTTTCAAGCAATATGGGGAAGAAAAAGGATCTCTCTGCTGCCGAAAAGAGTGAAATAGTTCAATGCCTTGGACGAGGTATGAAAACATTAGATATTTCACAAAAACATAAGCGTGATCATCGCACTACTAAGAGATTTGTGGCTGATTCAGAGCACAGACGGGTTCGTGCAGATAAAGGCACATTGAGGAAGATTTCTGCCAGATCCATGCATCGGATCAAGAGAGCAGCTGCTAAAATACCATTACATAGCAGCAAACAGATATTTGAAGCTGCTGGTACCTCTGGAGTCCCACGGACATCAAGGTGTAGAGTCCTCCAGAGTCTTGCAACTGTGCATAAACCTTCTATTCGGCCACCAATAACCAATGCTCACAAGGAGAAATGGCTGCATTGGGCAGAAAAATACATGAAGACTACTTTTCAAACAGTCCTGTTTACTGATGAGTGCTGTGCAACCCTGGATGGTCCAGATGGATAGAGTAGTGGATGGTTGGTGGACAGCCACCCTGTTCCAACAAGGCTGCGATGTCAGCAAGGCTGTGGTGGAGTCATGTTTTGGGCCGGAATCATGGGAACAGAGCTGGTTGGACCCTTTAGGGGCCCCGAAGGTGTAAAGATGACCTCTGCAAAGTATGTGGAGTTTATGACTGACCACTTTCTTCCCTGGTACAGAAGGAAGAACTATGCTTTCCGTAATAAAATCATCTTCATGCATGACAATGCACCATCTCATGCTGCAAAGAATACCTCTGCATCAATGGCTGCTATGGGGATAAAAGGAGAGAAAGTTATGGTGTGGCCTCCATCCTCCCCTGACCTCAATCCTATTGAGAACCTTTGGAGCATCCTCAAGCAAAAGATCTATGAGGGTGGGAGGCAGTTTACATCCAAACAGCAGCTCTGGGAGGCTATTCTGACATCTTGCAAACAAATTCAAGCAGAAACTGTCCAAAAACTCACACGTTCAATGGATGCAAGACTTGTGAAGCTGCTATCAAATAAGGGGTCCTATGTTACAATGTAACGTGACCTGTTAAAATGTTTAAAAGTTAAAATGTTGTTAAAAGTTTGATTGAAATAGCTTTTGATTTCAGTAAATATGCTGCAAACACAACAAATGACAATTTTCAGTTCTTTACAACCTATAAAGTGTTTTGAAACTTACTGTGCGTAATAATTTGGAACAGTGCATTGGAAGTGTTTTATGTTTAACAAAAATCCTGTTATCATTAGGAGGTTTGTTCAATAAAATTTGAATTGTACTCTTAATAGTTGATAACATGAGAATTATGCTGACTGTTATTAACATCAATTACACTGTTCAACAGGTAAAAAGTTTTGGGCATAAAATTAGCTAATCTTACATAATTTTGGGGTGCTGAAAACGAAAATGACCCTAAAAAATGTTGATTGGCTCTAGTTTCCATGATATATTCACCCATCTAATGACGTAAGCCATTCAAAATTATGATGCAACTTCAGCTGCATATTGCGCAATTGATACTGGTGACCAATAGAAAATTGCATGTATACTGAGATGATGCAATATTAGCCTTTAATTGCATCACTTCACTGCATAAAAGCTGCAGTATCTGTAGCTGATTGTAGTTCGACAGCGTCTTTACATTTCATTTTATGCTTATATAGGCTACTCAGTAATGCCTCGAACTTGTGTGAATAAAGCAGATAATTTCTGCTATATCTGCGGTGAAATAACTTTTATCTCACAAAAAAGGAGGATAACAGGAATGATTAAGAAAGCCTACAACTTGTATTTTGGCTGCAAGATAGGAGACCAGAACAAGAGCTGGGCACCACATATATGCTGCAATTCTTGTGGGACGGCACTGGAGCAATGGTTGAATGGAAAAAAGGCATCTATGCCTTTCGCTGTGCCAATGATTTGGAGAGAGCCAACAGATCATGTTAGTAATTGTTACTTTTGTATGGTGCCTCCAATTGTAAAAGGGCTAAATAAGAAGAAAAAGTTATCTGTGCACTATCCAAATATTCCATCGGCAATACGTCCAGTTCCTCATGGAGAGGGGCTACCAATTCCTAAAGCACCAGAATCCTTCGTGGTTGAGTCAAGTGAGGAAGAACCTGAAGCGTGTAGTCACGTGCAGTTGTAAGAGATAGCCCTTTCCTCGAATACAAGAGAAAAGCCAAGAGAAGCAAAACCGACACAAACTGAAGACAAAACTAGTGAGAATCCTAAGTATTAAAATGATTCAACTTAGCTTATGGCTATAATTTTTCTTGGTAATCCTATGCAATATATTATGCCATTTAGGCTTTGTTATGTAGTCAATATCACTTGCTTTATATTTGTGGAAAGACATCTATCTATATAATTATTGTGCATTATGTAGTCATTACGCCTATAGTAGAAAACTTTCCGTTTACAGAAAAACTAGAGCCAATTGACAAATTTCATTGTTATATTTGAACTCAGAATGTGAAATTCATTAAGAAATGGATCCTTTTGTTTCCAAAACTGGCAAAAAATAAAAATTTGTTGAACAGTGTTATTTAGGTAAATGAGAAAAATATCATTTGCATAATAATTTGGAACACGGTGTATATATCACCTTTCCATAGGATTAACAGGCCATATGTCTATCCCACTATGGAACATGGGACGAAAAGGCAGAATTATGCAGGTCTCCACCACAGATTTTACATTTATTCATGCACAGTTTTCCTGCCATTCTGGTAACTCTCTGAAATGTATTATTCTTGTGCCATTATTATCCTTTTGTGTTGGCCTTCTACAAAGTTCAAGTTAAAAAAAGTCATATATTACTGTATATATAATATTCCATTATACAGTATATATTGTATATTTTATATCCTCACATTGCACTTAGTAACTCGGGATTGTGGAGACAATTCTTCATATACTATATATCGTCATGGAGGAATCCTTCATGTTTCTGAAACATCCCTTTGCATTCTTGTAACTGTTTGTACAATAAATTTCCATTTTAACCAGGAGGTGCATAGGCAACAAATCACACTGAATGTATGCCATTCGTGAGTTGCTTCAGCACCAAGCCGTGAAGGGTTCAATCCTCGAATTGATGGAAAAAGCTAGAAGCAGATCATATAGCTTTCTTTATAGTTATGTTGCTGTGAAAAGGCTCTATGCTTGTTTCAGCAAGGACAGCAATATTTCACCGAAGAGAAATTTAAAATATGGTGTGTTTTTTCCCATCACTGAGATTTACTATAGAAGATAAAATTAATTAAAGGAAGTGTGTGGTTAAGACAACATTGCTCAGCCCAGTCAGATCACCCAGTGGTCTTTTCCATATTTCACAACTTAAGAAATTATGTTCCTATGCAATATTCTGTAATAAAAACTTCATGTTGAACCAAACACATCCCGTGAGAAATGCTTGATCAGTTTATATTTTCCCAACCTTGTCATCATGCGAGGTTGTCAACTTCTTAACTCTACCCTTCTGTAAAAAGGCATATCACAGTATGGTCCTTTGCCTAGTTCTTTGGTGGAGCTTTAATTTTTCAACATTTTGAGTGTAATAGTTCTCTCCCCACATTAATTGTGTATTAAAGCCAACAGAACAAGTTATGCCTTTGGGAATGTACCATCATTGTTAACCACTTTCCAGCCACCCTATAGCAGATATACTGCTACAGGGCAGCAGGGGTTCACAAAATCACCTATATGTATGTGATTTTGCATTTCGGGGTAGGGGGCGTGCGCGTGCACCACTATTTGTGACCTTCGCTCTCAATCACCGGTCCCAGCTGGTGATTACTCGCCAGCACCCGGTGATCTTCGAGTAGTATGGAAACAGTACAGTTCTCTCCCCTTTCAGCTCCAGCACACTGTTTTGTATGGCTCTGAATAGCAGAGCTATACAAATCAGTGTGCTTGCAGTTGAAAGCACTAACACAGCACACAGTTAACCCCACATCGCCCCACATGTTAACCCCTTCCTGTCCAGTGCCATTAGTGCAGTGTCAGTGCTTTTTATTAGCATTAATCACTGTATTGGTGTCACTGGGGATGTCAGTGACACCAAATCAGTCCCCCCCAGTGTTAGAATGCAGTCCTGCTATAAGTTGCTGATAGCCACTGTCGCAAACATACGCACCAGAAACTGACGCAGTCTGCCATTTTGTTAAGAGTAGCCATGTTATTCCCTCATTCTCCTTCCCCCTCCCTTACTGAGAGGCACAGTGACAGATGTGTGTGTTAAAAGTGTCACAGGCCAGATCCCAGCAGGGAGCCACATGGTGCCAGGCTGTCCAAAGAACCTGTGTAATTTCACGCCTCGTAAAAAGATGACTGAGCCTTCCCAGGAGTTCAAGGCATTCTCAAGAAGCCCACACCAGATAACATTTTTAAAAGATCCCTTTTTCCCCTATGTTTCATATCTTGGAATATGAGAGACCTACATAAAAGCCGGACATCTCATCAGATGGACGATGAGCAGGCAAACAGTTTGATGGGTGACTTGTCTTATCTTGGACCATCAGGGAAGCCGAAACATAGAACTCGTGAACCGTGCAATATATAATTTCATAATTCATATCCAAATAATCCTCAGACTTGTCTGCATAACAATATACCCGCGGGTAGACTGTCACTTGTGCAGATTCAAGTTATGGACCAGAATATGAATTATGAAAGATGTTGGTTTCCAGTTTAGGGTTCCGCCTGACGATCCCTCCCTAAACAGGGGATTGGTCTGTTACTTCAGAACCACCCCCTGCTGGGAAACTTTAAAGCAGGCTGTCAAGCCTAAAAGAGTTAAGTTTTGAAGACATCCCCCATTTTTAACATCAATATACCACCTGGGGAGACCTGTGCCTTAATGCCAAGTAACTTAACCCTTTAACTTCTCCGTTATCTCTTTGCTGTGCTGTTTTCTATGTATATATACATATCTTAATTACATCTTCTCTGTACATATTTTATTGCACCTGTTTGACCCTTTTAGTAATAAATCTCTCTTTCTGAAAGTGTTGAACTGTTTCTATAGCTCTTAATTGCAATTTACGAATCTGTGCCTTCAAAGAGACGCTACTGTTTGTTTTAACCCTCTGTATAACAGGCCTGAATTATGACCAGGTTATGCAGTCGATTATATCAACCATTATAGTGTTATAGCTGAACACCAAGTTTCCTCTTTCTCTGATCAAAAAGGAGGTGGTGGCAGTGTGAAGGGGTTAATTGCATAATTAACCTGACCCAGTAACAATCAATTCAGGCTGCAGGTACATCGATCGGTATCCATTAGCTGGAAAAATCGTTGTGCAGGGTGCAGCTGGGTGTGGCATTGTTACGCACGTCACATCGCGGTTGTAGATCGATTAGCCCTTCGGTCACAAGTTTGGTGAGAAGGTCTGGGGTCTGACGCCGTGATCGTGACAGCCACCATTACTAGTATGAAAAAAAATCCCAGTATATATAACGCCATTTGTATACGCTATAACTTTCACATAAACCAATTAATTTACACTTATTGGGATTTTTTTTAGCAAAGTTATGTAGCAGAATACATTTTGGCCTAAATTTATGATGAAATTTGATTTTTTTAATTTTTTTACTGGACATATTTAATAGCAAAAAGTCAAAAATATTGTTTTTTTCTCAAAATTGTCAGTCTTTTTTTTTTAGCACAAAAAATTTAAAGCGTACAGGCGACCAAATACCACCAAAAGAAATCTCTACTCATGGGAAAAAAAGGACGTAAATATCATTTGGGTGCAGCGTTGCATGACCACGAAATTGCCAGTTAAAGTAACGCAGCACCGTAACGCAAAAAATTACCTGGTCAGGAAGGGGGGGGGGGAGTAAATCCTCAGGAGGGCAAGTGGTTAAAGTAGTATTAAACCTTCAGTGTTTTTCAGCTAAAGACACTGAGCACAACAAAATAAACATTCCACAGGAAAGTATTTGTTAACCACTTCCCGACCGGCCGTTGCATATAAACGGCTGGACGGTGGCAGTGCAGGGTCGGGTGGCCGTCTATAAACGGCCTCCCGCACCCTGCTTGTGCGCGCTCCCTGGGAGCGCGCAGCACCGCGATCCGGTGCCCGCTGTGTCCTCCGGACACAGTGAAACACCGATCGTCGGACGGGACCTCTGTACGAGGTCCCGATCATGTGATCACTGATTGGCCAATCAGTGATCACATGCAAAGTAGTAAGCAAGATGTCACTTGTGACATCATTGCTTACTACGTGTGAAATCTGTGAATGATCACAGAGGTCACATGGTACAAGCCTATTCACAACAGGCTTGTACCATGTGACAGGCTGTGACCAATCACAGCTCACTCAGTACTTCTCAATGAGTGCATGAATGCACACAGAGAGAAAGAGCAATGATTGTTTTTACATCCTATATGGGTGTAAAAGCAATGTGTAAAAAAAAAAAAAAAAAAATCTTCATCACCCCCCACAAGTAGTACAGTGTCACCATGGTGACACTGTACTGCTAGGGTGACAGTATGTAAAAAAAATAAATAAATAAAAAATAATAATATAAAAAAATAAAATAAAAATGTAAAAAAAATGTTTAAAAATTATAATTTTTGTTATAAACTAATTTGGATTTTTTTTTTTTTACTAAAAAGATAACGGAATAAATTTTGGCAAAGATTTATGATGAAATATTATTTATTTGCAAAATTTTATAAAAAGAACACTTTTTTGCAAAATTTTTGGACTTTTTCATTTACATAGCAAAAAAAATAAAAATCCCAGCGGTGAATAAATACCACCAAAATAAAGCTTTATCTGTTTCAAAAAAAATGGTAAAAAATTAATTTGGGTACAGCGTTGCATGACCGCGTAATTGTCATTCAAAGCGTGATAGCGCTGAAAGCTGAAAATTGCCCTGGTCAGGAAGGGGGTAAAAGTGTCCGGTCTTGAAGTGGTTAAAATTCATATCCCAGGACTTTCAGTTTACAACTTTCAATGCTGCTGGTTCCTTCTATCCCAGTGCTGCTTTCCTTAACTTCTGGTTTCCACAGGAATGTGTACTGTGCAGTTTACAAGAATAAATGAGATAAATAGGCACAATAGGATGTGTGTGCCAAAGCAGAATTTTCACAAAAAGTCCAGTGGAGATCCAAAAAAATTGAACAAAAAGTTCAATAAAAGTTCTGTAACACATTACAAGAAAGTTCATTAAAAGGTTCATAAAAGAGTCCCAAGTAAAGTAGATAATAGGAAAATGAAAGTCTATTCAGTAGGGCAAGCTTGATCCTAAAGCATAAACATACTCTATATGCATGCAAGAAAAAGAAAGAGAAGAAAGCGCCTTTAACTGCAGCATGGTCTTGTTAAAATTTATCAAGAACAAATGCCGAATTGCTACTCGCAAATAAAGTAGACAAGTGCCGAATGGCCACTCACAATTAAAGCAGATAAAGAGTCTTATCATAATTCAAAGGTACCGTTGCTGATGTAGGAAGTGGAGTGGACTTCCCGGATTGGCAGCGGTTCCTTTGATGAGCCTTTTTATCTGCTTTAATTGTGAGTGGCCATTCGGCATTTGTTCCTAATAAATTCTTACAGGTCCATGCTGCACTTAGAGGTGCTTTCCTCTCTTTCCTTTTCTTGAGTGCAGTCTCCAAACAGTCTGGTAGCTTGGAGAAGAGAGGGAGAAGTAGGAGGGAGGAGCAGGGGAGCACCTTCCTGTCCTAGGCTATAGGAAAGCGCAGCTCAAGCCCTTGTATGCAAGGGTGGCTTCATGGGATGTTGCAAGAGAAGGGAGCAACCCTGAAACAGGAAACCTGGGGCAGCGATCATGATACCAACATAAACAGGAGCACAGGCAAGGATTTAAAGATAAAGATGTTGCATACTCAAAAAAGTTATTAAATCAGCCGCTGAAAGTGCTTAGAATCTGAGGATTGAATATCACTTTAAGCAATCAGTCTGTCACTGACCCCACTAAGAAAAATAACTTTTTTCTCCTTTAAAGCAAGATAGTCTGAGGTCAGTCGTCATTTTCCATGCATGTTTCACTCCAATTCTGAATACTCTTTATTTCACCAACTAAAAGTGAACATTTGTGTCTCACTAAATATAACAATATATGGGATTGATGGTTACAGTCTTAATTGTCACCTTGATGATGGAGGCAAGGCCCGCTCACCCTCTTTTGGGGTTGGAGTTATCTCCGGGTTTCCTTAATGTCCTGTTGTAACCTTCATAATATGTGCACATATTTCACGTTGCTCACCACGCCATGACCATCTCTTCCTTTTTATATTTTCTTTTTTTTACTTCCTTTTTTGGAAGAATCTACTATGTGATATTTCAGGTATGCATCCCAATGGTTATATTTTGAACAGTCTGATGGGGACAGACTAAAACATTTAATGTGAAAATGGCTCAATGTAGCCTAACGTGTAATAAACTGCCTAAATCTCAATCAATTGATTTGAAATGTTGCACAGCCCAAGTTCTCAACTTCCCAAACATGTCATAGAAATTTCATAGATTTTGGCCTGCCAAAAAGAAAATGGGGGACATTAAGCTTTTTGGGGAGCTTAACCCCTTGACGCCGACGTAACACAAATATGCGGCCTCACGGACCTGGGCTTTTTTCCGTGGGGCCGCATATTTGCGTACCTGTCTTTGTGCTGGAAGCGCGCCGCTCGGCGCGCTCCCAGCACCAAGACCGCGGTGTCACTGAGAGCCCCGGGTCCCGTTCTAACGATCGGGACCCGGGACTCCCGATTCCGGGTCACGTGATCGCTGTGATAGCCTCTGATTGGCTATCACAGTGATCAATCACTGTGCAGCCCGGCCTTCTTGTTTTCTCTCTCTCTATGAATGGAGAAGAGAGATACATTGTATCTCTCGAACTCCTGACACAGAGAGAGAAAAAAAAGTTTGTAAACAAAAAAAAAAGATAAATAAATATTAAAAAATAAAAGAAAAAATAAAGAAAAATACCTAGATCAAGGTTTGATCTAGTTCAGTACCAGGGTTAGTGTTTGGGTCAAGGTCAGGGTCAAAGGTCAGGGTCAAATGTCAGGGTCAGGGGCAAAGGTCAGGATTTTTAAAAAAAAAATTGGTATCGGTCAGTTAGTGTTAATGTCAATGTCAGTGACAGTGTGTTTTATATAAAAAAAAAGACAAAAACAAAATGCGCACTGTTGTTTCTGGACTGTACTACGGGTACAAACAACAAATAACATACACATATATGGTATCGCTGCGATCGTCAAGAACTGGAGAATGTATTTTGAGTTGTTCTTTGGTGGTAGGTTATGGTCGTAACAAGAAACACACAGTTAAATTTAAAAAAATGATTTTTTTTACTATTTTGGCCCAGTTTTCCTTTAATAATAAAAAAAAATTAGGAGCTATCCATGACCATTTACCACCAAATGAAAGCCCAATTTGTCCTGAAAAAAACAAGGTATAATCCACCTGGATGTACAAAGTAGTTGTGACGATATGTACGGTTTTACTAACACGTCAACGTTGCAGAATTGTGCTTAGGCATTTAGATTTGTTTTACCCTTAGGCGTGAAGGGGTTAACATACAAAAAAGAGCTTAGATGTTAACCACTTTCCCCCAAACTTCACACCATAGAAACACAGTCTGGATGCGTTCCAGGTGCTTTTCGGCATGCATGTTTTTGACGTGTATTTGATGCATTCAAATGCATTTTTGGTAGGGTTTTTTTATGCAGTCCAGTGCATTTTTCCCTCCTATTTTTTCTTAACTTTAAATAAGGACATGTGTGCTCCAGTGCATTTTTGTTGCATTTAGATGCATTTCAGTGCGTTTATGGTACATTTTACAGCATTCCAGTACAGTTCACTGCAGGAAAAATGCAGCATGTTCTACTTTTTTTTACTGGAACTGGAACACACTGGAACTGCAAGCACTGGTGTGAATTATGCCAATGAAAACCATATAACCTACTTTCCATGAATTTTGATGCAGACGCATGTGATGTGAACTGGCCCTAAAATAGTATATAATGTACACACTCAACAAATTTGGGACAAGGGGTGGACCAAATTTCTGTGCTGAAAGCATCATCGCTTACTGTAATACTCCTAGCACAGAAATTGATCTTTCAGAGATAACCTTTGTTCTATTCTACTGGCAGCTGTGGAGAAGGTCTACCAATCATATGACCACTGTGACATGCAAATACAGTATATACATGAACAACAATCCTTCACAATCCATTAGGTGTTCTTAACCACTTGACCTACAGAAGATTTTACCCCCTTCATGACCTGGCCATTTTTTGGTATACGGCAATGTGCTCCTCTAACTGGAAATTCTTTTGGTGGTATTTGATCACCACTTTTTTTCATTTTTTTATTATAAGACAAAAGAAAAAGAATGAAATGTAAAAAAATATATATATTTTTTACTTTCGGTTATAAAACATCCATTACAAATAATAATATTTCTTCATAAATTTATGGCAAAATTTATTCTGCTACATGTTTTTGTTAAATAAAATTCAAATAAAATTATATTAAAAATTTTGCATGAAAATTATAGCATCTATAAATGATGGTATATAAACAGGAATTGTTATTCATTTATTTTTTGCACTACTAGTGGCGGTCATCAGTGACTTATAATGGGACTGAGATAGTGCGGCGGACAATCTGACACTAACTGATGCTTTGTGGGCACTGTCTTACTGACACGCATCACGAGCGACACTAAGATTTGACAGTTCCAAATCACATGACAAGTCACACCCTATTGTCAGCAATGGAACTCTTCAAATTGGTAGAGTCTTCTATTGTGTGAAGTTTGGGGGAAATTGGTAAACATCTATGCTCTTTTTTGTACGTTAAGCCAAAAAACAAGCTTAATGTCCCCCATTTTCATTGTGGCAAGCTGAAATCTATGAAACTTCTAGGACATGTTTGGGATGTTGAGAACTTGGGCTGTGCAAAGTTTCAAGTCAATTGATTGAGATTTAGGCACATTATGGTACGTTAAGCTCTTTTTACATTAAGCTGTTTACAATGGATGTTTTAGCACTGTAAAATATAGCTTAATGTGAATAACTTTTGGTGTGATTTACCAAATGATCTGAAATTTTCTTAATAAGTTGCCATAGATAGAGCCTTCTATTGTGTGAAGTTTGGGGGACATTGGTTAATATCTAAGCTCTTTTTTGTACATTAAGCCACATTAAGCTCCCCAAAAAACAAGCTTAATGTCCCCCATTTTCTTTTTTGAAGGCCAAAATCTATGAAACTTCTAGGACATGTTTGGGATGTTGAGAACTTGGAAGACCAATGTTATACTCACAAGCCAAGTGAGCTAAAGGCATGTAAATGCATAAAGCACACACTGTACGTGCCGTTCTCCACCACTGACTGGAGATAGGATGATAATGACAGCTGGAGTGTTTTGAGGGACCAATCCCCTTCCTCAGAGCCATAACTTTGGGGATTGGGTCCCCGAAACACACCAGCTATCTTTGTCATCCTGTCTCCAGTTGGAGGTGCAGAACAAACTCTTACATTGAGTGCTTTATGTATTTACATGCCTTCAGCTCACTTGGCTTGTGAGTATAACATTTGTCTTCCTAAACCTTCAAAACAATGTGAAACATAATGCGCTAGGTGTTTGCGCCCTCTCTGTTTTTGTGTTTTGTATAATGTTGGAATTCCCCACTCTGAGGAGGGCTGCACCGCCACTTCTTTCCAGTCCAGGTTGCAAAAGATTATGTGATCTTTGGTTTATGCGATAGGTGCCTCTACTTTTTTCTAAGCGCTGAAGTGTCAAGTTTGAATTCTTTTTCTTTTACATAATCAGAATAATCTGTGTCTCTTCTATTTTCAGATTACTGTCAGTCAGGAAAAGGTACTGTATGATTCACCCGTGTCTCCCCCACCATCAACAGTTATAACATGTTGATAAGAAGAAGAAGGGGCAGCTTCTTTTCATTCTTCCACTTGTACATAGCCATTATAAATAATAGCCATTATAAATGGTATTATCATTTCATAGACAGATTTGTTCTCTTCCTAAATTGCACTTAGTTTATGTTATTTGCTTACTTTAGATAGAAACAGAGCACAAACAAGGTCTTCTTTCAGAAACAATGTACAATCGAGAAGGTTTTACCTAAGCAATTATTTAAAATTTGAAAAGGATGTGATTTTTCAGTTAGCTGCTGATTTTCCACAGGGTTAACTAGGCATTGGTGTTTCAATCTCAAGGATCATTAGATGGATATTTTCTTATGAATCAACAGGAAGCCTATAGAGCTTACAAGACCACAATTTTGCCACGTCACATAAGCTTTCCACCTCAGCAGATAAACATGCCAAGTGATTAATTGCACATGCATAAAATGGTTAGGTGATGGGTCTCTGTTTTGTAATATCTCTGTAGATTAATTTCAGGACATTAATCTTGCATGGTTCAACTAAAAGTTATCTGCAACTGTTTACACTAGCTATTGCCAAGCTAATCAAGTTTTAAATCAACACCACCCTAAAAGTGAACTCTCTATGTCCTTGTAAGGGCTTCAAAACTGAAGAAAGTGGTAAAAAAAAAGTGGCAAGATGGCAAAATGAGCCAATACAAACATCTCATGGTGAACCAACTTTCTCAAAATATCTTATATAGTCAAACTCAAATTCTTTCAAATGACTCAACAAGATGCAATTGCCCACATGAAGATGCTCATGCTTGTTCCAAAGCACTGGCTGATTCATAAACAACATATAATCAAAATTATCTAAAAATTATCAACATTTTATCTTGACAAATTAAAACAATTTCTTAAGCACAAAAAACAAAGGCAGTGAACCATAAAACAGGTGTTCCATTCCAAAGAATCACATTTCGCAACTTTACATTTCAGATTTGGCTCCAGTATAAGTTTTGGTGACGCAGTGATTTAAGTGTGAAATAAACCAAAGCCAGTTGCTTGTTCATCAGACTACAGAAACACAAATGTGCAAAGAAAGGATTGTTTTACTGCCTGTAATTATTCAGCATTCGTTCATAACAGTGCACAAAAACAAAAATAAATGTATATGTAGGCACTTGGGGAGAAATTCATTTCACGATCTATGGCCCAGAGCAAAGTGGAAAATACAAATACTCTAGACTGCTCTTGTATGAATTTATCAATACAGAAGCACACATTTACTGTATGTACAAATCTGTTAAACTTTACTTATAATGCAACTCATTTTGGCATTGCATAGAGTGGAGAAGGTTTACAACCCCTCCTATTTTTAAATGTCTTATCACCATTAGTGAAATTTCTCATCACTTTCTGTCCCAGATACAAGGAGGAAACATCCCCAAAGTAAGGAGTAATTCCACTATTTTTTATAAATACCTTATTCAAATCAAATTGGCATACATTCATTAAATATTCGATAAACTCATGGAACATATATTACAGAAAAAAACAGGGTGCCTTCAAAATTATGACAATTGTACTATTGCATTGCCTCAGGGTAAAAATGGTATCCTATCCCAATAACTGAAACATTGGAAATGTACCAATATACTTGGCCCACCGACATTCAAAATGCCTCTCTTTTCTAACACTAGTCTCTATTACACTGAAAAAATTCCACTGCCAGAAATCTAGAAATATAATGTATGATGTTGTTTATTTGGAGTAATCTTTTCTCTGTCCACTTTGTAAGCAATTTCCCAAATGTGATCAGTATAACCAGCTCAAAAGATTTAGTATCCCTTTCCCTATTGGCTTGGTAAAAAGCTTACCATTACAAATGTCACACAATTGCATCTGCTCAAGAAATTACACAACCATCCCTCAACTCCAAATCCTCATGTCCTTCCTGCAGTGAACGAACATATGATTTAGGTCTAAAAAGAGAGATCCACATTTCAAGCAATGTAGAGAATTCTCTCCCATCCACAACAATATCTTGCTGTAGAAATATAGGCTTTATAAATCAATTTAAACTAGACTTCTCTAAGATTGGTAGCCACAATTAACTTTTGTACCTCCTTACATTCCTCCATTACTTGATCTTTAACTTTTTGATGGCTAGAAGGCTCTATCACATTATATATTATACTAAGAGGACTTTTTCCCAAAACCTTTATCAGTTGGGAGATTTTCCAAATTAGGACTTAACATAGCCTGACTGATGAAACTCTACTCCTCAATAGTTTCTATGTAATCCATAATCTGTCTATGAGAAGAATAGAAATAATTTCTTTCCTGATGTTCTCTAAAGGTATGAAATGAGATAAATTCACCTTTTTCATTCAAGAAATTATTTAATATACAGAATCCTATCTTTCACTATCAAATATTTTATAGATTATTCCCTTATAAACTTGGTTTCCCCATAATAATATGAGTTTTCTAATTAGCTTTTTTGAGATTTCCACATAAAGTTTCATGCTTTTAGGATATCTCCAAGAAAAGGCAATTAATGAACCTGATTCAATCTTTACCAATAATGATTCGTTTGAAAGACCTATTGAGATTGAACAGTGTGAATGGAAAAAAAGTAGAATCAATGCTCTGATATTAATTCTAAACAGATGTGGTTAAGACTCCCAAGTAAGCTATAACATGGCCACAATAGTAAAGATAGCTTTACTTTGGCTTTTAAAAATTAATAATTTTATCAATCTAGATCTGGAAGGTCAATTAGCAGGGGGGATTTCCCTGTATTTTCTATTGCATGGTAAGCAAAATTAACATCTACGGGTTCAAAGGGGAAGTCCCACTTTTCATATATTCCATTAGAACCAGTTTCCTCTCTGGGAGATATCATCTCCCTATGTTCTTTAAGAAAAAAACATTTTTCTTAAAAATGTCATGTAACAATATACAATAGAAACATACCCTTTGTTTTCACAGCTCTTCAAGGAAAAGTGTGCTTTGCAACAGGCCTGCTTTAATCCCCCTCTCCCTGATGGCATATACTTACCTTCCCTCCTCTGCCCTGCTTACATGTTCAGCATCCTGGGTTTGATGGAAATACTTGAAAATATTTTCTTGATCAGATGAGGATGTGACTCACTTAATTTGTTTATACTTGGTTAATCACCAAGTATCATTACTGTCACATGAAAGTCCATAGCCCCGTGTCAGCTAAGTTAGGAAACCTGGAGCTTATATAGGGTAACCTCTCCTGCTATACAACCTGAATGGAGAGACAGGGAGCAAAGTAAAGGTATGTATCTGAACCTGGGAAGGGGGAGATTATGGTGAACTTGTGCTTTGACCTGCATGGACAAAGTACAGGTTTACTTTAACCATTTAAAGGTCACAATATGTACATATACGTTGGTGGTGGTATACGAGGATGATGCTTGAAGCTACAGGTATCATCTCCGGTATTCTTTTTTTCAACACACAATTCCATTTTATGTACAAGTAATCCTGAATTGCTTTTATAGACAGCGGAGGGAGGTCCCCATCACTCTCCCGTGCCTCTCTGGGCTATTTCGTCCCAGAAGAGAGACTAGCACTGAAGCTGGCAGTTCTGCTGGCTTACCATAGAGATGATCGGGGACTGGAACGCCCCCATTCATCTCTATGGTATAGAAAACCGGAAGTGACAAATATTTTGGAACGTATGGTTTTGAAAGATGTCAACAAAGCCATTTTTTGGTTTGGGAAATATCTGGTCACACCAATCTTGGTGTGATCAGATGCTATTAAGGGCAGAGGAGACATCTGGGGATAAACAGACCTCAGATGGTCTCAGAAAAGTGTACCTGTCACTGCCTATTTTTATTACAAGGGATGTTTACATTCCTTGTGATAAAAAATAAAAGTGATAAAAATAAAAACATTCATACAAAATCAATAACTGGAGCTGACAATAATAACTAGAGCTGAAACTTTTTTTCTTTCAACTGTAAAGGTATTCTTGTAGAGAATGCAGTGTGAAAACCTTCCCATATGTGAACAGCTTAGTATAGAGGATTTAAAGAAAACCGTTTGTTACAATAACATAGAAGATTCTATTGCTGACCTGTCCTCTACCCTATAAGTCTAACTGCCTGCCTATCAGGCTTATCCACTGGCTGCAATAGTCTCTAGGTCACTGACTAGGGGGCAAGTATGTAGATTACAACATCTTAATGTCCTGATCTGCATACTTGTTCCACATCAGTTACATAGAATGTACTGAACCCCGGGAGCAGCAAAACTGCCAGGCAATTAACATTATTTGAAGGAGGTTAGCAATGATAGCTGTCCTCCTTCTCATGATTAGTTAATAAGCTAACTTAGGCTCCTCTCTTGTTTCATTGGCCAAATCATCGTAATAGCCAATTGGAGACCAATGATCTGCTATTGTAGATACTTTATTGACGGACTAATGATCCTTCAGATATAACAGCACTTTACAGAATGTCCATAAATCTAAACACGAGCTGTGAGACCAACATTCAACTGTTGGTGGTGTTGTTGGTAAAATATGAACTGCGGCTCCCTGTCAAAGCAACATAGTGATTTGTTGGAGGGGATTATAACCTGAAACTCAATACAGCCTAGAGAACTGCTTTAAATTAGTTGACTCTACAAAACGACTCCTAAACTACCATCTAGGTTAAATTTACAAAAACATATTATTTCCCTACTGACACAGTTTTAATTCTCAAATGTTTGAGTGCACCTATGAAACATATATTAATCTTTGCCCAACAGAAAGGGTATAAAATGAATCTTTTATATAAAGTGCCTCAAGATAACACGTAATGGCCACTAAGTTAATATATACACATCTATACATTGAGATACAGTATCCAAGCTTCCATTCATTTTTATAATTTATTAGGGTCAGCTTGTGTACTTACTTTTTTTGCATTACTGACTACACTATACCAATTAAACATTGTCAGCCTGCACTGTAACAGAATATCAGCTGAAATTCACAGGCGAGATGTAATCTGGGCAGGCCATTTGGAATCATTTTTAAAATATGTAAAAGCGAACATTCTTTAGGAAAAATGAATCAGTACGATAAAAATGTCTAGAATGGCAGGATAATCCATTCATAGGAGGACCTGTCAGGAAGGCTTTCACTTATACTGTAAAACTAAACCAGCCCCACAATTTGTTGTTAGACTCAAAGACTAGCTCATTCAGCTTTGTTAATTCTCTTAGATTTCCCCCCCAAATCAGCTAAAACAAACTAAGTACACATGTGTCAGGGAAAGAAAAAAAACAGTGGCCAAACTGAAAAGTGTACAACCAAGTCATAATCTAACATTCAAGCTGCTTTAAACAGAACGCTACAGGTGCTGTTACTGTATATATGTACAGGTACAGTACAAACTAGCAAGTGTTTGCACAGAGGTTTTATTTTTTTAATCTATTTTTGAACCATGTAGGGCAGCTTAACTCTACTTTTTCCCACTAAGCGTGAAAGAAAATTTCTGGTACATCTAAATATTATTATTATTATACAGGATTTATATAGCGCCAACAGTTTGCTCAGCGCTTTACAATATAACGAGAGACAATACAGCAACAATATGATGTAGAAGGGATTGACTTCCTTTTCTCTCACAAGACAAAGCTGCTGCTTGGTGGCTAGGGGCAAGAAGAGAGCCCTCTTTTCCAGTGGTGTATTTAGGTTTTTTAGGCAACACAAAAATCGGATGCCCCCTCTCCCTGGTGAAGAAAGCCTGACACTGACCAACACCAGCCCCCCCACGGAGAGAGTCTGAAAGTGACCAACAACACTACCCAAGAGAGCCTTCCACTAATAATACCCCCAGCAAAAGAGAGAAAGACACTCATCTTCACAGCTCTGGACATCCGGTGCAACGTTAATCAGGCTCTGCATACACCATCAAACAGCCCGCAGCCTCTCTCGGATCCCACCTAGTCCCCATGCCTCATATGTCCCTTCTTCCAGAGGGCAGTTAGCATCGGGAAAGGGAACTTCCCAGTCCCAGCGCATTGGCTCAGCAATGGCAGCTAACTTCCGGGTTCGGAAGAATATGAGTTTGGACTGAATCCAAACTCATCCTCAGACATGATCGGGAACTTCAGCCTAGTACACACGTTATGTATATACACAAAAACGTGTGCTTACAGATATATCAAACATAAAAGTGCTTCAAATGAAATAAATGCGAATGATTCAAAGTACAAGCAGAAATTAAACCAAAAGAAAAGAGGCAGAAAGTCCATCCACCAAACGATAAAATCTGTAGAGTCCTGGATTCACCAACAGTGTGAAAAATGATAAAGAATTATTCCACTCAATCTTGTGCCCTCCACCACAGATGAGCCTCTTACAGAATTATATGGATCCCCAGCTACAGAGATCAACACAGCATGTTACATGTCAGTCACCTCCAGGTATTCTGCGACACTCCACATTTCACCACCAGATCTCCAACAACAGGATCTCGAGCGGCTTCAAGGATTGTAAGTCCAGGCCAGACTGTGTTTTTCAACCGCAATTGAAGAATAAACAGAGGCAACACATAGTGTGAAAAGTGCTAGGTAAGTATTTATTAATTACATAGATGGGTACTCACATTTTAAAAGCCAGGTACATGCGATAAAAACACAAATACCTAGCCACAAACCACTTCGGCGAGCGCAATGACATCACTAGTTCAGGCCCCTTTCCAATGTGTGGTGTTAGAGTAGGACTATAGGCAATCCTTTTTTTTATATTGGGATAAGGCAAGGTTGTAAGACTGTAATTTTTTCCTACCATCTGTGTTTCATTGGGGGGATTTACCTTTACTTCCTGTCTCATAGCCAAAACAGGAAGTAAGACGAAATCCCCACAAATTAAGGGAATCCCTTGGGGCCCCAAGGTCACCATAACTTGTGTCCCCATTGAAAGATTTCCCCTCTATTACTTTCAATTTGGAATTTTCTTTTACTTTCACTATCAACGATAAAGGTAAACATGACAAATAGAGAGTGAATTTCTCTACCAGCTGTTTTAATCCGTCTCCACTATGTCCAAAACTAAAAAAAGTTTTGCTTTTAGTTATACTTTAATGCTATCTACAGCCTGTATCACATATGTCATTTATTGTTCTAACCATGGCTTTAAAGGAAACTGTTGGTTTGCTCTGCATGGTCCAAGCACAGGTTCACCTAAAACAGCATATAAATTGGGTAACAATGCCTAAAAGCACAGTATTCTCAAAACTTTCAAGTAAAACTGTTACTAAAATTATAGGGGTACCCCTGGGGAAGATACAGAAACAGTGCATAGCCTGTAGAGTGATGTCATTATGACTGTGACCCTAAATGATGCCTAAATAAAGATGATGCTGTTTTGCTGGAAAGCAGATGACAGTATTGTGAGGGGGTACTGTGAGGTCTCTGAGAGGTTATATATACCTGTAAGTGTTACAATTTAAGCCAGTGGTGTCACTAGGGTTGGTGTCATCCAGTGCCATAAAATATGGTGTCACTCCCCCTCCACCAAGTATAGTCCCCCCTCAGTACAAACTTCTGTCACCACTAAGTATAGACCCCCCTCCCTCAGTACAGACCCCACTCACCACTAAGAACAGACCCCCCCTCCACTAATTATAGACCCTTCCCCATAAGTACAGACCCCCTCCCTAAGAACAGACCCCGCTCTCCACTAAGTATAGACCATTCTCCCTAAGTACAGACCCCCTCCCTAAATACAGACCCCCCTCCCTTAATACAGACCCCCCTCTCCACTATGTATAGACCCCTCTCACTCAGTATAGACCCCACTCCATCAGTACAGACCCCCTCCCTCAGTACAGACCCCCCTTCACCAAATATAATCCCCCTCAGTAAAGACCCCCCTCTTCACTATGCATAGACTCCCTTCTCTCAGCCCCCCATTAAGTACAGACCACCCTCCATCAGTATAGACCCTCTTCCCTCAGTACCGACACCATTTCTACTTGTGCTAGTAGGAGGTGGGGGGGGGGGCGAATATGTGCTGGGGGGTGCTTTGGGAGGGGAGAGAGCTTGTGCTCTTATGGGGGGTTGGATTATAAATCCAACCTCTACTTCTAGCATAGGTCCTCTCCCCTTCCAAAGTGCCCTCCTGCACAAATCCTCTTAACTTCCTCCCCCCAATCACTTCTCCATCTTTTTTTTTTACTTGCCCCTCTTTCCGGTCACTCTGTCCCCCTCCTCTGTCCAGGAACAATATAATAAAATTGATACAGACCTCAGATCAGCAGGGGACATGCACAGCGTTGTCCCTCCTCCTCCTGTGTACATGTAAAAAGCCGAGGAGGGAAAGAGGCTTCAGTCCAGACTGTGCTCTGATGTGTGTGGCAGTGAGACAGCTGGGGACAGAAATCTGAATCAGTGTTTTTGCTGACGGGTGTCACCCCTCAGGCGGGTGTCACCCGAGTGCTGTACGCACCCCCATAGCGATGCCACTGAGTTAAGCTGAACCCCAGGTTTGATTTTTATTGCATACTTACCTTGTAAGTATGCATATCTCATACCCAAGGGGCCCCTAGGAAAGCTAACAGTTATTGTGGTAGTCAACACTACTAAAATGAGAGCTGCGATCTGGGTCCTGAGCAGGCAGTTCCCCTTTGCACACTGACTCTAGGAAGTTTTCCACTTGCCACTGCTGCCATTTATGGAACAACTTGTATTTTTTCTCCAAAAAATATTTTATGAAAGAATAAGGCATAGCAAAGCAAATACAACTACGGATCGCAGTCCGAGAATAGACACAATAAACGGCGTCCCGTATCGCAGACGGGTCAGACATGTAGATTACAATGCAATCATAGCGTAACAATGCAGTAAGACAGGTGTATATTACATATCTGCAGATATGAAGAGTATACTAGACGAGGTAATGTAGATAGTAAAGGGAACTGACCCATGTATTATTGAGCTTTTATGATGAGGGGGTACGAAGTGTCGGGTAAGGGTAGCTGTGAAGAGGTTGTTTGTTCTGTGTTGTGTATCTGGATAAGAAAATGTGTGTTATCTAGAAGTATTTGTGGTTGTAAGGAAGTAACTGCTGTATTCTACTGAGGCAATGAGGATGATGTGAGTATTTACTAAAGGAAGAATAAAGATAATTCTGAGAGGATAGAACAGGTAGAGAAAGAAATGTGAAGTGGGGTAATTGGAGGGGGGGATTATTCCTTTTCTTCACTTTCCTCCCCTTTCCCTTCTCCCCTTCCCTCCTCCAAATATGCATTTGAGGGAAGGAGAAGAAGCAATGGAAGGACAGATAAGTGCGGTTAAATGGATCATATTCTTATGTAGGAGACGAGCCAGTAAAGTCAACATTTAGTTTAGCAGAAAATATGCATAGGGACAATCAATAGGGCAAGATATGGGTCAAAAACTCAGACGCCCGTTAAGCAACAAGTTTTCAACCCATCTAATTGTAAATCTAAAATCTCCTTAATGAACTGGGCATTCTCTGAAACATCATTACGTATAACCATTCAGTCTGGGGGTCTAGATTGGTCATGTAGTGTTGTGTGGTAGGTAGAGGTGGTTTTGAAGTGACTCCAACATCCCCATGTTTTCCTGAATCTCTCGGGGCGTTCCTGCGCTACAGAAATCAGTTCCTCCATTTCCTCAATTTTGTTGATCCTCGAATAGTAGGGACATGTGTGGAGCGCCAATGAACTGGGATACACTGTCTTGCTGCATTCACCATATACAGGGCAACGAATTTACGGTACGTCTTAAAAGGGAGTGAGGAGCGGTGGAGCAAGAATTGTGCGGGAGAGAGGTCTAGAGCGTACGTAGTCACTTGTGTGATTATGGTTTGAACTTTTCTCCAGAAAGGTTGTAGCAAAGAGCAGTCCCACCATACATGTAAGAGTGTCCCTATCTCCTGGTGACATCTCCAACACGAATCCGAAACATTGGGATCGAATTTGTGAAGCAGGGAAGGTACTCTGTACCATCTGGAGTACAGTTTAAAGTTGTTTTCCTGTGTGAAGACGCAGATGGAACCTTTGTGTATATGTTCATAAATGTGATCCCAGTCTTCTAGTGATAGTTGGAGTTGCAGGTTGGAGCTCCAGGCCCTGCAAGCTTTCCCGGACTGGAGATCAATCGTGTTTTCAAGGCATGCGTATAGCTGGGATACAACATGCTTCTGGGGAAAATCTGTAACGCATAGTTTTTCAAATGGGGTAAGTGGTCTGGTGTAGTCTTTTAGATGTGACAAGCTATGTATAAAGTGGTGGAGTTGTCTGTACATCTACGGCATCAGGGTCAGAGAGGGCCATTTGTTTAGAATGAGGTCTCTGGATAAGAGTGTCTTATCTTTAAAAAGGTGATGTACCCTCAAATTGTCTGTGGAGCTATATCTGGCTAGGAAGGCACTCGACATACCTGGTGGAAAGTGGGCCAGGGGTGGAAGAGAAACCGTTTTTCCGAGTCATCTGATAGTAACATGAGAGTTGGGCCTATGAGAAGATGATCCCTGAACTCAGGTGGGGTGTGGGTGTTTTTCAGCCAAGGAGCGGCTGCTAGCGGGATCTCCGAAAAGGCCAATTCTAAGGTAACCCAAGCCTTACGGTTGCCATTTGTCAACCAATCAACTATTCTTGCCAGGTGACAAGCTTTGTAGTATCGTGTAATGTCAGGTAGTCCAATACCTCCGCTCTTCTTAGGCATAGTGAGTTGGTCGAAACTAATTCTGGGGCGTTTGGTACCCCAAAGAAATGAGGTACACAGTGTTTTGTAAGACTTACAAAAATGAATTGGGTAATTTAATTGGGATCGTTTGCAGTAGGTATTGTAGTCTAGGGAGTACATTCATCTTAAAGATAGCAGCTCTACCAAACCTAGAGAAAAACGGTTTGTCCCATGTCTGAAGATCTTTGGTGATGTTACGTAGTAGGAGTAAGAAGTTTTTAGTATAGAGCTCTGTAAGGTGAGTCGGCAATTGAATTCCTAAGTAAGAGATGGCCTCGGATTGCCATACAAAGGGAAAATTAGTTGTTGCTTGTTTGATCGCATCCTGTTTCAGGGAAACATTTAGGGCCTGGGATTTAGTGAAGTTTATTTTAAAGTTGGCCAAGTATTGAAATAATTTGAAAACGTGTAGTATATTAGGTAGCGTAATATGTGGTTCTGTCAAGAAAAGCAAGATGTCGTCAGCAAAGGCTGCTACTTTGTGAACTTTATAATTGATCAAAATCACTTTAATACTGTCATTCTGTTTAATGCAGTTCAAAAAAGGGTCCAATGTGAGAATGAATAGTAGGGGGGATAATGGACAACCCTGTCTGGTCCCATTGCTGATCGAGAAAGCATCTGAAAGGAGGCCATTTACTCTCACTCTGGCCATTGGCATTGCATACAAAGACATAATAAAGGTCAAGAGACGTGGAGGAAGCCCAAGACCCATCAGGACAGCCTCCATGTAGTGCCAGGCCAGTCTGTCAAAGGCCTTCTCCGTGTCTAAGGATAAGAAGAAGCCAGGTTTCTTTTTTTGTGTCAACCAATGATGTATATTTATGGCCCTGATTGTATTGTCTCTGGTCTCTCTACCAGGTACGAACCTCACTTGGTCAGTGGAGATAACGGGGTCTATAATGCGTAATATGCGATTGGCCAATATTTTCACAAAGATCTTTAGATCAACATTCAGTAAGAAGAT
The DNA here is from genome assembly GCF_062004578.1 of Staurois parvus. Taxonomy (NCBI): domain Eukaryota; kingdom Metazoa; phylum Chordata; class Amphibia; order Anura; family Ranidae; genus Staurois; species Staurois parvus. Next base: position 5,420,550 of record NW_028318078.1, read on the forward strand.
CGGACGGTAATTTGCTGGAGATGTCAGATCTTTGTTTTCTTTTGGTATAAGCGTGATATGTGCTTCAGAGAGATGCCGCATGGACTGCCCTGGGGTATCTAGCGAATTAAAAGGCTTTTAGGAATGGATGAACTTCTATTTGTTTCAGTGAATGCAAGGTGCACTCTGATTGGATGAGATGGCCCACCTCTCCACCTTATCTAATCAGAAAACTCCTTGTATCCACTGAATAAAAAAATCCAAGGCACTCTGTATATGGTGGCAGTGCAAGTAAGTGAGCCCCTGTGGTCAGTGTGCAGAGAGGAAGTTTCTCAGACAGAATCTGAGCTGGATCCTGAACATTCAGCTGTCATTGAAGCAGCGCTGATTACTACAGTGATTTTCAGCTTTCACTGTTGTCCACCAGGTATGAGATACAACTAAGCTGGACCAATGTAAGTATGCAATAAAGATCATACCTAAATTTTACTCCATACATAGCTCAAATTTTAGCCAATTCCTGATGAATCTGACAAAATAAGACCCATAGATGGCCCTGTCGAAGGAGCTGGGTGGAAAATTGTCATCGGTGACTGCAACCTATCAGATGCAGTCACTGTTTAGGAATTCTGACAGCCACAGGTGTACATTGAAAACATGTATGGTCAATATAGAACTGAGCCAAACTCTACGCAGGGATAATAAGACAACGGCTTGAATCGAAGTGAAGATAGTGAATAACATGCAATCAACAGTATCGTTCAGGCAATCCATTCATGTGCCGAGAGTAAACAGGAATTTGCTTTTCACAAGATTACATAATTAATGTGAATAGTCACACAATTTATTGTGTGCAAATTCTCAACTCCTTTAGTAAATCAGCTTCTGATATTATCTAATATAGTGATAACCACTAGAGGGAGCATTGACAAATCTGTATTTACCCCTTTAGTTCCGCCCGCCCGCATCACACTGTGGACAGGCAGCTGCTACTTCTCCGACTTCTGCTGTAATTAGACACAGTGAGGTTTTGCCAGTGATTCATGGCTGGGACCTGTTGATCAGCTGTGTCCAATAACAGCCCAGAGCCCTGTGTTGACAAACAACACAGGGCTCTGCACAGAGGGAACAATCTCTTTGTTGGCATAACAGGGAGAAGAAACAACTAGATTTTTAGTAAAAAGCAGCACACATTAACACTTGTAAGGCACAAACTTAACCCCTTGATTACCCCAATATGTTAACTTCTTCCCAGCCAGAGTCATTAGTACAGTGACAGTGTACAGTATTATCACTGACACTGTATTAGTGTCACTGGTGGTGTCAGTTAGTCACTATCACTGATCACCTCCATTACTAGTATAAAAAAAAAATAATTACAAATTCCAGTATACATACCATAGTCTGTAGACGCTATAACTTTCACGCAAACCAATCAATATACACTTATACACTTATTTGGATGTATTTTATTTTTACCAAAGACATGTAGCAGAACACATTTTGGCCTAAATTGAGGATTTTTTAATTGGATATGTTTTATAGCAGATAGTAAAAAATATAGTTTTTTTTTCTTCAAAATGTTAGGTCTTTTTTTGTTATTCGGTTAAAGTAGTGCAGCGCTAAATGGCAAAAATGGCTTGGTCATGAAGGGGGTAAAACCTTCTGGAGTGTAGCAAGGGACAATTCTGTAGTGTCCTAAATGATACCCTGTCTAATCCTACTGAAGAGCACAGTCCCACAATTGAGAACCCTATGTTGACTTTGAAATTAATTTTACATTTGTTCCATCAAGGTTAGCGGAATGAATTTTAAGAACTAGCAGCAAAAACAGTTAGCATACGCAGGTCATATTTCATCCTCTGCGCGACATGTCACAGCATCTTACATGCATTATTCACAATGGCTAATCATGTCCTCAAACAATAAACAGCCAGTCAGGGTAAATAATCTGATGTATCCACCATTTTAAATGGTTACAGCTGTTTCAAGCACATGTACTTAACATGCTAATTGCAAATGTCATTTTAATGTACAAAGGAAAATTTTACTTGATGAGAAAATGTAGGGGGAAAAAAAAGTCTTCTACATTATGGAGACAGTAAAACAATTGAGTTTTGATCTTTATTGTAAAGTTTCTACTTTACTTGTAGAAGGTAAAAATCAGCTCACTGCTGTAAATAGAGATCCATGGACAGAAGGAATGCGTGACTTCAGATAAGATGAAAATCTGCTCAAGAAACTTTTTTTTTCTTTTTTTAAACCGATAGTTATAGACGGAGGGTATGGAGTTCTGCCAAGAATTTGGATTTTGATCTCCAGTGAAATTATTCAACAAACGGTATTTATACTTTGATGTAAAGAGTATGCCACCCTAATTAAAACAGGAGAGAAAAAAAACTTGTGCTAAGGTACAAATTCTTATACTTCAATCAGAATTCTTTTACATGACTTGACTTTACTTGTGCAAAAATTTTAAAGAGGGAAAAGAATGAAATGCAATTAGTAAACAAAACCTGCAGAAGAAAGTGTAACTGATCTTGTTCTACATGTACAACGCAGAAGTGGTTTGTGTGTATTAAACAGGAACTTCACTCATTTTTAAAGCGGCTACAATTACTTTTAAGTGAAGGTCCATTTTAAGGCTGAACTTTGGCCATTCCTTCATCCCACTTGCTTCCCCCAACTTTTTTTTTTAATTTTAATAGACACCTAAATCTGTAACCATGTGTGGCTCATTGTCCTTGGTCTTTTCTTTTATTTCCTGCAGTGGAGGAGACATCCATCTTCCTTTGTCCATGTCACAACTTCCTATTGGATGTCCAGTGGTGGGTTCCTCTGAAAACTGCAGTGTCTGATGACGCTGGAAAAGTTGGTGGGCTACTTCAGCTCTACAGTTCAAAAGGTGCAAGCAAAAAAAAGTAGATTCACCCATATCCCCAAATTTGGAAAATGCTATACTCAACTTTTTACCTTGCCAAAAACCCTGGTAAGCAAATCCCATTGTTAACTTTATATAATCTTGAAAAACCTCTGTCCTTCACCCAATACATGTAACATTATTTGAGTTTTATCTTGGGCCTTGTTCATGTCCCCTATTCATAGCAACTAATCATATTTGTTTATGTTTCATTGGGAAGAAAAATTTGTCCTCTCACTTGTACTGGTGCACCAGTACAACCAGTTTCCCATTAATTCCACTTTGCTTTTGGCTGACGGCAGATGACAGTGAATAGATTAAAAACAAGTGATTTTTAATCATTACTGCAAAGTATCTACGTTACTTGTAGTAAGCACAAATCAGCTCACTGCTGCAAATAAAGATCCATGGACAAAAGAAATGCATGACTTTGGATAAGAGGAAAATCTGCTCTCTTGGAGAGTGTGGAAACCGATAGTGGATATGGATCCACCCACTGCCATGTGCAGTCAGTCAAAAGGAAGGCAGACATGGTAGGGAACTAGTCCCTCCGGGAGCGAGCACACTAAGCAAGGAGTGTCCAGTACGGCCATTCTGACCTTAGAGATAGCCTCCAACAGACTCATGTACTGGTTTGTAATAGGTACATAAATCTAGTGCAAACACAAAGATGTTCAATGTGGATGCCTGGCTGAATTCTAAAGGTTATTAGGACACTGTTTATGAATTCCACCAATTGCGTTAATAGACTCCATTTCCATATTCTCAGCTTTATTTTCCTGTTACATGAGTTTAACAGGGTGCCTAAATCTGATGGTACAGTGCTGAGGGGGTGGTGTTACTCAACTCTGCCAGCACAGGCCTCTGCCATGTGAAGACAGAAGGCAATGTTTTTCTCTAGAGTTAAAGATATTCTACAGAACAATTCCAGGTATGGCTATATTATACATACTTACAGTAGTCCAGCTTGGACCAATGTATCTACAGTATATACCATACTTGGCCGATGCTCCAGAAGCTGTAAATCACTGAAGTAGACACCTCTACTCCGAATCCTTCTGGGTCCTGTGCTGAGTGGCCAGTCTGATGCATTGTGAATGCAGGAGGTCAGCTGCTCAGCACAGATTGGACAACATCACTGCCCTACATCTCCACCTTGTCCAATTAGAGAAAATGTTGCAAAGCTTTCTCTGAATGGTGTCCATGCTGTGTGGCTAATCTCCTGTGTTCAGTAAGCAGGACCTAAAAGCAAGTGGAATTCAATGAAGTAGCAGTGTATACTGCAGTGATTTTCAGATTGCAGGGGGATCGGCCCAGTATGGTTGTCGAATTCCTCTTTGAAGCATTTCTAAGCAATGATAAGTCACAAATCATAACATGTGGAGGAACAGGACTATAAAGAGGTAAATTAAAAAGTGTGAGATTAAATTGTCCTCTAAAGTGACACTGTCCCAAAATGTAATTTTCCATTAAAAGGTTTTTTCCCCCCACTGATTCCCATATCACAAGAGACACTGCATCAGACTTGATGATGTCAGGACCTTAGACCACTGGAGCATGGCGGGAGGAGAATTGGAGGGTCAAGTATGTAAATCTACTATTCTATGCAGCTAACCAATGCAGTGTGGGAGCAGCCCCACTGCATGGGAGTATTTTCAACTTTAATGGAATTGGGTTTAAAGAAACTTTAGCAAGGGATTTCTCTTCAATGGAGCAGCATTGTATTTATGTTCTGCTTATTGGAGAGAACTTTAAATGGGAAGTTTAGTTTGGCCACAGAGTCACTTTATTATGTTTACTGAGTTTTAAAAAACAGCAAAAAAAAAAAAAAATACATCTTTATGGCTAAGCAGAATGTGTGGGTATTAACAATATCACTGGTGCCATCTCAGGGAAAACAACAGGATTCAACAAAAATATTCCACCACAAGTGACCACTATTTCCCGTATAACTGGACTGGGCTAGGCACTAGGCCATGTCTTGTGGTATTTTTTGCTCAGGGTAGCTTATGGCTTAGTTCACAATATTAGATGAAATAGATTTTTCTGCTATTCACTAATAGGAAAGTTGTACGGGATACACGTCATTACCTATATTGTAGGGCAGGTTTTATTAACTAATTATTACTGACAGTGACTCAATCCATACCCGTCAAGACTGAGTAATGGCTTACGATGGGTCATCACACTGTAACAAAACCACGTGTTTCCCCGTTACACTGAAAGCTTTATTACAGACACAGCTGGTATTCCAAATATCCAGCAGAATGAGTAAAAAATGACTCACTGTCATGTAGTGACTAATTTGGGGTTGACCTTGTAATGGCTGACTCAGCACCCTTCTCATCAGAAGTTGTACTGTTTTTGTAGTGTGAGCTAAGGCTGTTGTGTCGGCTGCCCCTGTTATGACTAGACACTTCATTAGAGGGGTTCATTTAATTTCCATAATTATACATTGAAATAATGTCTTTTTGCTAAATCCAGAGACACAAAGGCAAAATATGTACAGTATTTTGTATTACCAGTAAAGCTGCCCAGACACAGTCAATTTTCTCTTGCTCGGTTCATGGCATGAATGAGAGAAAATCAACTGATTCCTCCATGCTCGTTACCAGCAAGCATCAAGGAATCATCATTGTAAATCAACTTCTGTTGAGTCAGGTGGTGCTTGTTGCAGTGCCCCAAGACTTAAGCAGAAAGCAGCCACATTTTGAACTTTCTATGGGGGCATTTTATATATATTTTGAATTCTTATTACACTGTTTGCATTAGAATGTACGTACACTTTCACTCATTTTTCTTCTGTTTGTTCTCCTAAATAAACCATTAGAAGCTTTTTGTTGTATCTGTTTGAAAAGTGCAAGAACTATTAGTTGATTGTATCATTAAGGCCAGCCATAGATGGTTTGAAGCTCTCCTGGTTCAGCAGCAAATGGCCAAGATTTGGGCAGGCTGAATGTACCAAGTTAATCCTGCCGGATTCCCTTGTGATTATTGCTAGCAGCTGCTATAGCCGCTAGCAGTAATCACTGTCCTCTCCTGGTGGGGACAGCTTTCCCTGCCTGCCCACACCCCTGTGGTTGCAGGAAAGAAATGTGCACCGTTTATGGCCTGCCTACTTCAGACCAGTACTGTGTCCCCTGTACACTTTCTGGGTTATCTAGAGAAGGTTAATCAGCCCCCTCCCCCCAGTCCTTATATCAGACTACAGAACAATATGTCATTATGCTGTGTAGATGAGGAGATTACAAGGAATTCTGTAGTTTAGCTATGAAAAAAAGAAACAGGGCATGGATAAAATAATTGAGTCCATAAAAATACTGTGTTTTGGCAGCCTATAGCAAGAAATTAAGAGTTAAGGGAGTTTCTAGCAAATAAATGGGTATTCTTCTGTTCTTGCTGTTTAAAGAATTATTACATGGGGAAAATCTGCATGCAATACAGAGATGTACTGCATATTTTGTTTTTTGGGGGGGGTTTGCCAGCCAATACTGTTTATTTGAATAGAATGGGAATGTGAATTGTTGGCAGGTTTGTATTGCTATTTGTGCGCCCACTAGGGATACTTATCCTCCCTATCCTAGTTACCTTTGTCACTGGGACTGAAAGTGAGGGAAAATCCAAAATTCTGAGTTATCACCAGAACATTAAAAGAGAGGAAATCATCCAATGGGGATGCTTATGCAGGTGATAACTCTCTAATTTACCCAACTTTGTAAAGATTTCCACTTGTTTCCTGTTGAAAAGAGACAGACAGGGGTTTTACCCAATTCAATACTGTGTAAAATAGTAAAAAAAAAAGTTTTGGCTTTAGCTATACTACTCTATTCAATAGCCAAAAGTTTTATTTTTAATTTAAATAGAGCAGGGAATAATAAAAATTGCATGTAGGTTTTTCTTGTATATCTGTCTGCACCCCACTGGGGAGATTTGCCATCACCTAACACCGGGAACGGAGAGGAACTCTTTCCAAAGTGAAGAAAATAGGTTCTCAACGGAAATGTGTCCTCATTGTATAATTTCTTGTGTTTGTGTAGGTGGCGACACCACAAAAACAGTGGACACCAGGAAAAATAAGGAAGGGAAGATGAATTTCAACAGCAGAGACACAGAAAAAGAGAAAAAATACTGATAGATGTTCCAAACCTCTTAACCACTCCTTGAAAAAAAAAGTATTGGGAGGGGTGGGGGGGGGGGGGGGGTCATGAGGGAGGGAACAGTATGATGCACAGAAAATGAGTTCCAGTCCAGGTGAAGTCCCTGTTCTTTTATGCCATCTAATCACATCTTTTCTGTCCACATGAATCACTTGAATCAGGAAGAATTTCCAGCACCAGCACAGACCAGCCAAAGCCACCACCAGAAACATCCTGGACTTCTTCCTAGCTGAGGCCCAGGCTCTAGGAGCACAAACCTAGACCAACATGGAGGTCCAGGTGCGTGGCCCATGTACAGTGATAATGCACGTCCGGTCTCTAATTCCTAGTAATGAACTACCAACAGTTAAGGAGAATACATCCTCCCCTGAAATGACTCTCATTCCCCAAATCCCCTCTGATTCATGCTGCCTTTACCACCCTTCCTTTTGCCTTCAGCAATCTAGCACACTGAACAATGTATAATCCCTTTCATTTAACCTAGGAACTCTAGACACTACTGATCCCTAAGATTCTACCATTTAGGTTCAGCACATGCTACCTATCGGCAATCACAGGGCCCCAAATTCCAAGATTTGCATTACTTACAAAGAGAGGGTTTGCACATATTATCCCTGGCTGGGGAATATATGTTACACAGTTGTATTAGACTTTATCTTCTATGCTATACTCAGGCTCTAAATGAATTTTGTTTAAAGAGCTGATACTACTCCATCACCTTTTTATCTTGTAATAAGAGAACCTAAACGTATTTACCAGATACTGCTCATTGACCCCTTGGAAGCCTGAACACCCAGGAGAGTTTTATTATCAGGACTTTTCTTTCACCCTGGGAGAAAATTAAACTCAGAACTCAGCTTATTCTTCCATAACCATCTGGACATGGATACAGGATTTTGATTACCTTGTTGCTGTTTTACTAGTTTATGCTTGCTAGTTTGCTCTTTTACTTTGCTAGTTATGTTGAAGACTGTTCTAGTTGGTAGATGCCCTTGATTTAGTTGGGGATCAGATACATCTAATGTCCATTTCGCCCATATGATGGCGATATCCAAACTCAACCCTCTTTCAACAAATATATTTGTTGTTTATATTATGTGATAGTATTGCTTCCTGCTTTCCTGATAAAATGTTTAGTGGGGTTTACCCACCATTCTCGAAGCACCTCCCCAAAAAACATCACATCACCTCACTGTCTAATACACTTCACCTCTGGCCTTCCCCTCTCAGGAAGGGTAATCAAATAAAAGATAAAATGAAACACCCTGAGTTGTTATCCTAAATCCAAATCCTTGCCATACAGATCCTCCTTTTTTGTTGACAACGTAACTCCATGCATGGAGCCTTTTGCACTTTCATTACGTCAGCTTTTTTTATTCAGCACACCAAGGCCTCAAGCTTGCACAACTACACCTTTCCTAACCATGCTAGCTAACTCAATCTAGTGTTTGTCTATAGGGACCACCTATGCCAGAACTGATCCACATCCCTCTGAAGACACCCCTACCCCTAAATAGGACCACTGACCACTGTGGTCATTAATGGAGTGTTCACCTCTCTAAATTTTTCTTGACTACTGGACTGGCATAGAACATATCTTCAGGAGGACTATGGTCCATCAAACAGTTCTTAATTCCTCACTTTCCTTTTCTTTTACACTTTGACACAGTCTTTTTTTTCCTTCCTCTATTACTACACCATGCTCACTTTCTCTCTACTGTCCCTCCCTAACACACCCTACCTCTGCTAATTTCCCATGGAACCCCCTTTTTCTCTACTATGGTCTTCAAGAAAACTCAAACATTCTCAGTGAACATCAGCATGGTAAATGCTAAGGGTCTTAACAGTCCTTCTATGCAATCAGAGATACTATACTCAATATACAAGGCCACAATTGCACATTTTTACTATTTCAGGCAACTCATTTCAAGTCCAATCATACCCACAACCTGTCACAATAGATACTACAGAACCAAAAATTTACCATTACCCATATAGCCAGTAAGACTGACCCCTTTGGAAGGCTATGAAAGGCATGCCTTCTCCAAAATTGCAGTTTGGAACAAAACCTACATTGTTACTATTGTGTACTTTCCTAATCCTATCCAAACACAGGGTTGCATCATCTATCCTTACATCTCTAAAGAATCTATAAAAAGCACAATCCTGTTGGGAGAAGGGTTCAAACTAACCCTGGACCTCAGGCTTAAACTCCACTTTTGAAAAGTATTTTATTTCCTTTAAAAAATTGTACTCATTCATGAAAAATATTATGAAATATAACTGATGGACGCTTGGAGAACTTTCCACCCCAAAAACAAATACTTCACCTTTTTCTTGAATGTTCACCAGTCCTACATCTGTATAGTGTATTTATTAGCCACAATGCACTATCATGGAACTTTTCATTGGACAGTGATAAAGTGACCAAATCACTCCTGTCCCTTTCTCTCCAACTAATGGAACAAAAAATGGACCCGGTGTTTGACTGACTTCCTACTGAAAAGACAACCTGTATCTTTAAACCATCACTGACATGATCTCTAACTTTATCACTGACCACTCTGAGGAACCCACCCCTCTACCAATTCAGTGGGAGCCTTAAGGCAATCCTAGAGGAGTACTTATCAACATGGAACCAGACTTAAAACAATCTCACGTGAAGGAGATCAATGACACACTTAACAAATAACAAAACCTATAGACCCTTCGCAAGACTACCTTATTTTCAGAAACTGTGATAGAATTATTAAACTAAAGGACACTCAGCGACACACTTGAATTCTCTATAACCAAAACTACAAAGATCACACAAGGAAGATATTCTACCAATATGGTGACAAATGTGCAGGTTCCCTAGGTAGAGGATTACACCCCCAAACTAATGCAAGATACATCCCTAACATCAGAACACCTACAGAATAATTCATGTCATTAACTGCAATCACAGAAACACTCTGGAATTTCTTCACCAACAAAATAACGTTCCCAAAATTCACCATTTGAACCCCGAACAATAACTCCTATCAGATTACATTGCAGATACCGCTCTACTGACACTCAACCCAGAAATGTTGTTTTGCACTTAAAACACCTTTCATAGAAGATGAATTGTAACTAACAAAGAAAACCTCACCACCTGGCCAATGTCCAGGACCTGACAGTTTCACCTGAATACCAATTGGGCATCTATTTCAGTACACCCAAAAATGAGGCACACCAACTATGGCTCCATTTGGTTGCAGCAAAAAAAGTGAATTCTCTTTTCACTCAGTTAGGCCTGGGACCTAATCTACTAAAGAAAAATATGGGACTACACCCAAACTCTACCACAAGAGATCACATCAACAGAACACTTTCTAATAAATTTAAAATACAAAATGGATCTAGACAAAGTTGTCCATTCTCACCACTTTTTTACACCATAGAGACTGAATGTGACGGGAGTGACTTTTGGGGGTGGGGGGACCTCTGTATCATCTTTCCAAATTCCCATTATGTTTAACCCACCCTGTACCTGTTTAGGCGTACAGGGTGTGAATGTCCCACCGCTTGCCACCAATGTAACGGAACCGGACCCTGACCACTCCTGGGTATATTCCGTTATACAGCAGCTTCCCCTGTCCGAACACCATCCACGGACCACACCCTTGAAATCCCTCAGGAAACAGACAGCACCCAGCTCTTCTTAAAACAGGAAGCCAACAACCCTTTATTTAACACAAACAACATGTTTTATACAGAGGGCGGGGAAAGACAACCAGGGACAGGAAACACATCATCAGCCCGCCCCATCAGTGGGGAGGGCTACAGTATGGGCAGGAAACACCTCATCACCCCTTCCCATCCAACCCAGACACAGAACAATGGGATAGCACATGGCATAGAACAAACAATGGAGAGCCATATAGCCGAGAACAAAGACAAAGGACAACACACAAATGCACAATACTGGGACATTCACACCCTGTACCCCTAAACAGGTACAGGGTGGGTTAAACATAATGGGAATTTGGGAAGATGATACAGAGGTCCCCCCACCCCCAAAAGTCACTCCCGTCACACTGAACATCAGGCAGGGGCCGTACCAGGGGCTGACTGACAACTCATGGGGCCCCTGGGCAACAGGGGATCATGGGGCCCCTGTGTCCTTGCCCAAACTCAAAAAAGCCTATGAAAAAGGTACCACGGGCATCTCATGGTGCCCCCTACTGGCAGTGCCCGAGTTTCCAAATGGTCAGTCCGCCCCTGGGCCGTACACAGTATCTCTAATATTCCCAGCATTCTCCTTCATGACCAACACCAGAAACTATCACTATTTGTATATGACCTTCTAAATTTCTTTTGGTCTATAATCCAAAAAAGAATGTTTTGGCTTTTGGACTAAATAAATAATTATATACTGCATACTGTGCATTCTGTTCACTAGCATTGAAACGGCAGTTTTTATTTTCTTGATCCAATGTGACAGTGCTATCACATTTGATACTGTCAGTAGATGCCATTTTTCCACTTTCTTTCCAATGTCGATAACACTATTCAACCTACAGTGAAATTGCACAGTAGCATTGTTGCCCTGTGGACAGGATATTTAGACTTTAGGTAAATGATCATCATGTATGTCAATTTTGAAATTCCATTTTAGCCATATACAATGTATAAATGTGTCCATTGTTGTACATCTGTAACCAATGTATAGGAAACACTGACTTATCCCATTATAAAACGTCTACCCACTGGAGAAGCTAATACATAAGGAATAATGACACATTTTATGTTGGGTCAACAAAGCTGTAATTCGTCATCGCTAGATGAACAATTTTAAAGTCTTCAGCAAACATAGTCAGCAGATTGTAGGAGCTTTACAGACCTTTTACAAGATTGCAACACTGCATGATGACTATCCGCTGGCAGATCACAAGGAATTGATAAGTAAACCCATAACTGTTTCACTCGCAGAACATAAAACAAGTTGTTTGAGAGAATATAAACCCATAAACTTACTTTTGAAAAGTAAAGTTCACTTCTTGAAAAAGCCATAATTGCAGTGACCCTGTGTCGTGACAGGTCATCCTGAAAATTACATAGGCTTCAGCTATCTCAAAGAGGCAATTGATGGGATCTTCTCAAAGACGAACACGAAGATTTCTATTTACCTGTCTGCAAACTCGTAAAACACAATTGTCTTAAGCATGGAAAAAGGTAAGTTTAAAAAAATCTACACAATTGAAAGGGGAACATGTGACTATACCTTAAAGTGGAACTATGTGCAAAAAAATATATATTTGATGTAGTCTGTCACTTCGATTAACATGGGACTTTTTGTTTCTGCAAGCTCCTCTCAAACATTAGCTGATTATTCTGTCAAAACTTCTACTTTCACCTTACTTGAAAGCATAATTAAAGGCATTTTTTTTACTTTTGGATAGAGTAGAGATTAGAACACCTGTTTGTTTTTTATTGCTGTCTGTGCCCCTGTTAGAAAGATTCATCCTCTCTATTTGTTCTTACCATTATCATCAAAAGTGAAAGCAAAAGAAAATCCCGCATTTTGGGCTGTCCCCACAATCAATAATTGTCAGTCTCATATATGGCACAATGCCATATTTGTAGCTCAAATCTATTCTTAAACTGAAAATCATTGCTGAATAGTAAAAGGTTTAAAAACCTAGGTTATAAGGTGATAGTTTACATTTAAAACTTGGAACTGCTCATTAATTACACATAGTTGTATGGGTCAACGATTTACACCAACAGTTATAAGATGACCTTAAGAATTCCATCCGAGACCTTTAGATGGCATTTATAAAGTAGAAACCATCTATAAAACTGAGAAAATAGTATACTATTTATCATAATGAGATGCTCCTATACTCAAGAACTGACAGATACACCTAACAGTTAATAAAAATATTGATTTATAATAGATAATATCCTGCTGGATTTGACCTAAACAAAGGAACCCATTAAGAAAACACTTTCATTAAAGACATACATAAATAAAACTCCACTTATATGTGATTTAGAGAGTGAGGGAAGGTGGGTCAATTATATATACTTAGTAATCATGATCTATGGCATGGAACATTAGAAACAGAAATCAACCAAATAGTTACAAGACACTTTACATGGTTACTCTGAGGATGTGACTTGATAAATGATGTATTTTGTACACCAGAGTTAGAGGAGTATTATGTAACCCATACTCATTCTACTAAGGGAGGGTGGGGCAGATATGAGGTACATGTCCCCCATGGTGGTGCCCAATAACCCACATAGTTTTTAAAAAATAGATTACAAATTGTCCTTAAAAAGGTCAGATAAATAGAAATATTAAACTCCCATGGATTTTAATAGGGTTCGGTGTTATATTTGGGGATCATGGACATTCCACTGGGTTCACTCAACCTAATGAAAACCAAACTTTGTCCAGTATGGAAAGAGCACTGGTTCTCTTTTTCCTTTTATATGGTTGTGTACTTAACATTTACATGTATTTAAACAAAATCTATATACATATGTTGTAGTATTAAGTTTTACATATTCAGGCAACATGCAATTGAGCACCGTACCACATGGTCAAACCACCGCATGCTTGGAAAAAAAACTGTTAAAGTAGGTTAAAATAATCTATACATTTGTCATATGATAATATATCTCTCTTTCTACAAAGAAAAGAGACAGGCCTTCGAAGAGACAGCCATAGAAACACCCACTTCAAAACCACACGAAGTCCCCATATGCCAACGGTCATTTTTCTTCCTAGCCTATTGTGTAAGCAAAGGCGAGGTCTGACGAAAGAAGCAGAAATCTGGATTCCCTTGAATGAATGTGTCTTTGTGTCAAATAAATCAAAGTAAATAAAGAGTAGAGAATAAGCTTATCACATTCTCGATAGCCACTATAGGATGTAATAGAATATTATTCACACATGGATAATCTTTAATGGGGTTTGGCTGACAAATAGAAGGTATTGTCACCAATTGGACTTCCTCACAATGGTTGTATGCCACAGACCACAATGCATTCTGGGCTGCGTGGAGAGGCAGCTGTACAAAAGTGCCAACTTACTACTCAAATATCTTTTAAAACATTAATTCAAGAGAGTGCTGTCTTTAAGAATAAAGATAAAGCTCTTACATTTATATCAGAGGTAAGTTAATTAATCACTCTGCGTATTATTAGGCAAACAGGGAATTTTATTCTCAGGTTAAGAAAATGCTTTGGAAAATATGGCTGTATTATTGCAACTTAAAATATCTGGCTTAATGCTAAAAGTAAAAAAAAATATGGTGATTGAAAAAATTTTGCCGCTTTCTATAAATACATTATAAACATTTTTATCTTCAAAAATAATATTCAGCAGGAGGAACCTCACAGGACCTCAACCAGTCAACTGACTAAAAGCTTCCTCATTGGCCCCAACAACAAGGACTTGGCAGCTTTATTTAGCTGGAAGAAAGATGTCACAGTTCTTGTCTTGAAAACCCAATAAAACAAGACAGAACATGTGTCAGCTTTCTTTATGTTTCAAGGGGATGCCAGGGCATTAGCGGCATCAGTATTTTCCTCAGCTGGCTAGTCCAAATGTGTGGTTAAAACATGCTCCAATCATTGGAAATCCATTGCATTGCTATACCTATCCCTATTTTATTCAATGACTTACATTACTAATTTTTATGTGTAACAACCCTGTCCCCTGTACATTTCCTTCTCACCCTTTCCTAGTTTTGCAGACCTGATTCTAAAATGTATGGCTTTGGTTTAATAATAAACAGTGTGCTTAGAGTAAATAAAATAAATGAGCGCTGGATAAATGGATATACGTTAAAAGCTGCTTGCATAAAAGGAAAACCTCTGGAACCTCTTCATAAAATATATAGACAAATATATGCAGCGCTAAAATCATCAGTAAAATAGAATCGAAATATAAATATTAGCTATATATGGTAAACATTAAGAAACGAGCCAAATGTGAAAAAGCACTCAATGGCACTAAGATCATAGGTGCCAATTAACTAATAAATAAATACATCCAAGGTGCATATGATGATATTGGTGACAAAGTCAATCTATCCGATAGCAATATAGCATGGTAAAGAAATCAGTGACTCCTGTGGCTGTGAGAAATAGCTGTTGATTGCACTAACCAGACAGCGCAATTTATTGTGCATTGGAGTAAATATAGGACCTACTCCTGGTCATCTGGATCTCGAACAATGTACCATCAACCAACAAGGGTCATCAGGCCAGCAGCATCCAGGTAACACACATCAGAGGGGGATAGCCCATCTCCGGGTATTCAGTTATCAGCCACCAGGGGGATCAAACACGTTCTCATATGCCCGATCAGTAGAAATCACCTTAGGAGAGGAGGCTAACAGAACAAACCAAGCCCAGAGCTTAGAGCTTTACAACATGGGTACAGACAGTACAGTTACAATACAATGCAATACAGGAGGAATCAGAGGGCCCCACTCATTAGAGCTTACAATATAAAGGGGAGGGTCAAGTGATACAAAAGGTAATAACTGTGGGGGATGAGTTGATGGAGATAATAAAAGTTCAACTGTTAGGTGGAGGCAGGATAGGTTTTTATAAAGAGAAGGATTTTCAGGGATAGCCTAAAAGTGAACAGAGTAGGAGATAGTCAGACAGAATGAGGTAACGAGTTACAGAGGATGGGAGATGATCTGGTGAAGTCCTGGAAGTGAGCATGAAAGGAAGTAACGAGGGAACTTGAGAGCAGAAGGTCTTGGGAGGAATAAAGAGAACACTTAGGTTGTAATTTTGATGAAAAGCAGGTGATGTAGCTGGGGGCAGAGTAGTGAATGGCTTTATAATATGTTGTTAGTATTTTTAATTTTATTTGTTGGGTGAGTAGAAGCCAATTGAGGGATTTGCAGAGAGGGGTAGCAGACGTTGAATGGATGGTAAGGTAGTTGATTCTGGCAGCAGCATTCATGATGGATGTAAAGGTAATCCAACGAGCAGAGAGTTGTAGTAGGTGAGGTGAGAAGTACCCAGGGAGTGAATTAGAAGCTCTGTGGTGTCATTGGTTAAAAAGTGGCATATTTTGGAGATTCTGCAGTGGTAGTTGGCTGATGGAGGCTGATGGAGTGAGCTGAAGGGTAGAAAGGTAGATTTGGGTGTCATCAGCATAGAAATGGTATTGAAAGCAATGGGAGGCTATCAGTTGGCTCAGGGAGGAGGTGTAGATTGAGAATAAGCGAGGACCAAGAACAGAAAATTTGGAGACTCCCAAAAAAAAAGGAGAGGAGGACGTAGAATTGTAAGTTACACTGACGGTGCAGTGAGAAAGGTAAGATGAGAACAAATGAAGAGTACTTTCATGGAGACCAAAGAAGTGAAGGTTTCCGAGGAGGAGGGAGAAGTCAACTGTATCAAAGGCCACAGAGAGGCCTACAAATAAGAGTACAGAATAGTGACCATTGGTTTTAGCTGTTAGTTAATCATTTGTGTGCTTTGGGAAAGCAGTTTCTGTAGAGAGTTGCAGGCAAACTCCAGACTGAAGGGGATCAAGAAGGTTATTGTCAATGAGGAGGTAGCTCAGGTGGTTGTAGACTAGGCATTAAAGGAGTTTGGCAGTGAAGGGGAGCAAGGAGATGAGTCATAGGTGGTTAAGATTGGTGGGATCCAGAAAGGGCTTTTTAAGTATGAGGATGACCAGCACATGTTTTAGAGAGTTGGGGAAGGTGCCAGAAGACAGTGAGAGATTGAAGATGTAAGTATGTAAGATAGAGCCAGAGGGTGACCGTAGTATTTGTGAGGGAACAGGGTCCAGGAGAAAGGTGGTAAGGCAGGCATTAGAAAATGTTTAGCAACCTTGTCTATAGTAGCAGGGTTAAATGTGGGAGATATTGAGTGTACTTGTATATGTGGAATGTTAAAGGATAAGTTCACCTTTGGGAACATGCTACATTTTCCACCCATTTTTAAGGTGGAACATATAACATGTTCCTGTTCCTGCAGCCTTTGCCTGATCCCCCACTCCTCCCTGTGACAGAAGTACAAGAAGTTCCCCGTACTAGCTGTCACTTTTTAAAAACAATGCAGCCATGCAGGGCTTCGCCCACATGGCCGCATCATTCATTCACAGTGTTCTTTGAATGAATGGACTACAAGTCCCAACAACCTTAGCGACTGTCTGCCTGTAGTTCTCAATGAACTACCATGGCACTGTCGTAGTTCATTGACTCTTCCTGTTAGAAGTATTGGCTTGCTCATATAGGATGTATGAGCATGCAGATACACTGACAGTCTGAAGGAGACCTGCATAGCACCAGCGATCTGCAGATCGCTGGTGCAATGCTTTCCAGGCTCCTACTACAAAAAAATTATAATAAAATAACATTTTACCTTCAAAAAAATATGCATTTATTATTTTTTGTAGAAAGATGAACTTATCCTTTAATTGGGGGAGATATTTGTACAGTGAACATTTTATCACACATTTTATCAGTCTTATTTTTTTAAGTGATTAGCAATCTCTTGGGTAGCGAGTGAATTAGTGGGTGGAGGCAGTGGAGGACAAAGTAGAGAGTTAAAAGTAAAAAAGAAATGTTGGGGACTTGATGAGAGAGTGTTACTGACAGTGATTAAAAAAAGTCTTGTTTGGCAGTGTGGAGGTTGGCATTGTATTTTTGGAGGTCAGATTTTTGGTTGAAGTCTTGCTGAGACATAAGCTGCCACACATTATACAATTTTCTTATTCAATTTCTTTGGATTTACCTTCAACTCTGTAGTTCAAGGGCCTGCCTGATTGCATACAAATTGAAAGTGTTTAGTTTTTACCTCATATTATATGGTTTTTGTAAATCTGGAAAATTGTACAAGAAAATTGTAAAATGTATGGACAGCCTTACTTCTACACCATAGACACTCAAGAGTGCATCTACATTTTTGGAGACTTCTTGCCTCATCTGTTTGCCAAGGTAGTAGCAGTCGGGGTCTGTGTGTAGTGAGAGGGGTGAATGTGTCCAGGGAGGATGACAGACAACTGTTGTAGACCAAAGTGGACAGGCTGGGGCAGGACAGAGGCAATATATTGTCACAGAGGTGGTCAGTAGCAGAACAGAGAAGAGAAGGGTTAAAATGGCAAAGGTTTCAACGAGCAACTGTTAAGCGGTTAGAGGGAGAAAAAGTGGAAGACAGGGAGAGGGTGAAACAAACAAAGTGGTGATCAGAGAGAGGAAGAGGATTGTTGGAGAGGTTGCAAGGAGTGCAAAGGTAAGAGAATATAAGGTCAAGGGTGTTGCTATCAGAGTGAGTTGAAGCATGTGCCCATTGTTTGAGGTCAAAAAAGGAGGTTAGACTGAAGTTTTGAAGCAGAAGTTAACAGGAATGTTGAAATCACCTAAAATGATTCTGGAAATTTCAGAGGAGAGAAAGTAGGGCAGCCAGGCAGAGAAGTCATCAAGGAAGGTTGATACCGTTCCAGGAGGGCCATAGATCACAGTAATTCTCAAAGAAACTGCGGAGGAGAAATTAATGCACAGCACAATGGCTAAATGGTTAGCACTTCCACCTGGCAGTACTAAAAATTAATGAACAGCACAGTGACTAAAGGTTAGCACTTCTGCCTGGCAGTACTAGGGTTGTTAGTTTGAATCCCAACCACGACACCGCCTGCCTGGAGTTTAAATGTTCTCCCTGTGCCTGCGTGGATTTCCTTCAGGTACTCTGGTTTTCCACACTCCAAAGACATGCTGGTAGGTTAATTGGCTCCTATCTAAATTAGCCATAGTATGTGTACGTATGGATGTGAGTTAGGGACCTTAGATTTTACACCCCTTGAGGGTTAGGGACTGATTTGAATGTACAATATATATGTAAAGCGCTGCAAAATTGACGGTGCTATATGAGTACCCATAATAATAATGCAGTACTGCCTCAAATGAGGGGAGGGACAGAGAAGGAGGTGATTAAAGAACTTGAAAGATGTTTTGTGGGGATAGAAAGATTCCAACTCCACTTCCCTTCCATCCACTGGGTCTGGGAGTGAATCCGAGAAGACCATCATGGGAGAGCGAATCGGGAGAGGCAGAGTCAAATTCTTGAAGCCAGGTTTCAGTAATAGCAAGTAGATTAAAGGAGTTAGTGATAAAAAGGTAGTGGACAGAGGTGAGTTTGTTACAGACAAAGCAGGCATTCTAAAAGGTGCAAGAGAAGGCTGGCTTTGGAAAGAAGAGAAATAGAAACTAAATTGTGTGGATTGCTGGCTTTTGCCAAAGGGTTGGAGTGGTGAATGTGTTGGTCAAAATAAATGAGGATGGCCCCTCAGGATCTCACCTCTTATGAACGAGAATGTGTGTCTTTCCACCTCTACAACACTCGGTGTCTCTCATGTACAATCTCATCAACACACTTCCAGGAGTCAAACTGCCCTTCATAATTAAATCAGAGAAAGACCTCAGCTGACTCTTACATCAGAGCAGATTGACAGAATACTGTTCTTCACTCAAAAGGTCTACATATGATCCAAACATCAGAAACCAAATTAAAGGATCCTGAGGAGACAGTACTTAACCCCATACAAGCTTCACAAAATAGACCCGCATTTCACTGATCTCTGCTGGAGGTGTAGTGAGGCCATTGGAGACATCCTGCATAATTTTTGTACATGTGACAGGATTCCTAACTTCTGGTAAGAGGTCAGACAGATCACCAAAACATACACTGATTACAAACTCACTCTAGAACCGTCTTGGTTTCTCCTGCACCATAATACTATACCACTGAAGATCTAAAATGTTCTGTTCCACCTAACTTGTTCAGTGTGGTCAAAAGTTGTATTACACATCTCCAGAAGCAGGCAATAACCCCCTCCATAGCCATGTGGCTGGCCAAAGTAGAGGAGATAAATAGAATGAAAGGTTTTATTTTGACTGATCAAGTCACAAGATACATTTCTGAAAAAATAGTTCTATTGGCATGAATTTACAGACTCGGCAGAGTTCAAATCCATCCTAGAAAGTTCAGGATCCCCTATGCTCTTTGTTAAGGACGTAAGGACCTGAGGTGAGAGGAGGTCCCCTACCCTTTCCAGACCCCACTCCTTTTTCCCCCCTTAGCCCCCTCCCTTCCCGTACCTCTTCTTCTTCCCCCAGCCTTTTTTTCCCCCTTACCCACTTGTAGTTCCTATTGACGGCAGTCAGGGCTACCTTATTGTATAGTATTGCTTAACGTTATTTTTTCTTTATTGTTTTCAGACCCTGTTTGTATCCAGGTCTGGCTCATTTAGGAACTACTGTGATTCAATGCAGTACAGCCTTTAGCATACTGAAATGTATACATGATGTGTCCATGCTAGCTGTTGATCACTGTTATACCTGTCCATGAGGACAGGTATAGCAGTTATTGCTTTGTGACATATTATTTTTGGTTTGCTCTGCTGTACATCCCTCTTCTCTAAATAAAGAACTAAAAAAAAAATAGGATGGAGGCCCAGGGCTAGGGGCTATATCTGAAGAGGTTAGGAGAAGCAAAAGGGTAAGGGAGATAAAATGGAAGTGTGATTTAAATGAAGGGATGTGTTCCAGTGTGCTGAAGCTTTTATTAGCATGTGGGTTCAGAATCAGCAGAAGTTGATGATTGCAGTAATAAAAAAATAGGGGTAATGTATACTGTATAAGCTGTAAGGTGGAGAAGAGGGGTGAAGGACAGAGAGTTTAAAGAGAGTGGAAGAATTAAGAAGAAGAAATGAAAGTGCTGAATGGGAAAACAAGGCCACCTGAAGTCAACTTGTTGAGTATTTTGCAAAGCAGCTTGCTATGAATTTTCTCTTCATGCATTCTCTGAAGTGCAAAGCGGAAGTGTACCACTGACTCAAAGACCAAAGCGCCTGCAGCTACAGAGATCAGTGAGCTCTTGTTTTAAAGCCCATTTACTGCTGGTTAACAGTATATATACGTTTGAAAGTCCATAGCTTGGCCAAATGTTCACATTAAAGTCTGAAATTTTCAAATGTTACTTTAAATTTTTAAATATTACTTTTATTATAAGAATTTAAAGCTTTAATTCAGATTTTTTTTAACAGATAATATACTGTATGCAGTTAAACAATGAGTTTAATTTTTTTTTCTGATACATATGGACTATAGACAGAGTGGAGTTCAGTAAGCCTAGGTAATCATCCATCCATCCCCATCAGTCAGCCCCAAGCCAACAGACATGATCATCCATGTTGAGAAATATTTTATCCACACAGGTCCAACTTCAGAATGCAACATCTGGAGCAAATATATCTTAAAGCCGTTCCGCTGACCTTATTTATTTATTGCTTGTGACACTGTGCTTGGCAGCTGAAACCAGTACAGAGCATCGGTTTACCATGCTCTGGTACATAAAAGTGGAATGAACTTCAATTACTGGGATGAATGGCATATGGAGAAAAATATTACACTCTGTCTTTTCTACATCAAGCAGATGTGAAGTTAACATACAATTTGTTTCTATTCAGAAAGAGGATTTGGTATCATTAACAAAATACGAATGTTACAGGGGCACTATGTTCAGAAGAATACCTACTTTATAGTTTCCCTTCCTGAGAAGCAGTTTTGTAGCTAATCTTTAAAGCTGAACTTTGGACAGACATATAAACACACATATTACTGCAGTTTTCTATTCATTTTTTAATGCAAACAGTGTAAGTACCTGACTTGGTATCAATCTTTTGCAGTCCCTGTACAGTAGAACAGTGGTCTTCAAACTGTGGCCTGGGGGCTAGATGTGGCCCTTTGCTTGCCTTTATCTGGCCCTTCGGGCACTATTCCGCCAACTGGAACCAATGACACAATCAATGAGGCACTACAGTACTTATGTTAAAAAGGAGCATGCTGATAGGAGGACATAGCAGAGTGACAGAGGGTGAGCTAATCAGACTGCTGCTTCTCCTTCACTATCCAATCACAGACTGAGGAGGGACAAAACCGGTTAGCATTATGTAACTGCAGCAAATAGGAATAAGGTCTTCTGTCCTGCCAGAAAGGGCTGTGTTGTGTGACAGAGCTGTATAAATCCCAGGACTGGATGGACAAAAAACAAATCCTTTGGCAGGTGTAATGGCTCCCTTAACAGTATTTCATCTATGTATGTCAGTGACATCGTTATGGGGGTGTGGGGGGTGTGGACCACACCCAGGTGACACCCATCAGAGGGGTGACACTGCCCAGGGCCACGACAACATCCCTTTCAGTGGTTGAGCAGAGCTTTGAGAGGACTCAGATGCTGGCTGAGATAAGAAATGGTGGACCCATGGGGGGGGGGGTGCCCATGGGGATGAAGCCAGCCTAAACCACCCCTGGCATCTTCCTTCCTGGGGACTTCAGTGGAATGGCGGGGCCACAGTTGACATCCATAGGGAACAGCAAGTTGGGGTGCTGGAGGTGGCAGACAGTGCACTGAAGAGTGCACTCTGAAGAGTGGTCTCAGAGCAACCTGCATTGTGTGAAGCAGGTCAGTGAAAGACTGTCATGGTCAGCCCAGCAGCTCAGTGTGTCTGTTTAAATCTATACCAGCCAGGTTGAGTGTTCCTACACAGTGCCCATACACCAGGTGCTATTCCCTTTCTAACAGTCCTGATCTCTATACACAGAATATCTGCAGTCTCTGATAATTTCTTGTATCATGTCTGCAGTCTCTGACCATCTCCTGTAGTATGTCCGCAGTCTATGACCGTGTCCTGTTGTATGTCCGCAGTCTATGACCGTGTCCTGTAGTATGTCCACAGTTTCTGACCGTCTTCTGTAGTTTTGTGTGATGGTGAGAGCAGCAACCCAGAAATGGTGGGGAAAAGTTCTGTCAGGGTAGAGGAGGCTGAGTGAGGCTATGGAGGCTGGCTCTGAGGCAAAATAAGGGATGGAGGCTGTGCCTGAGGTGAGGATGGCTGTCCATGAGGCGATATGACAGACACAGACGTTGAGGAGATGGAGGCTCCTCTGTGATGATATGGGGGTTGGGGGCTCCTCTTAGGTGACAGCTTTTTCTAAGGTGGTGTGTCCTCCTCATAATGTCCTCCCCTCTCTGAGGTATGTGTGTGTTCCTTCTTGGGATCCTCCGAATGACAGCAAAATTCTTTTTTTTACCTGTTTTTCACTAGTTTTTCATGTGTCACTACTGGTAGCATGAGGCGATACCTGGACCCTGCAGAGGTTGCACAGGCAGTCCAACTCCTCCAGGACGGCACATCAATACATGCCATTGCCAGAAGGTTTGCTGTGTCTCCTAGCACAGTCTCAAGATCATGGAGGAGATTCCAGGAGACAGGCAGTTACTCTAGGAAAGCTGGACAGGGCCCTAGAAGGCCCTTCACCCATCAGCAGGACCGGTATCTGCTCCTTTGTGCAAGGAGGAACAGGATGAGCACTGCCAGAGTCCTACAAAATGTCCTCCAGCAGGTCACTGGTGTGAATGTCTCCAACCAAACAATTAGAAACAGTCTTCATGAGGATGGCTTGAGGGCCTGACGTCCTTTAGTGGGTCCTATGCTCACTGCCCAGTACCATTGAGCTGGATTGGCGTTTGCCATTGATTACTAGAATTGGCAAGTACGCCACTGGCCCCCTGTGCTTTTCACAGATAAGAGCAGGTTCACCCTGAGCATATGTGACAGACGTGAAAGGGTCTGGAGAAGCCATAGAGAACGTTATGCTGCCTGTAACATCATTCAGCATGACCATTTTGGTGGTGGGTCAGTGATGGTCTGGGGAGGCATATCCATTGGAGGGATGCACAGACCTCTACAGGCTACACAATGGCACCCTGATTGCCATTAGGTATCGGGATGAAATTCTTGGACCCATTGTCAGACCCTACACTGGTGCAGTGGGCCCTGGGTTCCTCCTGGTGCATGTTAATGCTCGGCCTCATGTGGCAAGATTATGCAGGCAGTTCCTGGAGGATGAAAGAATTGATACCATTGAATGACCCCCGCACTCGCCTGACCTAAATCCAATAGAACACCTCATGTTTCGGTCCATCTGATGCTGCTAGGTTGCACCTCAGATTGTCCAAGAGCTCAGTGATGCCCTGGTCCAGATCTGGGAGGAAATACCCCAGGACACCATCCGTAGTCTCATTAGGAGCATGCCCGATGTTGTCAGGCATGCATACAAGCACATGGGGGCCATACATACTGAGTACCATTTTGAGTTGCTGCAATTAAAATTCAGCAAAATGGACTAGACATAATTTTTTCACTTTGATTTTCAGGGTGTCTTTGAATTCAGTTCTCTGTAGATTGATAATTTTCATTTCCATCAAATGATGGGGCATCCCTATGTTCCTAACACATTACCCAGTCCATATCAGTATAGATATCCAGCATGGTATTTTTTCCCATTGAGATCTGATGTGTTTTCAAAGTGTTCCTTTAATTTTTTTGAGCAGTGTATATATTATAGAGGTTGGTAGGTATTGGGAGTTTTGCAGTATATATTTGTTCGGTAGGTGTCAGGGGGTCTTACATAGGAGGTCGGTAGGTGCTGACTTGGACTACACTTATTTTTTAGATATTAAGTTGTAAGAGTGTTAAAATAAAAGTTGGCACACTGAAGGACTCAGGTGAGCCCAGGCCTAAAGCCAGTTTGCAGCATACACCGTGACTGTGTGCTGCTGGCCTGAAACTAGCCTGCCCAGCACTCTGCAGGGCCGAGCCGAGGGGGGTAAAGGGGATGACACCATTTACTGCACCGGGTGACACCAACCCTAGTGATGCCACTGATGTATGCAGCTATTTTCCTGGAGCTTTAAGTCTTCAGCAAGAAGCATCCTAATGTTAATTGTCATAGTATTTGAGTTCAAGAGATCTGATTGAAGGCAGCAAGGAGTGGCAGCATCCCATTGAAAACCTGTTTTGTATGGTAGGAAAATGATCTCAATTGGTTACATGGGGGCCACATGTGCCTCCCAGCTCCCTTTGATGTTGCTTCTGGAAGAATCACTTTTAACTTGATTTCTGGCCCGTGCACATCATTAGGAGGTTACCCTGCTGCCATATACACCTATTATATACCTGGTGGTTTTAGCATGTATAACAAATATCAATTCAAGGTCACTATTTATCACCTATATTTTTCTAGTATCAACATACTGTATTACATAACACTTTATATAGTACTTAAATCATTCATATCAGGGTGTTTTTTCTAGAAGAGCTTTTACTCTACTATGCTTAGCACACAAAAAATAAATTTGGTGCCAATGTGGGTAGATGTCAATTAACCTACCATTAAGGTTTTGGAAAGCAGCATGCAGCAAACGTGCAAACTCCATGCTTAGAGTGTCCCTGGGAATGAATGAATCCAAGATCACTTCACTGATATAGAACTGTTCATGTGTATGTTGTCAGCTATATTCTGACGTTTAGACATCTGAGTGATATGAAGATCACTATAAATAATGTCTTGGGAAAAATAAGTGGCAGGTTAGTGGTGTTGTGTGCACATGAAACTTTGAACACAACATTTAAAAAACCACAAGTAATCCTTTCTGACACACATATGCCAGTGCCTGCACAGCTGCTATTTAATAAAACCCGAAACACTCTAAAATAACTGGGCTTTAGCAGCAGCTCTGTACCGGCTTAACTGCTGTTTTTGTTTATCTGGCCTTGCTTTGGGTTACTGACTCCTATCCTTAGATTCCCCTTCCTCTATTCTGATCTATTATTACAGTTCTATTAATCAACTGCAAAAAAAAGGAAAAGAAAAAAGACAGGCATTCAGAAGACAGCATTATCGCGTGTAGCTGTGCCCAGGTTATGCACAATAAAATATTTAAATATTCTAAGCAAGCAAAACAAAAAACACTTTAATACGAGCCCCCATTCACCTCTGTAGCTATAGGCATTGCGAAGAAAAAAAATTTCAAATAAAACAGAAGCATTACAATCTTAAGTTTTTCCACATTACTTTCTATTGCAGCAGAATCTGGACAGCCTGCCAGCCCTCTAAAATAAACACAAAGCAGGTGTTTCCAAGCTGGTAAAAACTAAATGAAAGTCTGTGTTGTGATCTTTGAGGATTTTAAAAAATTAATTAATTCACAGTAAAAGCAGCTAGAACGGTCAGAAGTGGCTTGTTTCTAAGACCTTATACTGTTTGGTCAGAATATGCAAATACTATGTCCATAGTCTGGGCACAAGTGCAATTTACCTTTAGCTTGCCTTTGGATTATGGTCTAAACTGCCTGACACGATTATATTTATTACTGCCAGGTCTGACTCTGGCCTGTCTGCTGGTAAAGACAACAGTTCAGGTATTAGTGTTTCAGTCAAAGGTTCTAAGGTTACAATTCTTCACACCTCTCAACTGCTGAGCCTATACCATAGGAGCCAACCCATTAATGTAGAGGTTAGAGGTGAGCAACAGTGAGATCTCATATGTGATAGAACTCTTGCTATGTGATTAATTCTTTTGATGCTCCTGTGCAGTGACAGTCCTATGCAGTTAGAATGTGTTTGGAATAATTACAGTGCTTCCAAATAATCTTGCATGGACATCTTAAATGTGACAGCAGATACTAAATCCCAGTTCCCTGTCTTCAGCCACATCATGCTACAGCCAGGGGCGGACTGACCATTTAGTCACTTGGGCACTGACCGAGGGCCAGGGGTCAGTAGGGAACCCCATGAGATGCCCCTGGTACCTTTCATAGGCTTTTTTTGGGTGTGGTTTGAGTGAGGGAGAGGACACAGGGGCCCCATTATTCCCTATTGCCCGGGGGCCCCATGAGTTGTCAGTCCGCCCCTGGCTACAGCTTACCTTCAGGAGCTAACGATTAGAGATTAGACAGACTTTATCTGATCTTTTTTATATTTATTTATAATTTGGAGGTGTCTGTAGTATGCTTCATAGACCTAAACAAAGGCACCCATATTGGGCGACCAGCCATATTTACTGCCGCACTGGCCAACGCACATACATAGCTCCCAACTGTCCCTCATTTGGAGGGACTTTCCCTCTTTTGAGACCAACTCCCTATACCCCTTGTTCATCCTTGGGTGTTCCTCTTATTTATTAATGTGTCTATACAAAATGTAGAATTCTACTACCAAAGATGTTGTGTTGCACTGAACTGCTAACCCAACCTCTATATTACTGCAATTACTATTTTGAAAAGCCAATATAATGGTAATTTTTTAAAAAAAAAACGCACTTGTGTGGTGTAGCCAATCATTTTCTACATATTCGAGCTTTGTGGTCTGTATAACCGGGGCCATGGCAGGGATGTGTCCTTTGCCTACATACTGCGTGCTAAAAGGTATCTTTCTTTATTATTTCAGAAAGTTGGAAGGTATGCACATGCTCAAGGCATCTGAATTGTGCATGCACATTGGACTACTTTCTGAAGCCCATGGACAGGACAAGTGTGTTAGCATGTGTGGAGGGAGAGGTGGTTCTTACTTAAAAAATAAATAAATAAAAAGGGGTACTTTTAAAGTAGAACTACAAAAAAAGTAAAACTACTACTGTCTATCCATAGCACAATTAAACAAGTAAAGACAAAGGAAGAAAAATTATTTATATATATTGTGACAGGAAGACAGGAAGAACTAAGGGATTTGTCCAGGATGGGAAGGATATTTGTCCCAGGTTCATGTCATACACCGACTGTTTCTCCTATTGTGCTGCGTAGTGAGCCTGTTTAGGTCACTGATGATTTCATTAGCTCAGCTGTAGTGGGTTAAGGGCTCTGGGCTCTATAAAACTCCTAGGAAGCTTAGAGAGGATGCTCCAACCTGGAACCAGTTTGCTGTGCAGGACAGACTGGGGAGCAACCAAACTATACTCTGAGCAGCGACAGGCTGTCTCCAGACAGGCAGATAGGAACCTGTGTGTGCAGTTAGATGCCCAGTGTGGTTATTTTATGTTTTTGTTTGTTTTGCTGTTTTTGAATTCATGCATCGTGTGTTCTCCAGACTTGTAAATAAAGCACAACTTTATTCACCAATTTCCTGCTGTCGTGCTGAGCCTCTTTCACCATGCTCTGACTCATCCAGGGGGTCAAGCACAACCCGCTACTGGGCTAATCCCTATATATATATATATATATATATATATATATATATATATATATACACACCGTATTTTTCGCTCCATAGGACGCACTTTTTTCCCCCAAAAAAATTGGGGAAAATGTCAGTGCGTCTTATGGAGCGAATATAAAGCGGCCGGTCTGGTATTTCTGCCGCCACCATGTCAGAATATCGGGCAGGACGCTGAGCTCTTCTCTCCTGCAGGACCTTACCTGTTCCACGCTCCAGCGCTGTACAGTCTTCCTGCGCCAGCTTCTGTGACAGCCGGGTGCCCACTGCGCATGCGCGAGAAGCGCTGCGCTTTGTGAATGGTCCGGTGTCTTCTGGGACACATGACAGGTCCCAGAAGGCGCCGGGCCATTCAAAAAGTGCAGCAGTTCTCGTGCATGTGCAGTGAGCACCCGGCTGTCACAGAAGCCGGTGCGGGAAGAAGAGGGAAGGACAACTCTGCGGAAGTGGGAGCGGGTGCCTGTCAAATTCAGGTACCCGCTTCCCCTCCCTCCCCAAAGGTCTCTGGTCATCTCCTTTACTGTCTGCAGTCTCTGGTCATCTGTACTATGTCCCTGGTATTTTCCCTGTACTATGTCCGCAGTCTCTGGTCATCTGTACTATGTTCACAGTCTCTGGTCATTCCCTGTAGTGTGTCCGCAGTCTCCGGTCATCCCCTGTACTGTGTCCGCTATTTCCGGTCATCTCCTGTACTGTGTCCGCAGTCTCTGGTCATCTCCTGTACTGTGTCCGCAGTCTCCGGTCATCCCCTGTACTGTGTCCGCAGTCTCTGGTCATCTCCTGTACTGTGTCTGCAGTCTCGGGTCATCCCCTGTACTGTGTCCGCAGTCTCTGGTCATCCCCTGTACTGTGTCCGCAGTCTCTGGTCATCCCCTGTACTGTGTCTGCAGTCTCTGGTTATCCCCTGTACTATGTCCGCAGTCTCTGGTCATCTCCTGTACTATGTCCGCAGTCTCTGGTCATCTCCTGTACTGTGTCCACAGTCTCTGGTCATCTCCTGTACTATGTCCGCAGTCTCTGGTCATCCTCTGTACTGTGTCCGCAGTCTCTGGTCATCTCCTGTACTGTGACCGCAGTCTCTGGTCATCTCCTGTATTGTGTCCGCAGTCTCTGGTCATCTCCTGTACTGTGTCCGCAGTCTCTGGTCATTTCCTGTACTATGTCTGCAGTCCATCTTATGGAGCGCGAAATATGGTATATACACACAGTGGTCAGCATAAATGAATACACCCCAACAGATTTGTCAGAAAACCTTTACTTTACTTTCATAATCAATATTTTCTATGGGACACTATACTACAAAATACTTTTACAAATGTGGGCCATTGATTGTAAACGAGATTTATTAATTTACGCACAAAAAAAGTATTTTTCCTAACAAATTCATTTAAGATCATGTTGCAAAAATGAATACACCTCAATGAAAGTCTTAGGAGCAAAGCTGAATTTTAGACATCAAAATTCTAATTAACAAGAATTCAACTACAGGTCAGTCTAATTATTCAATAAACAGGTGTCATGCAGACAGTTGATTATAAAAGGGCATTACTTAAAGAAAACCCATTTCATGCTGTCAGCAATGGCACCACATGGAAGAGAAATGTCACAAGGCCTGAGAAAGAAAATTATTTCTTTACACAAGTAAGGAGAAGGCTACAAGAAGATCATCAAAGCTTTACTTATCAGTCAGAATACTGTAGCAAAAGTGATACAAAAATTTAACAAAGATGGAACTGCAACCATGTCACAGAGACGTCCATGCCCTCCACGGGAGTTAACACCTTGACAGGAGTGTCTTCTGATGAGAAGGGTTGAAGAAAATAGCCATGAAAGCTCACTGCAGTTAGCTAAAGAAGTAGAAAGCCAAACTGGGGAGATTATTTCCCGTGATACAATATAGCGGAATGCAGAGGAATGGCATGCATGGGTGTCCTCCATGAAGGAAGCCTCACCTAAAGCCAAAGCACAAAAAAGCACACCTAGAATTTGCCAGGGCCCATGCTGAAAAAGAAGAAGACGACTGGGGCTCTGTACTCTGGAGTGATGACCAAGATAAATGCTTTTGGAACTGATGGCTTCAAAACTGTATGGCATCACAAAAGGGAGGAGTGCAAAGAAAAATGCATGGTGCCTACAGTGAAGCATGGTGATGGCAGTGTCCTTCTGTGGGGCTGCATGAGCACTGCTGGTGTTGGGGAGCTGAATTTCATTGATGGCATCATGAATTCACAGATGTACTGCTGTATATTGAAGTGCCCTTGGTCGTTGTGCACTTTTCCAACACGACAATGATCCAAAACACACATCTAAGGCTATTGTTGCATTTCTGATGAAGAACAGGGTGAAAGTGATTCAGTGGCCAAGTATGTCTCCTGATCTGAACCTGATCAAACACCTATAAGGAATTCTGAAGAGGCAAGTTGAGCTTCACTCTCTATCCAGCATCCTGGCTCTAAAAGAGGTAGTTCTTGAAGAATGGAAAAAGATAAATGTTGCAGTGAGTTTCCAATTTGGTCATTCCATGCCTAGAAGACTTGGTGCTGCCCTTACAAATCATGGAGGTCTTACAAAATACTAGATGTAGTTTTTGTTGTGGGGTATATTCATTATTGCATCGACAAAGTTGAGTAAAACTGAAGATTTTCTAATCCAAGTTATATTATTACTCACTTTCATGTAATGAGCTAAACAAATGTTCTATTAAACTCAGTTTTGTCAAAATCTTGGAAATTGTTCTTGTGTTCATTGAGATGTAGATTAAAATCTTACTTTTCAAAATGGGTGTACGCATTTATGCTGAGCAATATATATATATATATATATATATATATATATATTGCAATCATTAGACATTATTTATAGAAAGGCTCTTTTCTTGCAGATTGGTATTATTATTTGTTAAGGATTTTAGGATAAAGAAAATAAATATTAAGAAAAAAAAGGAAAGGAAAAAAATATATAAATATTTTTTTCTTTTTAGTGCAATCATAAAATCCTTAATTAATTAATACCAATCTGCAGGAAAAGAACATTTCTATGCATAGTGTCCATAGAGATAGATAGATAGATAGATAGATAGATAGATAGATAGATAGATAGATAGATAGATACTGTTTTTATCTATTTTTTAAAGCAATCTTAAAACCCTCAACAATTAATTAATACCAATCTGCAGGAAAAGAACCTTTCTATAAATAGTGTCTAATTATCTGCCGCGTTGGACAATTTTTATGCTAACTGCTCAGGCTCTTTGCTTTAATTGCCAGGGGTATACAAAGATGGCTGGATAGGTGAGAGGTCGAAGCTCTGAACACTGGCAGGTGTAATAACAAGGAGATGTTCTTTGTAAAGGAAATGCAAACAAGGGCTTTGCCTGAGGACAAGGAGGCCCAGACCTCTTATGTGAACATTCCTGTGATTGACAATTGTGACACCATGTCAAGGGCACAGTGGTTGGGGCACTTTTCAGTACTTCACAAAGCTGAAAGTTGAGAAAGAGTTTAACAGTGGAGCTGCTCTTCATCTGACACTGCAAAGCATCTTGTAAACAGCGTTCTGAAAAGAAAAGGTGCTTGTCTAGTAACAAAATCAAGAACAACCCAATGGGGGATTTTCAGCTCATTTCAACACCTGTTGTTCGCAGTGTTATTTATTTTTTAACCAGTTACGCATTTGTCGACGTAAACACCCATCCCACGACTAACATAATGAAATCTCTGCTGTTGTGTTTCAAAATGCAAGATGTTTTTTCTTTGCTGTCAGAAAAATATGCACAAAATGTTAAAGCCCAATTGAAGTCACAGAAAAAGAACTGCAGCAAGTTGTACGTCTGGTTTAATAGCCTTATATTAATGTTGCTGTTATATAAGCTGTGTGTGTAAATAGGACTGTCCAGTCCTACAAGCACCAGAGTTTAATAGCACTTCTTATTGTCCCCTAAAACCCATCAAACATGGTCTGACATGCCCCCTCTCTTCCTAAACATAAAACTACACTATAAGATGCTTCTTATGAGGGGTGTGGCCATTACTCATCTATGAAAGGACAAAGCACTGAAGTGGGAGATCAGGAAACACATTTTCAGAAACAAATAATATTCATAAAATGAAACCATACCCATTGAAGCACAAGTTAATATGATTAAGCTATTAAATATAGCATGCAAAATAACAGCTTAAAAACGGTTATCTGCAACCCACCATACCATTGTTGAGTGGAAAAAACAAGTTAATAATTCTATAGCCTGGGAAAAAAAAACTAGTTTTCCAACATAGAAACTGTCCCCAAAAGTTTGAAAAGTTTTGGAATCCCTTGTTGGTGGTGACAGGACTGGCTCCACTTGCTTCAATAGCTCAACAATTGTTCTCACTATCACTTAAATGGGCTTTACCCAGGCTAACGCCTGAGACATGGTAACGATGCAATTTACAAGACACATAGAGAATACTGCAGCTAGGCTAGGTAGTAAATAAACACCAATAGAAGTAGTAAGTGGCAAGTGTGTTCCATTATTGATAGGCCGCACATATGTTGCTGTCCAGTCTAGAGACTGTTAATCAAAACGGCAGATAACAGTGTTAGTGCGTGCATGGAACAGTGTGTGGTGATGAAGTTTCTTGTGAAGGCATTAAACCTGTGGATATCTGCAGAAGACTTCAAGCACAGTACGGTGATGAGGCACTCAGCCGCAGAAAGACATTTGAATGGTGTAAACGTTTAAAGATGGCCCTACGTCCATCAGTGATGATCCCGGCCGAGGTGGTTCCCAGCCCACAGCAGTCATTCCTGTGAACATTCAGCGTGTGGAACGTCTGATCCTGGATAATCGATGCAAAACCTGTCGTGAAATTGCACACAATGATGATGAAGTGAGGCAGGCTGTCCTAGGATGGTTCAGGCATGTTGACAAACCTTTCCATGCCGAAGCTTTCTAGGCATTTGTTAAATGCCGGGATAGGTGTGTAAATGTAGCAGGGGAGTATGTTGAAAATAAATGCAGTTTCCACCCCTTGAAATTTGGTCTTTTATTATATAAACTCAAACGTCCCAGTTTGACTTGAACTCCATATATACAGTTGTGTTCAAAATTATAGCAGTGTGTTGAAAAAAGTGAATAAAGCTCAAAATCCTTCTAATAGCTTTTATTTCCATACACACAAATGCATGGGGAACACTACACATTCTATTCCAAATCGAAACATGAAGAAAAATATATCAAATTTGTGTTGTTCCTCTAAAACAATTGAAGAAAAGTGAATATTAGACTGTTCAAAAAAATAGCAGTGTTTGTATTCTTCTTTACAAACTCAAACATTCACTATATAAACTGAAAAATGTTTAAAGATTTTACTTTCCTTTGAATCACTTAATTAATATTTAGTTGTATAACCACTGTTTCTGAGAACTGCTGTCCATCTGTGTTGCATGGAGTCAACCAACTTCTGGCACCTGTGAACAGGTATTCCAGCCCAGGATGATTGGACTACATTCCACAGTTCTTCTCTATTTCTTGGTTTTGCTTCAGAAACTGCATTTTTGATGTCACCCCACAAGTTTTCTATTGGATTAAGATCCGGGGATTGGGCTGGCTACTCCATAACGTCAATCTTGTTGGTCTGGAACCAAGATGTTGCACGTTTACTGGTGTGTTTGGGGTCGTTGTCTTGTTGGAACACCCATTTCAAGGGCATTTCCTCTTCAGCATAAGGCAGCATGACCTCTTCATGTATTCTGATGTATTCAAACTGATCCATGATCCCTGGTATGTGATAAATAGGCCCAACACCGTAATATGAGAAATATCCCCATATCATGATGCTTGCGCAACCATGCTTCACTGTCTTCACAGTGTACTGTGGCTTGAATTCAGTGTTTGGGGGTCGTCTGACAAACTGTCTCCAGCCACTAGACCCAAAAAGAACAATCTTACTTTCATCAGTCCACAAAATGTTGCGCCATTTCTCTTTAGGCCAGTCAATGTGCTCTTTGGCAAATTGGAACCTCTTCAGCACATCTTTTTTTCAACAGTGGGACTTTGCGGGGGCTTCTTGCAGATAGCTTGGCTTCACATAGGTGTCTTCTAATTGTAACAGTACTCACAGGTAACTTCAGACCTTCTTTGATCTTCCTGGAGCTGATTGTTGGCTGAGTCCTTGCCATTTTGGCTATTCTTTTATCCATTCGAATGGTAGTTTTTCGCTTTCTTCCACGTCTTTGAGGTTTTGGTTGCCATTTTAAAGCATTTGCGATCATTTTAGCTGAGCAGCCTATCATTTTCTGCACTTCTTTAAATGTTTTTCCCTCTCCAATCAACTTTTTAATCAAGGTACGCTGTTCTTCGGAACAATGTCTGGAACGACCCATTTTCCTCAGAATTTCAGAGAGAAATGCACTGTAACCAGCATGTACAACATTTGTTGCCTTCCTTCCTTAAATAAGGGCAATAATTGCCAGGTTTAGTACTACTTTTAAATCATAACCTATGGAATGATAGGTTTACAAAGATTTTAAATAGCTTTAGAAATCTGTGCAATTTTAACTTAAAAAAGAAGTTCGGGAATAAAAAAAAAAATAAACTTACAGATGGTGTATATTAGATGCTGCATCTGTCCCCCAACACCTTTAAGACCAAGAACTAAACAAACAAATACCACTGATCACTCAGTTCTTGGTCATCAGTGAGAAGAGAGTCAGTGACTGTAGTTCACCGGCTTTCTGCTCTGCCCATCCAGCACTCACTGGAATGCGGAGCTGTGTAAGGGGAGGAAGCAGCTGGCTCAGGCTTTCAGCAGCTCACTGAGAGGCTAAGCCAGCTGCTGCTCAGGAATCTGTGTGAATCCCAACTTTAAAGTCAGAATCTCTCCAGAGTCTGGGCTAGCTCAGGGATGTCAGCTGACAATGGGCATTAGCCTGCTGTTGGCTGAATAGTAGATACAGGAGTGCTGAACTAAGTGCACCTACTGGAGAAGAAGGGCCAAGAAAGGTTTGGCCCTACTTGTCCTTTAGGTCTGTAAGCAAGATACACCAGAATCCTCATCCTGATGCTTTTATAATTTTCGTACTGTCTATTCCTGAAGACTACATGGAGATTCAGATCAAACTATGGGCATCTTCTTGCATGGAATATGGAATTCTCAACAATGATTTTAGGTTTACTGCAGTTTTTTTTTTCTATGTAGTTACACATCTAAAAGGATGTTAGGGGTAAAAATGTAGTAAAGGCAGACCCCCCAACCTGACAATCATTTTAATGATTCCAGAGGGTGCACTGGATAAACTGAGCAACTACAGAACAGAAGCATGTAATGTGCAATAGGTTTTCAAAAATTCTCTCAATGTATAAAGGTGAACTGCAGGAGATTGACAAAAACAATCAGTTTCACTTAAAAAAATACATTATCTCACTGAGGCCATGGAAACATGGGCTGATTATTGGTTAAAATGTTATGCATGTTTCTTGGACACTATAGAAATTCTGGTCAAGCATCGAATCATTAAATAATTACCATATCTGTAAGTGATAGCACACACCTTCAGCCAAACAGAACATGGGGATCAGCCAAAACTGAGGTCTTTTTTTGGACCAATAAACTATTTTTCTCCAGAAATCTAGGGCATACAATTCATACAGGATCCTAAGATATGGATAGAGTCAGAGGTGCCACTGGGCCTTCACTTATCTCTGGAGGGACTAGCAGGGATCACTGTAGGCCCCTTTTATGAGTAAAGAAAAATGTGCAGACTCTTGAATCTGTACAAATGAAAACAACTTCCTGGGTACAGCATTATAAGCAGAACTCTAAGTGGATTTAAAAGACAACCATATAAGCATTGCTGGGTGGTAGATGAATCCAATCAAACAACCAGCATGCAAGCAAATTACGCCTTTACTGCCAATACAATGGATATAGTACACCCACTGTTATGCTTAAAAGCTTGTTTCTATGGAGGGTCTGCGATTACATGGATACATAAGGGAAGTCTGTTAGCTCATTCCATATGCAAGTTCTGTTTCTTGCTTAGAAGTGCTGTAAATAGTCAGGTTGAAATTAAGTTACATTAACAATCAGGTGAACACTGTGACAGCCAATCACGGAAGATCACATGATCGCTGATCTTTCCCATCCCCTAGGCATTCAGAACCTTTTAAAAGGATGCCGGAAAAGGTGGGAAGGGTTTATAGTGTACATGCAACCAGAACCTTTCTTTTAGTTTTTCATTGTGTTGGAAAGGGTTAAACCCCTATTTTTTTGTTGTCTGTTTCCCAATGGGAAGACTTCTCTTCACTTCCTGTCCCACAGATTTAACAGGAAGTAAGAGGAAATCTCAACAAAGGGACAGCTATCACTAGAGCAATTGTCCCCAACGTTGTCCCCAATTAACCCTCACATCCTGTTCTTTTGACAGCTGTAGAATTTTGGATTTTCTGACAATGGTCTTCAGGACTAATAGAGAGGGTAAATCTACCTAATAGGGACACAGACCACAAAAACAACTTGACGGGGTTCCAATCCCACTCTACTCAATCCAAAACTAAAGAAAAAAAAATGGCTATACATAATCAAGGTAAACATTGCAGCCCTGAAACCCTTATGTAGCATCCCTTTAAGATTTTGTGTTTCTGCAGCAATAGATGCAACATACAGTGTAGCGTTGTTCTGACACTTCACAGCTGTCTATTTTGTTAGCTGCTCTTCAAAGCTCTGATTGATTTTAAAGCAAGTTGATGCTTGGGATGAAAAATGTCTCTCCCTGTAAACATCTTTCTCCTTCAGGATTCATTCTAAATATCATTGTGAACTTTTGGCATTTAATACACATTCTTTCAGGAAGCCGTTCTCACAAGTTCCCCACTGATGATTGATTGGAGGGATGCTAGCTCCAATACCTTCTATCCCACAACAATAGGCAATGCACAATAGGCACAAAGCCCTACTTGTCCTATTTTTTTTTTTTGGGGGGGGGATAATTGGGGTCATAGTACAAGAGCAGCAAACAGGTGACTGAGGATAAAAAAAAGGCTAAAATGCACAAATCTATTAACCAAAATAATGTTCTATAGACCTTGTGCCTCATCATATTTATTTCCCAAAATATGTACATTGAAAGTTGTCTCAGACGTGCCCTAAATATTTTATGTGCTCAAACTAGAGTTGCCACCTCATCCCTTTAAACCCGAACACACATTAATTACACATGTTCTGAGGCTAATTTAATGCAGATAAGGCACCAAGTGAGTTTAATTACCACCTTAATCAGCCCCAGAACCTTGTGTAATTAATATGTATTCGGTTTTAAAGGGCTGAGGTGGCAACCCTAGCTCAAACATTTAAAACAAATAATGAAATAACTTAAACAGGGCACTTGATATGTAAATGCTGCAATAAATATAGTATGGTATGAACAGTTATGGTATGTTTTTAGTTAACATCCAATACCAGAGTTTCAGAGTTTGAATTTCACTCTAAAATTTAGCAGCATGTCTCCAGTAAAATCAGAAATACACACTGAAATATTATATATATATAGATAGATAGATAGATAGATAGAAGGAGGGACTAGAATTAGACTTTAAAGAGGAACTCTGGAAACTCTACCAAAAGGTTTGCTTAACCTCTTTCCATCTGGCCCATGTCGATAAACGGCTGGATGGGAGCGCAGGTGGACATTTCTAAATGCCCACCCCCCCCTGCATCCATTGCCTGTGGGCGCTCCCTGGGAGTGCATGGCACCGCGATCGGTGACCATTGTGTACAGAGGACACAGCAGAACACAGATCGCTGTACGGGACCTCTGTGTGAGGTCCCGATCATGTGATCACTGATTGACCAATGAGTGCCCGCTGTGACCTCGCTCTGTGTGAGGTCCCGATTTATGTGATCACTGATTGGCCAATCAGTGATCACATGAATAGTAGTAAACAAGATGTCACTTCCTGACATCATTGCTTACTACTTGTGAAATCTGTCAATGATCACAGAGGTCACATGTTACAAGGCTATTCACAACAGCCTTGTACCATGTGACAAGCTGTGACCAATCACAGCTCGCACAGTATTTCTCAATGGCTGCAGGAATGCAGCCAGAGAGAAGGTGAAATGATTGCTTTTACAGCCTATATGGGTGTAAAAGCAATCAGTGTAAAAAAAAAAATCATCACCCCCACAAGTATAACAGTGTCACTATGGTGACACTGTACTGCTAGGGTGACAGTATGTTGAAAAAAAATGTAAAGAAAATGTAAAAAAAAGTTATTTTTTGTTATAAACTAATTTGGGTAATTTTTTTTACTAAAAAGATAGATTAATTCATTTTGGCCAAGATGAAGAAAAATTATTTATTTGCATAATTTTATAAGAAAAACACTTTTTTTTTCCCCAAACGTTTTGGACTTTTTCATTTATATAGCAAAAAAATAAAAATCCCAGTGGTGAATAAATACCACCAAATAAAGTTTTATCTGTCGCAAAAAAATGCTAAAAAATTCATATGGGTACAGTGTTGCATGACTGCGCAATTGTCATTCAAAGTGTGATAGCACTGAAAGCTGAAAATTGGTCTGGACTGGAAGGGGGTGAAAGTGTCTGGACTTGAAGTGGTTAAAGGCATTTGCTGCATTTACTAAAACTGATGTAACCTGCCCTTGTGAAATTGTTCCAAGCTGTAAATCGCAGATTTCAGAAGCCTATTTAAGCACAGCTGAAATTCTTAAGCACTGATAAAGGGGGAGTATGTTTGGCCCCCAAAACACATTCAATGTATTCTGTTATGAATCTATTTTATTATTAAGTTGTCTCTTAGACATTTGTTTAGCGTTATCATTGGATTGTATGTATGTGAATTCTCAATTTTGGATCCCTTCCCTGTACCTTGGGATAGTCTCTGTTTTGTGGAGTGCTGACGAAACACAGCCAGTGTGCCCAGTGACACTTAGAAGTCCAGTGCCCCATTTTTCAATGACACTTAAAAGTCCATTGCCCCATTTTTTCTTGTGTTTATACACTGATGGAAGACCGAACAAAAAAAATCTTACAGATTTCTCCATCCACACTATACAGGGCAGATGGACAAATCCACCTAGTGGACAAAACTAATTTTGGGTGGTTCATCAGCAACTGGCTGACATTTGCACAGTGAATCGCCTGCTTAACTGCAGTAGTCTTCAAGTCCTTTAAACAAGTGAAAATGACCCAAAAAATAAATATATATAGTGTGAATGAATGCAAAGTATCACTAGAATAATAACATGAATATTAAGTATCAAAACGCAAAGTCCAAAAGTGTTTGGTGACTTAATATTCATGTTATTATTCTGGTGATAATTTAATTCATTTACACTACATATATTTACTTTTTGGGTCACTTTCACTTATTTAAAGGAGCAGTGCCTACCTTTTTTCACTATTTTGTCATTTCAAAAGTGTTGGTTACACTTAAAGGGGCAGCTGCACCTGGTCACAATATTGTTAGGTTGGTGCCGTCTTATTATATATATTTCTGAGCCTTCAAGTCCTGCTGCTATACCTAAATATCAGGTCGTTCTGATGGGCTCACCCTATCCCACCTGCCACAAATACCTTATGGCTAGTGAAGCAGCTCTTTATGGTGATGAGTTAAAATATGGAGGGTGGAGGTTAATGGCAAGCTATGTGGAAATGTCAGAGCTTTGCCATTTATGGCATAGTAACAGGAACTAACTATAAAGTGTTCCTTCAGTGGATTATGGTGCCCAACCAACTAGTGCAAGTGATCCTTGGTAACCCCACAAATTGCTGTTGAGGCTGTTCTGAACTAGGTATGTTCCTATAAAGCTGGTAGACATGTCCATTTTTCCAAAGCTTAAGGTGTTACTAAACCCAGGACCCTGCATTCACTATATCTGGTCTCCCACAGTAAACAGAACATAGAAAAGTGATTATTTTAGTAAATATAAATTGCTAAATACCTTTTTTCATCAGCAGTTAGAGCAGACTCGGGACTTCTATCAGTGTTCAGCGGAGCACTGGTCAAAGCTTGTAGGAGGAGTTTTCATTCTGCTCTAAGAGGATGCAGGACCCCTGACCTCTGGCTGGACAGTGCTGATCACATGCACTCTCCAAAAAAAAAAGAAAAAAAAAACCTCTATAGCAATACACACCAAACTGAGCATGTACAGAGTGTCTCCACACGATATGTCTTATCAGGAGATAAGAGGGAGACACTGGAAGAAGGGGAGGGTCAGAGAAGACAGGATCAAAACAGCATTTTTGCAGAGGATTAACCCCCTAGATTTCACACTGAGTATATCAAGCATGCTTTACTGCATATACAGACTGATTTTACGGTTGTGGATTTAATAACGCTTCAAGTTTATATAATTTTACATTTTCTTTTTCAGCAACTGCTCCTTATGAATCTATATAAAGTGTTATTAAGATCTCCATGACCCTCATGGCTGCTGTTTTGGCAGCCATGAAAGAAACAATAAAAAAGCATGGATCTCTCATATTCTGCACTTGAAAAAGGTCAAATCTAGGCTACATTTCACACTAATCAATGAGAATTTTTCTGCAAAATTGCACGGAACAATGCTCACATTTCAAAAGGTCTGGGA
Source organism: Staurois parvus (assembly GCF_062004578.1). Lineage (NCBI taxonomy): Eukaryota > Metazoa > Chordata > Amphibia > Anura > Ranidae > Staurois > Staurois parvus. The sequence continues at coordinate 5,461,265 of NW_028318078.1, forward strand.
ATTCTGGGTCACACATTTTTTTTTACCACCTGACATTGACCATCACCATCTCGATCTATGAGGTACTTTTCTTATTACTGCTGTGGCACATACAGTTGTGTTCAAAATAATAGCAGTCAGACATCACTAACCTGATCAATCACTGTTTTTGGTAGAAATGATATTTCTACATGGCAAATAATTTACTAGCAGGTGTAGTAGAGTAATAGAAATCCAACAGACCCAACAATCATGACATGCATGCTGCTGATTCTGTGTAATTGAATCACTAATTGAAAGGGGCATGTTCAAAATAATAGCAGTGTGGAGTTCTATTAGTGAGGTCATTCATTCTTTGAAAAACAGGTGGCAATTATTGCCCTTATTTAAGGAAGGAAGGCAGCAAATGTTGTACATGGTGGTTACAGTGCATTTCTCTCTGAAATTCTGAGGAAAATGGGTCGTTCCTGACATTGTTCAGAAGAAGAACAGCGTACCTTGATTAAAAAGTTGATTGTAGAGGGGAAAAAATATAAAGAAGTGCAGAAAATGATAGGCTGCTCAGCTAAAATGATTGCAAATGCTTTAAAATAGCAACCAAAACCTTAAAGACGTGGAAGAAAGCAAAAAAACTACCATTTGAATGGATAGAAGAATAGCCAAAATGGCAAGGACTCAGCCAACAATCAGCTCCAGGAAGATCAAAAAAGGTCTAAAGTTACCTGTGAGTACTGTTACAATTAGAAGACGCCAATGTGAAGCCAAGCTATCTGCAAGAAGCCCCCGCAAAGTCCCACTGTTGAAAAAAAGATGTGCTGAAGAGGTTACAATTTGCCAAAGAGCACATTGACTGGCCTAAAGAGAAATGGCGCAACATTTTGTGGACTGATGAAAGTAAGATTGTTCTTTTTGGGTCTAGTGGCCGTAGACAGTTTGTCAGATGACCCCCAAACACTGAATTCAAGCCACAGTACACTGTGAAGACAGTGAAGCATGGTTGCGCAAGCATCATGATATGGGGATGTTTCTCATACTACGGTGTTGGGCCTATTTATCGCATACCAGGGATCATGAATCAGTTTGAATACATCAGAATACTTGAAGAGGTCATGCTGCCTTATGCTGAAGAGGAAATGCCCTTCAAATGGGTGTTCCAACAAGACAACGACCCCAAACACACCAGTACACGTGCAACATCTTGGTTCCAGACCAACAAGATTGACGTTATGGAGTGGCCAGCCCAATCCCCGGATCTTAATCCAATAGAAAACTTGTGGGGTGACATCAAAAATGCAGTTTCTGAGGCAAAACCAAGAAATAGAGAAGAACTGTGGAATGTAGACAATCATCCTGGGCTGGAATACCTGTTCACAGGTGCCAGAAGTTGGTTGACTCCATGCAACACAGATGTAGAGCAGTTCTCAGAAACAGTGCTTATACAACTAAATATTAATTAAGTGATTCAAAGGAAAGCACAATTTTCAAGCATTTTTCAGTTTATATAGTGAATGTTTGAGTTTGTAAAGAAGAATACAAACACTGCTATTTTTTTGAACAGTCTAATATTCACTTTTCTTCAATTTTTTTTTAGAGGAACAACATAAATTTGATATATTTTCTTCATGTTTTGATTTGGAATAGAATGTGTAGTGTTCCCAATGCATTTGTGTGTATGGAAATAAAAGCTATTAGAAGGATTTACTTTTTTCAACACACTGCTATTATTTTGAACACAACTGTAGCTGTTTAGAGTTCCTCCCGGCCAAACCTTCCCATATGGAAGAAAAATATTTTCGAAATATATTTTAAAAATATTCTTCCCAAATATATTGACATATATATTTGAAATGCTACAATTTTGGCCATATTCAATATATTTCAAAATATATTTCAATTAAAAAATAAATAAATAAATTATATATATATATATATATATATATATATATATACACACTGCATGTTGAAATGCGTTTTTGTTACAAAATATATGAAAAATATTTTTAAAAATATATTTCAAATATACTGTATGTCTTTAAAAATACAAATCTTTTTTTTTGGAATGCATTTACAAATATATGTAATCATATATGTTGAAATGACTTTTTTATATGTTAAAAAATCTGAAGAATGTATTTTAAACATACATATTTAAAAATCATGCGTGTCTGCTTGAACTAAGGGCAGATGGATTCCATGAAGTCAATGCTTTATGAATCATCTGCCCTTACTCAAGATGACCTTGGCCAGAAATGCTATAGGGTGTTCTTCAAAGTGATATCTCAACAAAATAAGACGTGGAGACATGGACGGATGGGGGCGCTTGCTTTGAATATTAAAAATGAATTTAATTGCATTTTTGCTTTGTGGTGCACAGACAGAGCTGCTGTTAGAAACCACAGGGCCCCATAAAGCCAAACTGAGATCCCCCCCCCTAAAAAACAACACAGTTTGCTATGCTTCAGTTATGAATGAACACAGTGAGTGATCGGTACCGATCACTCATTGTGTTCATCCAGAAAAGAAAGGGGCTGGTGAATGTGACATGTTTACTGGACCCTTCCCAGACTCTCTATCATGAAGGACCCAATTGTGTGCTTACAGCTTTCGGTGGGAAGGAGAGGAGGAAAACCGGAAGCACTGCAGGGGTGGAGGCACACAGGGGGACCTGGGCAACAGGGGGAAACATATGGTGTACAGGGAAGGTGATGGGTGCGCCAGGGGGCGTTGGCAATTACTGGAACCGATCCCCTGTATGGTTCTCTCTGCAGCAGCTGAAAGCCAGTGGGAGAGGCGAAGAAGCTGGCTTTCAGCTTTCAGCTGCAGAGAGCCAAACGGGATCAGTTTCAGTAATTGCCGCCCCTATTGCCAATCACCCTCCCTTTTCACATCCGATTCACCCAGCTGTCTGGGCACCCCCTGCTGGCCTGGGCCCCATACAGAAGGACTGGGGTCCACGGCCCTGTGCACAGATGCAGAATAGCTCTGCTTTACTGAATGTGCTTTCCATGTATATTCAGTATGAGAGGCACCTATTCAAACTTTGTTTTTTTGAAAACCTTTAATAAAGAAATTGAACAAGAAAAGTGATACTTCCGTTAACTTTGAGATTCCCACCCACTTCCTGTCATATCTCTGAGACAGGAAGTAAAAGGGAAATCTCCCTGAAGACAGCTGATGTTTTAAACCTTCTACATTCTATCCAAAATAAAAATGTAACTCTAACCTAACCCTTCAGATTAACACCTTAGCCCTGGTCCCTAAACGTAAATTAACTTTTAACCTTCTGCTCATCACTAAATTAACCCCAAAATCTATACTTACCTTATAATGAAATAAAGTATTGCATGAAAACGGAACAATCTCATACTGAAATAAACAAACACCAATATGTTTTCACCGATAACGATTGTTCTGCATCATGCAAGTGGCTTTTAAGGCCCCTTTCACACTTGTGAACCGTTTGTCCATTTTCATTCATCTGTTGACGGATGAAAAACGGATATCAATACTTCTCTATGTAAAAAATGGATGTAAACGGATGATCATCTGTTTACATCCGTTTATTTCCACTTCCGTCATCACCCTTTTTTTCACGGATCAAAGCCCTATTTTTTGATCTGTCAGAAAAACGTAACAGCTGAAAATCTGATGCAAACGGACAAATGGTCCGTTTTTGCACTGCTGGTGAATGTAAAAAAACTGATGTAAGACTGATGACAAAACTGATGGTAAACTGATGAAAACCTGAAGAAAAACATCCATTTTTGTGTTTGAAAAAACGTAACTGAACTGATTAAATGAGTATAGGTGAATCAGAGTGACTTGCGAGCCACAGGTGTGATAATTACTAGGGGATCGCAAACATGAAACACATAACTACAACTGTGTTGGAAATATCTGCAAATATATGTTGTGCTCCTAAATACTTCTCAATAAATAAATTATTAAATGATTAATGAACTGATTAAATGAACAGTCCACAAGTGGGAAAAGGCCTTTAACCACTTCATCTTGGCCAAAATGCATTCATCTATCTTTTTAGTAAAAAAAATAACCCAAATTAGTTTATACCCAAAAATTATAATTTTTATAATTTTTTTTACATTTTTATTTTATTTTTTATATTATTATTTATGTTTTTTTTTAACATACCCTAGCAGTACAGTGGTGTTACCATAGTGACACTGTACTACTTGTGGGGGGTGATTTTTTTTTTTTTTACACTGATTGCTTTTATATCCATAAAGGCTGTAAAAGAAATAATTTCTCCTTCTCTCTGGTTGCATTCCTGCAGCCATTGAGAAATACTGTGAGAGCTGTGATTGGTCACAGCTTGTCGCATGGTACAAGGCTGTTGTGAATAGCCTTGTACCATGTGACCTCTGTGATCATTCACAGATTTTACAAGTAGTAAGCAATGATGTCAGCTAGTGGCATCTTGTTTACTACTATTCATGTCCAATCAGTGATCACATGAATCGGGACCTCACACAGAGGTCCTGTACAGCGATCTGTGTTCCGCTGTGTCCTCCAGACACAGCGGGCACCGATAGCGATGCTGCGCACTCCCAGGGAGCGCACACGGACAGTGGATGTGGGGGGACCTTTAGAAACATCCACCCGCATTGGCAGCACTCCCACCCGGCTGTTTATCGGCATGGGCCAGATGGGAAGAGGTTAAAGTAGAACTATAGGCAAAACTTTTTTCATTTTGAATAGAGCAAAGGAGGGTTATAACCCCTGTGAGATTTTTTTTCACCATCTGTGTCCCATTGCATTGATTTCCATTCATTTCCTGTTCCATAGCAAAACAGAGAAATCCCTGCAAATTTAGGGAATTCCTTGGGGACCCCCAGGTCACCAGAACTAGTGTCCCCATTGGAAAATTTCCCCTCTACTACTTTTCTGGGAGCAACCCAAAATTTGTGAGTTTCTCTTACTTTCACTCTCGGTGATATTAGTAAACATGACAAATAGAGTGGATGAATCTCCCTAACCGGAAGCACAGACTGCAGTAAAAACTGGCAGGTGTTCTAATCCCTCTACACTCTAGCCAAAATAAAAAAAAATGTTTTGACTTTAGTTATATTTTAACGTGTTACTAAACCCCGGACCCTGCGTTTACTATATCCGGTCTCCCACAGTACACAGAACATGGAAATGCAATTATTTTTAATAACTATAAACTGCTGAATACCTTTTCTCATCAGCAGTATATAGCAGTCTTGTGACTTCTATCAGTGTCCAGCTGAGCACTGGTTAATCTTGTAGGAGGAGTTTTCATTCTGCTCTGACTGTCCTATGATTGCTGATTGGCCCTGTGCTGATCACATGTACTCTCCCAAAGAAAAAGAAAAAACTCTCTAGCCATACACACTAAACTGAGCATGTGCAGGGTGACTCCTAGAGTTTTGTATTATAAGCAGATGGATTGGGGACAGTAGATGAAGGGGAGAATCAGAGAAGACAGGATCAAACAACCTTTTTACACAATATGGAGGTCCACAATGAGTATAACAAGCATGCTTTATTGCATATACAGACTGATTTTACTGTTGTATGTTTAGTAACACTTTAAGGTAAAATTATTATGCTACGATGAAGAGGGAGAATGTCTGACCCCCAAATGCATAGGATTGATTCTGCTATGAATCAGTTTTATCATTAAATTACCTTGGACTCTTTGACGTTTGTTTGGTGCTCTCATTGGATTGTACGTATGTGGATTCTATCAGTGTATGACCAGCTTTTCTGCAAGCTAGATAGAAAAAGGATTTTCTTTTCTTTTTATTGACTGAGCAGCTTTAAGTCTGACACTGTAAATAACTGAGGACCTGTCCATGTAACAATACAGGATAGTGCCAATCAGCAGGGCTGTCTTAATGGATGGGCACCTCTGGGCACTTCCCAGGGGCCCCCGGTGAATGGGGGCCCTATGATAATCTTGTATTACAGCATACTTGCAAACTGTCCTGGATTTGCCGGGACAGTTGCAATTTTTACGAAGCTGCCCCTTCTGCCTCCCCTCCTACTTCCCCATTATGGTGTCCTTTGTCTTTGATTTTTGGCATGTTTTTATTGTTGAAAATTAATTTTATTGAAAGTACTAATAAATATATATTTCATTCTATCATCTATTTATATTTTAATTCTTGGGAGTAGGTGCGTAAATTGGGGCAGGCTGGTAGGGGCCCCAGTGCATTACTTTGCCCAGGGGCCCATGATAATATAAAGACGACCCTGCCAATCAGATAAGGCATAACCAACATCCCTCTTAGACAGGAAATCTCTCTGTTTATCTCTAAAGTCCTATACATGTCAAGCATCTTAGAAATACAGTGCTTTATAGGAAATTTACAGAAAAATAAAGCCAACCTAAATCCTATTTATAAATTGGTGTATTTCCATTTAAATACATATTTGAGACTCCTAAACTGACTTGGACTTCATTCCAGAGCCATGTAATGTATATTTACAAAGCATGAAGCACTGTACCAGTGTACAAATTGCCACACACGGGGGCCAGTCCTTTCATAAAACTGCTACATTTAATATTTCAGATCTACCAGCAGACATATGGAAAGAATAATATCGGGTTTACAGGCAGAAATATCCAAAATATTGTTTGAAGCAAATGTACAATAAAACCTATAGAGAGATATCAACTGCAAATGAAAACGTTCTGGATTTCTTTCTGCTGCATTTTAAAAAATAAACAGCTGTAATTCATATTACATCCATGTTAACCAGATATTGGCTTAAGGATGGCTATAGAATGAGTTACTACTCTGAGCTGGTAGAGGGATTATTGTTATGATTATTATTATTATTATTATGACTTATTAGTATTATTAAAGAACAAACTTAAAGTGGATCTGCACTTTGCTGCAAGGTCATCCTATTAGGTCTGGGCCCCCTCCCCCTGTATAAGTCGCTGCATGTACTTGACAAATGTACCCGGAAAGAGAAAAACTGAATGATATACTTATTTTATCCCCATCTTCTGCATTGCAAGGTATGACATCACTATCCTTCCGACAGATTTTTGGGGAACGAAGAGTACCCCAAATTTTGAAACTGCAAGATTTGGGTTGCTCTGCATTCCCGAGGATCTCGCCAAAGAGGATATGAAGTCAGGAATTAAACCAAAAGAATGGTAATGTCAAGCCCAGAAATGTGGAAAGAGAGGATAAGGTAGGTATGTACTCTGACATCTTTCCTAAGGTGGAGTGTGGTGCCCTTTGAAGAGTGATCTGTGTTCAGGTTGCTTCTCAGAGGGAATTTGACAGGTGGTGAAGAAGTGGTTTTTGTGAATTTCACCTGGCTAGAGTGATGACATCTTCAAATATTGTGTATTATCACTAGTCCAGTTGCTGTGAATTATACCAACTTCACGAGTGGGGGTGTATAGGGGGACTTACTCTTTTCACTTTATTTATTCATATTTGATAGTCACATAGAATTTCATATTTTTATTTAATTTATGTTTATATAATTTTTTTTTTCTCTCCACGAGTGTTTGCATGGTATCACAGAATATTATTTGAGAGGTAATGCACTATATTTAGTTTATATTTTTTTGAGGTATCTTGGATTTGGAATAATAAATTGGACATCTTATCACGTTTGGAAGATCGAATAGTGTGGACATTAGGCGGATTACTTTTGGACTTTATTTTTGAACTTTATTTGGGACATTTGGTGAATATTTTTGAATGATATTTTTGAATTGTATTTGGAATGTTTTGAAGTAAAGGAAGGGTATTAGGTTTTGGGATGAAGGGTGAAAGAAAAGGTTTTGATATTTTGCACTTTCAAGGGTGAAAGATTTACTTCTCTTGGGAGATATACAGAGATTTTAGTTGAAATATCACCTCCTCACCGCCTGATTTATTCCTATAATGCCTCACTATCACACCACAGTTGCGTGCATTACCCCACTTAACACAATGGGTGAGTTTAACAGGTGGTGATGCCTGTTAAACTCTGTACCCTAAATAAAAAATGCAGTGGCATGAGGCAAAGCTTGCTGCATGTGTACAGCCCCATCCAGCTGTTATTTTACAGCGTGGGTGCTAATAGTGGGGGGTGCTAAAGCTGCGGCTCAGCTGCCTGTATTTACCGCCCCCTGACTGCCCATCTGAAAGAGACTGTAAAAGCATATTTCTCAAGTACTATACATTACAGAACATCTCCCTTATATGTTATAGAAAAGAGAAGAGAGGGAGGTGTTCTGTAGTAGAGCCATAGGGTGACAGCCATGCTCCTCTATAGATACAGTAGGTTGAGCACTGTCACCCAAAGACAGGCAGTATGTTGATGGTAGCATAATTGTCCAAAGAGAAGCCTTCATGACAGTACTTATGTATGTGTAGGGAAAAATGATATTTCTTACCCCCATCTGACCTCACATTCCTGCAGGAGAGATCATGGAGAGTGCTGAGCTGCCCAAACCTCACGAGAACACACTCTTATATTGGAATGGAGTATCTTCTCGTGAGATGTAAGTTGACAGCGCTGTATAAGTACCCATAATTAATAAATAAAGGTATGGTACATATCGTTCTATAGGAATCTCACCAAATCGATGGTGACGTCACAACCTGCAATGCGGAAGACAGGGGAAAGGTAAGTATGTAACACGATGCAGGGCAGCACAGTGGCTAAATGGTTAGCACTTATGCCTGGCAGTACTAGGGTCGCTGGTTTGAATCCCAACCCTGGCACCACCTGCCTGGAGTTTGCATGTTCTCCCTGTGACTGTGTGGGTTTCCTCCGGGTACTCTGGTTTCCTCCCACACTCCAAAGACATGCTGGTAGGTTAATTGGCTCCTGTCTAAATTGTACCTAGTATGTGTATGTATGAATGTGAGTTAGGGACTTTAGATTGTAGGCTCCTTGAGGGTTAGGGACTGATGTAAATGTACAATATATATATGTAAAGAGCTGCGTAAATTGACAGCGCTATATAAGTACCTGAAATAAATAAATAGATGGCTCAGTAAAGAGGACCTGTCATTGCCTATTGCTATCACAAAGGGTATTTACATTCCTTGTGATAACCATAAAAGTGATAAAAAAAGAAAAAGCTACAGTGTAAAAATAATAATATTTTTTTTTAAAGAGCCACTGACACCCCCCCCCCCCTTGCTTGTGCGCAAAGGTGAATGTATTCATTGGTATGGAAACAGCGATCGCTGTTTCCATACCAATTAGTCAAGCTACCATTAGTCAAGCTAATTCTAGCACCAGGCCTCCTGTGCAAATCTAAAGGCTTTTTTTTAAAATTTCTTTTTTATGGAGTTTTAAGGGCATACAACAAAGAATTTCATAGAGTTGTAAAATAACAATCACGAAGTAATGAGAGAACAAAAAGAAATGGGCTCATCGATGAAGTGCATATACATCTAAAGGCTTTTAAAGTGTCGCCTATGGATATTATAATTTATGTAGTTTGTCACCCTTCCACAGGCGTGCGCAATTTTAAAGCGTGATATGTTTACATCATCTTTTTATATTTTACCAAACAAGTATTGTGTTTTCGCGCATTGAAATTCATTAACCTCCCTGGCGGTATGATTATTTCAGATTTTTGGTGCTGAAAGCGGTACCATTATTTTGCATGGAAATATGTAGTTTTTTTATTGTAGGCTGTAATTTTTAGGAATAACTCACTGAAATCTGTCCGAACAAGAGTCTAGTAAACATCCCGGGTATGATAAAATTTGAAACACAAAATCATAAATTATAATTTAATAAATAATCATAAAAAATAATAATATAATAATAATACATTTAATTCAATAATATAATCAAACCAAAAACACTGAAATTTGAAATATAGCGCCATAATAAGTTCGCACATTGCTGAGCAAAGTCGCAAAATCGTTTTCAGTGTCTGATGACGAATTTCCCCACAAATCATTATCACTCAATTCTGCAAGTGGTTCTGATTTACTATCGCTGTTCTCTAGCCGGTCTAAACTGCTTTTGACCTAAAGGGACACTTTTTGGACGCCATGGACATTTCTCAGTTTTCAGGCAGAAAGAACAGACAAAATGCAGGCAGGGCGCAGGACAAAGCATTAGGGACAAGATGTATGTGAAATTGGTTGAGACAGCAATGTTTTACTATGTAAAATGTAAAAAAAAAAAAATAACATTATTTAAAATTTTTAAATTTCCCGCCGCCGGCGGCGCCCGTACGTCCCGACGTCTCAGGGACAGGACACAGAAGCCGGATGCCGGCATCAGCCGAAGGAGATGGCCGGGGACGCTGCAGGGGACACATCGTGGGAGCGCAGGGTAAGGTAAGTGAATAACAAATGCCGGAGCAGTGCCGCACAATAATATGGTGGGTGGGGGCTTTTCAAACTCATTTTTTTTTGGAAAGAAAATACTCCTTAACCTCCTTGGCGGTATTCCCAAGTGTAGCTAGGGGTTACCGCTCTTGGTACTGAAATGTTACCCTGAGCTACACTCGGGAATACCGCCAAGGAGGTTAAGGAGTATTTTCTTTCCAAAAAAAAATGAGTTTGAAAAGCCCCCACCCACCATATTATTGTCTAAGGCCTCTGCTTTAAATACATATAATCTTTGGAGCTCTAAGTAATTTTCTAGCAAACAATACAGATTTTTACATGTAAACTAAAAGTGTCAGAAAGGGTCTGGTCTTCAAGTGGTTAAAGTTTATGTAAACCCTACCATTGAATGGCTGATAACTTCCGGGGCAGTGTGCCTGTGCTGCACTCAGTTACATTGTTGCCAGCTCTATCTGGACTACAGAACACCTACCCCCTATGTTATGCAGAAAGGGGAGGGGAAGATGTTCTTTAATCCTGTCCTAGGGTGTCCTTTATAGATATAATACAGTGATTGGATATGTGTTTAATTTTTAATGACACGTGCCTGTCTATGGCAAACCTATGACAGACATGTTTTAGAGAAGTGCCCAACAAAGGCGTATCATTTGTCTCAAGCTAATCTGTCATGAACTGTGTAATAAAGAGAGGCAATGGTGAAGGAAAGTGGAGACCTAGTAAGGAAATCATTCATGGGAAGACAAGCAAACACAGATGAAGTAGCAATGTCCTCAGATAGGAGTTGAAAAAAAAAAATCTAGCACAGGACTGTGATGGAGACGGGTTGTAAAACAAGGCCATTAAAGTGCAATTTGTGTGAGGCTGTTCTCCTGAGAAAAGTTTACCTATTGCTCATTGCAAACAACATGAAAGGAAAGAGAGCCTTTCAACAGCTGTTCAGGACTTCAACTCTTCTGTCCACTTTGGTTTAAAATAAGAATAAGTGGGCATAAGAAAACAGTGAGTGCTAGGGCCTAAAGAAGGCCTGTCACCAGACCTCTTGTACCATCATCAGACCAAAATGGATATTAAACCAAGAAAACAAAAAATTAGAGGAGAAAAGAACATTTAAACCATCTCAATTAATTTTGTAATTGATCTCTAGACTATCAACCAATCAAAATATATTAGTAAACTCAAAGAAGAATTCCAGGTATGGATATTTTATATATAGTTACATTGGTCCAGCTTGGACCATTGGAGCTTTGCATATACCATACCTGGCCATTGCCCCTTGAAGCTGGAAAACATTGTACTAGACCAGTGATGGCGAACCTTTTTGAGCCCGAGTGCCCAAACTGCAACCCAAAACCAACTTATTTCTTTCAAAGTGCCAACACTGCAATGAAACCTGAATATCGAGCTTTTGGTTTAGAAAAAACAACTCGTACAGTAGTGCAAACTAATTAACAGTACAGGGATGACCAGAGACTGCGGACACAGTACAGGGATGACCAGAGACTGCGGACACAGTACAGGGATGACCAGAGACTGCGGACACAGTACAGGGATGACCAGAGACTGCGGACACAGTACAGGGATGACCAGAACTGCGGACACAGTACAGGGATGACCAGAGACTGCGGACACAGTACAGGGATGACCAGAGACTGCGGACACAGTACAGGGATGACCAGAGACTGTGGACACAGTACAGGGATGACCAGAGACTGCGGACACAGTACAGGGATGACCAGAGACTGCGGACACAGTACAGGGATGACCAGAGACTGCGGACACAGTACAGGGATGACCAGAGACTGCGGACACAGTACAGGGATGACCAGAGACTGCGGACACAGTACAGGGATGACCAGAGACTGCGGACACAGTACAGGGATGACCAGAGACTGCGGACACAGTACAGGGATGACCAGAACTGCGGACAGTACAGGGATGACCAGAGACTGCGGACACAGTACAGGGATGACCAGAGACTGCGGACACAGTACAGGGATGACCAGAGACTGCGGACACAGTACAGGGATGACCAGAGACTGCGGACACAGTACAGGGATGACCAGAGACTGCGGACACAGTACAGGAGATGACCAGAGACTGCGGACACAGTACAGGAGATGACCAGAGACTGCGGACACAGTACAGGGATGACCAGAGACTGCGGACACAGTACAGGGATGACCAGAGACTGCGGACACAGTACAGGGATGACCAGAGACTGCGGACACAGCACAGGGATGACCAGAGACTGCGGACACAGCACAGGGATGACCAGAGACTGGGGACACAGCACAGGGATGACCAGAGACTGGGGACACAGCACAGGAGATGACCAGAGACTGGGGACACAGCACAGGGATGACCAGAGACTGGGGACACAGCACAGGGATGACCAGAGACTGGGGACACAGCACAGGGATGACCAGAGACTGGGGACACAGCACAGGGATGACCAGAGACTGGGGACACAGCACAGGGATGACCAGAGACTGGGGACACAGCACAGGGATGACCAGAGACTGGGGACACAGCACAGGGATGACCAGAGACTGGGGACACAGCACAGGGATGACCAGAGACTGGGGACACAGCACAGGGATGACCAGAGACTGGGGACACAGCACAGGGATGACCAAAGAGTGGGGACACAGCACAGGGATGACCAGAGACTGGGGACACAGCACAGGGATGACCAGAGACTGGGGACACAGCACAGGGATGACCAGAGACTGGGGACACAGCACAGGGATGACTGCTGACCTTTGGGGAGGGAGGGGGAGCGGGTACCTGAATTTGACAGGTACCCGCTCTTACTTCCGCAGAGTTTTTTTTTTTATCTTACCTGTTCCTCGATCCAGCCGCGCGCTGTCTTCCCGGCTTCTGTAGTGTGGGCGCTCGTCGGACAGCCGGATGCCCAGTGCGCATGCGCGAGAAGCGCTGCGCTTTGTGATTGGTCCGGCGGCTTCTGGGATCTGTCATGTGTCCCAGGTACCGCCTTACCATTCACAAGGAGCACTGCTTCTTGTGCATGCGCACTTGGGACCCGGCTGTCACGCACACTACAGCCGGGAAGACAGCGCGCCGCTGGATTCTCCTGGCGTGCCCACAGATAAGGCTCGGCGTGCCGGCTGTGGCACGCGTGCCACGGGTTCGCCACCACTGTACTAGACTCTCTACTCCAGTGATCTCCACTGGCTTCCGGATCCCATGCTGATCAGCTGCCCGGTTGGTACATGATGCCATTCAGAGAACACTTTGCATTTTCTCAATGAATGCAAAATGCTCTCTGGTTGGATGAGGTGGAGTAGTGACATCCAAGCTGGACTATCATAACTATTTAATAATATCTATACTTAGAATTCATCTTTCATTTGGAACTAAACCCATTAATTTAGGAACTGTCATAATTGTTTGTGCTCTCATCCCAACTGTCAGGCCATGGCTTCCGGATCCCATACTGAGCAGCTGCCCAGTTGGTATATGGTGCCATTCAGAGAACACTTTGCATTTTCTCAATGAATACAAAAAGTTCTCTGGTTGGATGAGGTGAAGAAGTGGGGTAGTGACATCCAAGCTGGACTATTGTAACTATTTAAAAATATCTATACTTGGAATTCATCTTTCATTTGGAACTAAACCCACTAATTTAGGAACTGTCATAATTGGTTGTGCTCTCAATCCAACTGTCAGGTCATCAAATGTCTGGTGGCATAACTGATCCCATGTGCAGAACCATGGCAGCTACAGATCATTATTATTATATAGGATTTATATAGCACCAGCAGTTTGTGCAGCGCTGTACAGTTACAATACAATTTGGTACAAGAGGAAAAAGGGCCCTGCTCATTAGACCTTACAATCTAAGAAACCATACAGAGACTAAGATGGCCACTTCCTTGGCTGCAAAGGTTTAGTCCTGTTTTAACTTTTATCCAACAGTTACATTTAAGGCATGCCTCTGATAATAACAGGGTTGCCAGTGTGCTTATGTCAACTCTCAAGAGACCTTTCAAGCCCTCAAATGGCTGGTGTCACAGCTAACCACATGTGTAGCTCCATGGCATCTGCAGATCTAAATAGAGGATGGCATCTTCCTTGGTTGTAAAGAATTATGAGAGTTTAGTTCCACTTTAAGTCCAACTGGTTTTCATTGGTTACAGCAATCAGCACATTAATATTGCTTTCAATACTGAGAAACATACCGATCTCTTCCATTCCCTAATGTCGTAGAACTAATTTCACTAATATGACTGTAAACTAATGGAGGCTTTGTAACTACATATAACTCACTTGGTCATATAAATTATGACCAGGAAACCCAACTATTCTGATATATGAACAGCGAGAAAATGTATATCCTACAAATAAGCATGGTTGGATCTCACAGATCGACATATTGTACTCCCATGCTGAATTTTTGGATCATCTGGGGGATAACAGAAATGGTTGTACAATGACATAGAATGACAGATGTGGTCATAATAAGAACAGATGTTCCATCCAAGAGCAGTACATTCAAGTAAGATAACTTCACACTATACAGATGGATTGTCAGCTCAGACCTAAAACAAGCTAATATAGGCAATTACCCCCCCCCCCACACACACACACACACACACATACACACACACATAAGAGCATTGGTTCCAGCAAAAAAATTTTCTTATTGATATCCAGTCACTTTGGTTGTATTATAAAAGCATTTGAATTTGGCTGCTATGGAGGATATAGAAGACATTTTGTCAAAAATGGCATCTCTGTCAACCGGCTTGCACTATCTGTACACTTGGAGATCTGATAGTTCGAAACTAAAAAATTGAAACAATGAATTTCACTTTACTGGGATTCCACAAAAGACCAGTTTCTTTAGGTTCCCTAGTACAGGCATTTACTGGTCAACATTTATAACTTCTGAGAATAGTATCCCGCATTTCACTTTGTCATGGAACTAATCATTGTGTTGTAAGGACTAATGCTAGCATACACTGTTCGAATTTCAGAAATTCAGCTAATCGTTGTTGAATCATCCCAAATTCAAGCTATGGGTAGCCCAGTCGTCACCAGTGGCCTGACAAAACTGCATTTTTCAGTAGACTTTTGTTTAAGGAATAGGGTGGAAAATTGTTCACCTAACACCAACTGCATCCTATCAGATGCAGTCACGGTTTGGGAATTCAGCAGCCTCGGGTCCCACTGGCTGCTAAACAAAATAACTGGCAGGAGAGGTGATTAGGATGGATGGAGGAATTGATTAATTTCTCTTATTCAGCCCACGGCACTGAACTAGAGAAATCTACAGGTGTATGGCTATCTTTAGGATCTGACACATGTAATATTATGGAATGGAAGGTGTCACAAAGATAGACAGGATGCAATTAATGTGCTTCACAGACTATACTGCACATTGTACAGTTTCCTCTATATATTATTCTACATCTAATATATTTTAATTAGTCCACATAAAGATGTCATCGTGTAAGCTGCTAAACATACATCAATACATGTGTGATCCATCCCATGTACTGGCAGAAAGATGGTTATTATGCTCCAGTTATCACATTATTAGACAATCCACATTCAGCATAGACTCCTGACTGGCACTAAATAGCTAAATAAAATATGAATCATAGCCCCCACCTAACACACTAACAGTTTCTGAAAAAATGTTGATGCCATTTAATACAAAGGGAAGGAGGGGTAGCATTTTACTGCTGTCAATTCTGGTGAAATGGATTTGTGACAGTAATTAAGCACTTTATTTCAGCTTTTATTTGTATATTCCAGTTGTTAGTAGATAGTTAGAGTTCTATATTACTTAATACTTTCTGAGGTCTCTCAAGTATACTGATACTAATGTTGGCCATACAAAGCTCAAATTTACAGGCAATTCCTGCTGAATAGGCCCAAATTTTAACCATGGGTGGCTCCATGGCATCACCTGTCTTGACAAACTTTGATCTGAAAATTGAAGAAGCTAGGCAAAAAATTCTTGTCCAAAAAGTGACTGCAGACAATCAGAGGCAGTAACAACAGCCATCATGGGAGATTCCTCTATTAATGCTGTTTAGCATGGATGGGGGGAAAGGGGGGTCTATTGATTTGCAGCATTCAGCCAACAGGGAGAGATAAACCTAACATATATGGCTGGCTTTAAATAGAGGGCCATTCCACCCAAAAATTATATTTAAACTGTAAGTGGAACTTAGTGAGTTAAGTCAGCAGGAGCTTTCTGCCATAGTTCCCAGCTCTGTTTCTGTACACCTGGGGGTCTGGGGTGTTCCTGCCAACCTGTGTTGGTTCATACTTCTCCTGTTTAGGAGACCACCCATAATAGTGATTGCAGGTATGCATGTGGGTGGGGCCATCTCACCCTGCACATAGGGGGTACCTTTTTCGTGTGTGCGTGCTCATCAATGCCCAGGACCAGGCGAGGCTGTGTTCATGTGAACATCAACATTATGGTGGTATCCCAGCTTAGAGATGAGCTGTACACTGTGTAGTTGTGTGGCATACAGAGTTCCTCTATGAAGCATTCCGGCCCGTGTGACTACACACTTTCCTCATTGAATATTGCATTTAGGAGGGGCAATGCTGAGCCTATGCTCTCTCCACCAGTCCAGTGTACCTCTGCCACCTCAATCCCAGTGACAGAATGGGGTCCCGCCATGCACCTATTGCAGACCTCATGCATGCACTTAATTAACTTCTTCCACTTTCCCGTACCATGCAGCTGCTTACATGGGTCTCTGTACCGCAGGTTCAGTCTCAGATACTTTTGGGGGAATCAACCATTAGGGAAGGAGCCAGAGCACCGACTCCCTCTCCACTGGAGGGCCTGTCACCTATGTCAGGGACCATGCTTTTTTGACTGGCTGCTGTACACTTCCCACCAGTAGTAGGTTACCTATAGCAACTACTCTCTTCCTCCAATTCCTTCAATAAGTTAACCCTTAGTAGTGGCCAGTGGCCTTGCCTTCATACCTTGTGTTTGTGTTACAGGCCCTGTTTTTTGATAAGTAATTTACCACTATGCACCCCTTTGAATAACTTCAGAAGAGGCTTTCAATAGTTAATAAGCTTTACTAAAAATGCCTGAAGACATTATAATGAAAAGTGCAACTCAATCCAACTCTTATCTAAGGCTGGTCATAGACTGTTCGAATCTTGGCCTGTTCAGCACGAACTAGCCGAGATTCGAACCATGTGTGGGCAGGCTGAATGTACCAAGTTTATTGATCGATCAACTTGGGTACAATCAGCTTACTAGTTTCACTCACAGTTATCACTAGCGACTGCTACATCCGATAGCAATAATCAATTGCGCAGCATGGTCTGTGTTGATATGGGAATCGTGCAAATTTCTTTCCTGTAACCTGCGTTTGCAAGGAAAAAATTTGCACCATCTATGGCCTGCATAACTATTTTGGCATACCTGTACATGTGAGAGTCCATAATTGGTAGTGTCCATTGCTGAAGAATCCCTTAGGGTGGCAGATGAAGGCTACATCCTTCCAGGTGGCACGGACCCTCTAGTTCTCATCGGTCTGAACTCAACGCACAAAACACTGGACAAATTCCAGAAGCTCATAGAGGGCTCTCCAAGCCCAGCCTTCACCTTGTTTATATATGGACCGGGCAGGAAGGCAGGACCCAAAACGTCTGGGAAACCAGCATCCTACAGATTAACCCTTCCTTAACCTGGGCATACTATGTTACTAGCTATATAAAACATTCACCTTGTAGGCACCTGCCTAGATGCAGACCTAGAAATTCAGTGCAGATCTCTCACCAATAAAACCTCTAGAGGGATATAAGAAACTGTTAAATCTTGTAACTTTCCAACAACTACCAAAAACTGAAATATCAGTTCTGGCTAGACTTACCCTTTAATAGCTTGCCAGATTTACATTTAGTATCATAAATAATGTCAGTGCCCTCCATCCATTACTCAGTCACTAAAGTCAGCTTTTATTAGTCTAATAAAATGAAACTCTTGGATTTCAAGATGATGACATAATAGATGTTTGAGATGACATCAAAATGCATGAGCAATGCTGTCATTTCTTAAACACATGAGAGGAGACCATATATTGTTCTGTCTGTCAGGAAACCTTTCATGATAAGGTATTACTGAGATCTTTCTCAGGCACATCGGGCCCCATCTAGTCTTGTAGATCCATGGATCCTACAGCCCCAGCTTTCATAGCAGTTCCACCAAGTAAATTATTATACCATTAGAAGGAATGATCCAAACAAACCCAACAGGCACAAAAACACATCACTAAAAGCATGCATGGGATGGCACTTTCAGGTTGTGTTTCAAGAAACATGGCACATGCAACTTGCATGGTAATCTGAAGTTTATCTTACCCCTTAAAATAAAACTGGAACTTTGGTTTGCTGGAGCTGTTATGCCCATATCCCCTCCTCGTCATCCTGGAAAGATTCATTTGAAGATCCACCAAGGTGTTAGCATAGGAATGCAGAGAAGAAAGACACATTACAAACAAACAAAAACTCATTGTGTGAATACCATCAGTAACTAAACAAGACATTCCCCTACTTTACTCAACACAAACAGAACATTTTCTCTCTTTTCCGCCAAGGATTGATAATGTTTTGAATCTACAGGTTTGGTTTCAGAGATGTTTATTTGAAGGAGACTAGAATGTTGCGTGCAAGATAAAAAGAAAACACCTGTGTAGCCAAGAAGAAAAGGCTTAAAGTGTGTGTTATAGGCAAAGGTTTTCTTTCTTGTCGATCCGCTGCAGGGCATTTGGGGAAGATATGTTGTAAGGAGAGGGCAGCCTTGTAATAAAGATCTCATTGACAGACACTTAACCTTAAATCTCCCATCCTAACTTGTGTTTAATGACTAGTGCCCTGCCTCGATCCCAGAGGAGTCTTCAAGTAGGGGCCAACCTGATGGAGAATGCAGATGTGGCATTTGACATCTCGTCTCCAGATTGTATAACAATTCAACAGTGCAAAGCCTTTAGCTCAGATCCCCAAAAGTCTTGTATAGCCAACATTTTGCAGAAAAAAAGGAAATGATAAAGTAAATGTTGCCATATTGCAATTCTACAATGAACCCTAGCTCTGATACAGTCCTACAATGTCCTGTAGCATTATACGGTATATGATCTTATGACGTCCTACTTTCCTAGATACTGCGCAATGATATTTGATATCCTGTCATATTATGTACAGCTGTACAATGTCCTATTTTGGTATATACTATGCTTTGATACAATCCTTTCATACCCTATTGTACTACATACTGGATGCCAATAAAGCTACACAAGATTCGGTTTTCTCATATGATGCCTTTAATCCACATATACTGTATATACTCTCTCTTGCTATCTACTGTATATATATATATATATATATATATATATATATATATATACACACACATACTGTGCAGGACATTACATGTGCTGTGATGAATAATCATATAAAACAAATGTGCAATTACATAAAATAAAAATAAAATCCACAAATATTGAAAAATGTGCAAAAAAAGTCAATTCAATAAATCAAAGTCCCACATTGTGCAATATATACAAGTCATACAAATATCCATAACCCAGGCTTTGTGAACTCCACTTCAAGCAGATCTCCACCACCTTAACAGTATACCAAATGGCTTACCGGACATATATAACTCTCAGCTTATAGAGAAGCCATATAAAGCATGATGTCAGTACACATTAATGGGCAGGGCACAGACTTCAAACCAAGGATCACCAGCAAGGAGCATTGTAAAACTATCCCCTCAGTCCGCATTATCACATGCACCAAATCCAGAAACACTCCACATAGTGTAGACCTGAAAGAACCTCACCTCTGTCAGTGACAGGTGCCACCAACGTCCCCCAAAATTTGGGTGTCACCCTGCCCTAATTGATAACTCAATATATTAAATAAAAAGATTTAAACAGCGCTCCCCAACACCCTATTAGTATGCTTTTACTAAGATATTATAGGTATACAGACCATAAATATACTCAAGTGCAAAAAATACTAAGGTGCAAAACAAAGTGCTGTATGCAAAAGACCCCTATAAAAGTTTTATATATGTCAAAACAATATCAACATATTCTAATAATTCTATAATAAATATAACAAATCTTAGAACACCCCCCATCATAAAACATATAACATTGATGTGCCAATTTGTGCAAATATATATATATATATATATATATAGATTGTGCAAAAATATATGTACGAAAACAATATATATTTATCTTAATAGTCCATAACAAAGGAAAAGAAGTCTCTCCACCATTGATGCCCCCAGTTGTACTCCCCCTAGTATGTATGATGCATGCATATTCTTAGCCCCCAAGTGCATAACCCTACATTTATGAACATTAAACCTCATTTGCCACATAGTTGCCCAAGTAAACAGTGCACTGAGGCCGGCTTGTAAGTTGCTGCAAACGGTAACCATTAAGCCAAAGTGTTGTCCTATGATGTCCTGTAAAATCATATATGGCGATTTTCCAATGTCCTGAGATGTGTTGTTTCACTTTATTATGTGGTAGGTTAATTGGCTCCTGTCTAAACTGGCCCTAGTATGTGTATGTATGAATGTAAGTTAGGGACATCAGATTGTACGCCCCTTGAGGGTTAGGGACTGATGTGAATGTACTATATATGTAAAGCGCTGCATAAATTGATGGCGCTATATAAGTACCTGAAATAAATAAATAAATGATAAATAAATTATGTGCTATGAAATAGCCCAATATTTTTATCTACCATTTCACTGTGATATAGTTATGTGATCACCTCTACTATGCTCTATATACAGTAGTGCTTCGTGATAATGCATTTTAACCACAACATAGTATACTTTGCTGCAGTGATGTCCTTTATTATTTCATACTTTGCTGCCAATGTATAATGTACCAGTATACACATTGGTTGCAGACTCTCCTAAGGTTTTAGGGTGCTAAGATACTATCCTATGACGCACTGTACTTTGACATTCCCCACTGCTAGCACACCATATGTTTTTCTGTGAAGTCTTACTCTGTTGCATAAGGCTTTGTGAAACTTTACAGGCGTTCCGGGGAGAATGGCTGGGGGGACAACTTCAGCTTTATTGCTGGGGCCCAAAAAGGTTTAGTCCCTTTACACCTTTAAACATCAAACCAAGATGTGAGGCTACAGAGAAGCCTGTAAATTAAAATGGCAAGACAAAAAATAGTTTTCCAAGGAATCGTAATCTTTACAAAATTCCAACTTCTGCAGAGAATACTTAGGCCTCAAGGATTTGCCCAGCTCTCCCAAATGCCTTTCTCCTTGCAGGGGAAAAGCAGTGTCAAAAACACAACCTAAACCGTGCCTTATAAATGCGTTTTATGTTTAGATACATTTAGGTGCATCAAGTGCTTGGGCGGTAATTAATTTCATTGGCCATGGTGAATATTTATTCTGGCTATTGAAATTCATAATTAAGCTCTAAGCGTACCTAGCATTAAGGCACGTTAAAAGGCTTTTAGGTGGGTCAAGTGTTTTTGATGCTGCTGCTCCTGATTGTGCTGGCAGTGGGTTTTTTCCTGTCTCTAAATGCCTGTAAATGCCTATTTGTGCATGGACACGTAGGCTAACATTGAGGTGCATTTGCAAAAAAAAAATCAAACGCTCCTAAAAGTGGCATTATTAAAGCCCAAAGTGCATGAGGCCTTGTGTTGCAAATTGAAAATAATAGCTGAACAACAAAAGCGCAAATGATCATGTGCAATGTTTAATAACCCGCAGCAAACAATCAGCCGTCAGTTTATGGAAGTCAGATCAGTCAAGGCTGGATTGGTCACAACAGGTTACTGCAAGTTGTACATCACTCTTGCCTTACTGAATAAACCCCTATACTGAATATATTCTTTCAACAAACATGATCTCCTGCTGAATATTATCCAGGACACCACAGTTCTCGGATACAAGCTCTGCACGGAACCCAACCGCTAAATACACTGAGCCATTATTAATTATGATTGAAACAGACAGCACCAAGAGTCTCTCTCGATCTGCCGCCAGTACCACTGGTGTTACCGCTCCTTGCATGCAACAGCTTCCTCATGTCACTGAATATTATAAAACAGATGTTGTGAGAATGTGTCAGCATGCTCTGTATTAAATTGGAATATTTCAAGACTCCAGAAGTGAAGAGAATATAATTCAGTTTGCATGGATCTTATGTATGTGTGCACATTGGTTGCTTTTGATTGCCAAACTACATCACGTCTTTCCTTTCATTACAACCTAAAATATGTATTTTTAATTACCAATAGTTTTGACAGAGTATGTATATACCATTTGTATACATTTTCTCTATTATGTTTAGGACTATAAAATGCAATTTTTCCTTTCCAGTGGGTGAATCTGAGGAGGGGCTGGTCTGTACTCTTAGAGGATCCTGGCCAATCCCCAACAGGAGGCTTGGCAAGGGACCAGGACAGCCTTTAAGAGTAACTGAGCCTTCTCAGCAGCAGCAGAGTTCAGGTGGAAGGTGGAAAGGAGGTGAGGCTGTAGAGAGGAGTCTGGGAGGGGGCCCAGATGGAAGAGGGGCTCACCTCTAGGCAAGAGGACCTTGGAAGGAGGAAAACTCGGGACTTCACTGCCCCCCTGAGAAAGGACCACCTGTGAGGCAGGGAAGAAGTGGCCCAGCTAAAAGGCCTGGTAGCAGCCACCAACCCACTAGCAGCATAGTGAGTAGACCTGCACCCCTATGGGCCAGATAGGGGAAGGGGACACTATGGTGGGAAACTGGATTAGCCTGCCACCCAGGACTGTTTCACCATTCATGTGGCAGACATCGGATCCCCTGCTCAGGAATCAACCCAGAACAGCTGGATAAGGAGTATCTAGGGTCTGGTATGGTACTGCAGGAGAGGCTGGCTAGTTCTCCAAAAGAGACTGTTTTGCTGTACACACTTGTAAATAGTTCCAGGAAGTTGTCCTCAGTTCCATTGGGCATCTCGTACATCCCTTACACTGTCCAAGTTATAATGTCCTAATAAAATCACAAAAACAAAGCTCAAGGACTGGTTACTGACTGCTGGTTGCAAGTCTATATGAAAATGCGCATTGCCTGGCTGTGCAGGACTATAAGGTGACCCAAATCTCTAGTGGCTCCTACGGGGGTAGTGCTACACTACATATGCTTGGTAAAAATTGTGTTTGAAGTTGAATAATAATTAGTATTTTGCCTGGTCCTCACCCACCCTGCTTTTAACATGCTAATGAAATTTTAAATAAAGCTTGTCTTCAATGCTTATTTCTGGGTCTTTATGCTGCTCTATGCATTGCAGCCAGATCGTGGATGGTGGAAGGAGCCAGTAGGGTGATGTACATAGCTTCCTGAAACAGTATCCTCTCAGAAGCCCTTATCCATGATAAAGGCAGTGGCCTGGTTCTTTGGAGGAGATATGCAAATATTAAAATGCCATCATGTGTGGGTATCAGCCTGGAGGCGTGGGAGATCCTAGAAAGACTGCATTTGCATTCAGAATTCCCCTAGGTAACACCCACATGTGATGCTGAGCATCTATGATTGAAAGAACTGAAATTCAGTGAATGAAAGGGGGAGGCTAGGGACAGTAAGGCTGGGGAGGAAAGTGCTTGATGCTGGAAGTCCTCCAGCTAAGAAAAGCAGGCTCTATTTGACTTTCTGTAGCTTCCAATGCACACTGTGAGAAGCTCTTCTATATTCAACACATTTAGGAGTGTTGGATGCCTGTGTTTCCCTGGTGCTTGCTAGGATTCCATCGTTCAACCCCTATGTCACTACAGAAAAAACTTGAAATAATTTTTTACTCAAAAACTTTTTTTTTTGTTCATTTCAAAATAGTGGAGAATGATCAGAACTTCCGTGGGGTGTTTTCGTTTTCTGTGACCCATTGGGAAGATATTTCCTGTCCCAGGAACAAAAGTAGAAGTGTCAAGAAATCTTCCTAAAATAATGGAAAATTCCCTCTTAAGCTGGCCACACATGGTTTGATTTTACGTGATGTCTCTTGAATCAGCAAATATTCAGGTCCTGGGTTCCCCTACTGACCAATTGAGGGAGCTGGGTGGAAAATCGTCAGGTGGAAAATTGTCAGCCGAATAGTGACTGCATCCTATCATATGAAGTCACTGTTAGAGTACTGAGTGAGCTACTGATACAACAGCTGGCAAAGGAGATTCCTCCATCTACGCTGCTTAGTGTAGATGGTGGAATCTATTGATTTATCTTTTTCTGCCTACAGTATGAGAATGATCTAGCAAAATCTAAGTCTATATGGCTAGCCTTCGACAACTCTCCCAACTGAAGGTGTCCCCATTAGAAAGCTTGTTTGCATATGACCACCATAAATGTTTCAATTGGCCATCACCTTCCCTGCCTGTTGTCAGTAAGACAAACAGAGGGAATGAGTTCCTCCAGAAGGGACAAAGACAGCAATAAAAACCTGACAGGGGTTCTAACTCCTCTCCATACTCTTTTTTGGCTAGTCGATATACCTTAACGGATAAACCATCCATACATTCTGTTAGGCAAACATGTACACATATTACATGCTATATAAAGCTGTCATGTACCCATTTTAGCTGTTAAGCTCCTAAAGTATCTATTCATCGAACAAATTTCACATCACGTTTAGAAATAGCTCCTCAAAGCCACAGGGAGCAAGACTAAAATATTGGACAACGATAATTTATATAACATCGCTTAAAACAACATCTCATTCCTACAACCCTTTCTGAGCCAATATTTTTCTTTACAAAGCTAATCCGGTTTTTGCTCAACTTAAGTCCTGTGGCCTATTCCACAGTGGGTGTCTTCTGGAAGAAAGAGGAAGGTTCAAAAGGTTAAAATAAATGTAACACGTTCTCACTGCTCAGCTATCCCACAAGTGAGACCTTAAAAAAGAAGAAGAGAAAATGGAAAAAAAAATGAAAAAGAAGAAAAAGCATTCCTTGATAATCTGCGGATGATACTTCCTCTCTAGCCTAAATGTCTAAATTCTGGTTTGTATTTTATGTTGGAACATGTTCTCCTGCCCACCCTTGTTCCTCCAATATTAACTAAGCCTACTATAATGAGACAAGAGTCAAATGTAGGGCCAAAAAAAGAGAATATCAGTAAATCAACTCCAGTGAAAAAATTGTATTTGAAACACATGTTTATTTAGAATTGTGCTGATTTAGGTAGAGGACAGAACAATCATACTTCCACATTTAGGAACTGCTGGCCAAACCATGCCATCAATCAAAAAGTATTCACTAGGAATCCTGGGGTGCTAGAAGCATGATAAAGGCAGTATGTATATATGTATACACAGTGCATTCATAAGGTTGTCAGACCCCTTCACGTTTTACCCCCTTCCTGCCCAGGCCAATTTTCAGCGCTCTCACACTTTGAATGACAATTTCACGGTCATGTACCCAAATACGGTACCCAAACTAAAATGTTATCATTTTGTTCACACAACTAGAGCTTTCTTTTGATGGTATTTAATCACCGCTGGGGTTTTTATTTTTTGCTAAATTAACAAAAAAAGACCAAAAAAAAAAATTTTTTTCTTTGTTTCTGTTATAAAAGTTTGCAAATAAATAATTGTTCTTCATAAATTTAGGTTAAGATGTATTCTTCTACATTTCTTTGGTGAAAATAACCCAAATCAGTATTTATTATTTAGTCTGTAGGAAAGTTATAGAGTTCACAAACTATGGGATATATCTGAAAATTGACCAATCCTGAAGTACTGATAGCCAATCTAATTTCTTGAGGCCCAAAAATGTCACAACAGTACAGATATCCCCCAAATTATCCCATTTTGCAAAGCAGACAGTCCGACGTATTTCATAAGAGGCATTGTGAGTTTTTTGAAGTTGTAATTTTTTTGTCAGAATTTTTCGGAAAATAATTTTCACAATTCTTTTTACATACTGTCACCAGTACAGTACAGTGTCAGCATATAACTGGTGTGGTGGTGATCATGGATACTGACTGGTGATAGTACGAAATGAAAAAAAAAAAATTTTTTTTCATTTTTTTTTTATTTGTTTTATTTTTTAATAAATGGTTTGTCTTTTTTACGATTTTTTTTTCATATTGCACTATGACCAAAGTAGTATAATGTTAACATAGTAACGTACTACTTTGGGGAAGTGATCGGTATTTTTTTTTGTGTTTATACAATTTGATTAATTATAGCAAAGAATTTCTTTGCTATAAGCAAGCATTTAACTGAATGAAATCAATTCATTCACTTTTTTTTGTTGTGATTAGCTGTGATTGGCCACAGCTAATCACATGACACAGATGGGCCGTGATTGGCCCAACCTGTGCATGTGATCGCTGTGTACATTCACAGCTAGACACACTTGTATACAATGGATGGCATGAAAGAAAGCCATCTATTGTATACAACTGTCATGTGACCTGCTGTGATTGGTCACAGCAGGTCACATGGTACTGGCAACGGGGCCGGTACACAGATCTGTCATCGGCCATGTCTGAGGTACACAGCTGGTGACAGATCTCTCCACAGCGTAGCCCTGCAGGCTCGCACTAAGCGTGATCCGGGAAGGACGCCATATGGCGTCCTCCCAGAGGGACAAAGTGTTCGCCCAGCCATTATTTGACCATAGGCAAGTGGTTGAATTTATTTTTTCTCATTAATCTATACTCAGTACCCAATAATGAATTTGAAAACAGAGTTTTAGAAATGTTTGCAAATGTAAGAAAAGAAAAAACAAAATATCACATTAGCATACGTATTCAGACCCATTGCAATTACACTTGAAATTAAGCTCATGTGCCTACCATTTCTCTTGATTGTTGCTGAGATGTTTCTGCACTTTATGTGGAGTCCAACTCTGGTAAATTAAACCACCTCTGGTAAATTGATTGGAACTGATTTGGAAAGAAACACCTCTCTATAAAAGGCCTCACAGCTGACGATAGATGTATACTGTATCAGAGCAAAAGTCATGAAGTCAAAAGGAACTGCCTGCAGAGCTCAGAGACAGGATTATTGCACAGACCTGGGGAAAGCTACAAAACAATTTTCTTCCACACTGAAGGTTCCCAAGAGCACAGAGGCCTCCATAATTCTCAAATGGAAGAAGCTTGGCACAACCAGGACTCTTCCATGAGTTGGTCACCCAGACAAACTAAGCAATCAGCGGAGAAGGGCCTTAGTAAAAGGGGTGACCAAGATTCCGATGATCACTCTGACTGGGCTCCAGAGATGCTGTGTGGAGATGGAACAAAGTCCCAGAAGGACAACCATCACTGCAACCATCCACAGATTTGGGCTTTATGGCAGAGTGGCTAGATGAAAGCCTCTCCACAGTGCAAAACACACCAAAGCTCGCTGAGAGTCCTTCATGGGGACTGAATAATATGTAGTATATAGTCTTGCCTATTGGTGCTTTAAATAAAGAATGAAACAAATCGACTCCAGACCAACTATAGGCATTGAAATGATTTTAGGAAATGTTACTGCAGTCTTGGATTCTCTCTGTTCTAAACATATCAATGCAGGCCTTACAAGGCCATTTCCCAAACTTAGTGCATTCATCATGACTTCCTGAGCATTCTCTGTGTAATATGATTTCTTTATTCTTAGTATATATATATATATATATATATATACTAAGAATAAAGAAATCATATTACACAGAGAATGCTCAGGAAGTCATGATGAATGCACTCAGTTTGGGAAATGGCCTGGTAAGGCCTGCATTGATATGTTTAGAACAGAGAGAATCCAAGACTGCAGTAACATTTCCTAAAATCATTTCAATGCCTATAGTTGGTCTGGAGTTGATTTGTTTCATTCTTTATTTAAAGCACCAACAGGCAAGACTATACACACAGGAACATGCATTACGAGTGAGAATAGTCGTCATAACAGTAATGCAAAGTCTAAAAAGTTAATTTTCAGACATGTAACAATGAATATTTGTAAAAAATGAAAAATAAGGATGAATCTCCCAACTCATTATGATCTAGAGAAGTCAGGCTGTTGCCTAACGTATGGTGGGCTAGTATTCAATTTGTTATGTGTGTGGTGTTAAGGGTAGGAGTACTGTATGTATAAAGAGGTTGGGGAAGTAAAATAAGGCTGGGAGTGGTTTGGAAGGGGGAAGGGAAAGGGGCAGCAAATAAGAGAGAAAAGAAGGAGAAAGAACAAAAAAAAAAAGAGAGATGGCAAAGAGAAGTATGGAGGAAAGGGGAAAAGGGTGGATGGTTGGACACTGCTACTAGGGTATGACCTAGGGTCACCACATTAAAGCCAAGTATTATAGCCTATGTATGTATAAAGGGGATGGGGAAGTAACAGTATAACAGTAAGCATTGGTGAGTTAATAGTGGGGCAATTGTAAAGTGACATCTGGGTCACAGTGGGTTTATCACAGGAGTAAGGATGTGGAGAATTTAGATAGGCGACTGCCTCCCTTCCTTCCATTCACGATAGGGATCAGCAATTTATTTTTCAACCAAGCTGGAGAGTTACACTCAGGGGCAGACTGACAACTCATGAGGCCCCTTGGCAATAGGGGATCATGGGGCCCCTGTGTCCTCAGCCACACTCAAACCACACCAAAAAAAGCCTACGAAAGGTACCAGGGGCATCTCATGGGGCACCCTACTGACCCTGGGCCCTCGGGCAGTGCCTGAATTTCCAAATGGTCAGGCCGCCCCTGGTTACACTAAATACAGAGTTTATCAAGAAAATTAAAGTTGGAGGATCACCTCCCGGGTAATTGGCAGTTTTTACATCTTGAAACGCACTGTCAGTATGAATGTGAATTACAATTATTTAGTAAGAGTGGACAAGTCTAAAATGATCCGCTATCAAATAAATTAATCCTAAAGTATCTTTTTGAAATACACAGGAGAGGTCAGTCACTACAATCAACAGTTAAAGCTGTATATGAACAATGTCCACACACAATGAAGCTCATATTATACAATTTATTCCTATATGGTAACTGCACTAGACAAAGCTGCATACTTGGTAGGACACACTATTACACACATTTGCTTTTGCCTGCTGAGACTTCGTGATGACAGAGGAGGATTATCTGAATTTACAAATGCAATAGGAAAGACATACAAACTATTTTATTCTAAACCATTCTAATTTAATTTTCCTCTGGCTGGCTCATGATATATCTACGGATGTAACTGAACAGCCACTACTTAACCCGTTTCAACAACAGAGTAGCAATGCAGACAATGAGGGAATTATTAGCATGTTAAATTGTGTACATGGTTTTCGGACAGACATTGGGAGAGTATGGAAACATGGAGCATTGGGGATAAGGCACCAATCCAGTGCAGAACAGGAATTCTAGCCTCTGCAACTTACTTATGGTAGAATGTGTTATATTTTTCTTTCATTAGTGCAGCATGATCAGGTGACAAGTGGTATGGAGGTAAGCAACAAAACGAGCGACATTCCTGTGAACAGGGCTTTCTCTTACTTTCTGGATCTACTCTAGCCCTTAAAGAGGACCTGAACCCTGGAAGCCATGCCCAATAAAAGACAAGCAGATGGCTAGAGACAGGTCAGCAGTATTTCATGTGGTCCCCTGACAGCTGATCTTTTCCTTGTTACTGACTTACCCTGCCTTGTTCCACACAGGGTCTCTTGGAAAGTGATGGGAAATCCAAGATTTTACATTTGTCACCAAAATAGAGTTTGGATGGGAAATCCTTCAATGGGGACAATTGATGTGGGTATACCTATCACTTACTTACTTTGGAGACAGGCAAGCAGTACAGTGAAGTCTCTCCATAGGTACAAATACAGAAAAAAACACCCCAAAAAATGAGGAGTTTTGACCTTTCCCTATGGAATTTTTTATGGACTATGGATGCCAGCCTTGTAAAATGTACCACAGGCCTTATAAAGCACACAACCTGTGAAATAGTGTAACCAAGTGGGATTTGTTGTGCTGATTTTTAAATTGTAACTATATAAAGTATAATTATAAACTTCTACCTCAACAAGTGCTCCTTAAGAAGTGATCTCCTGTTCATAAAATGCATCACTGTTGGACCTGCATGTAGATGCGGTCAATACTTTATAATTGCATATTATGGTATAGTTAATGGGTTGTAGGCACAGCAGTGAATATTCAGTTGATATTTACATGATATCTGAAATGTGTTTTATGATATTTTAAGTGGTAATAATAAAACTAAATAAGCTTTACAATTACATTACATTACATGATATGAATGTTGTACCTAAAAGTCCCACATGGTTACTCTCTTTTCTTCAGTTGTCTTTAACCATTCCCTACTCTATTCAAATCTAATCTAAACTGCTTACTGCCTTCCTCCATATCCAATGCTCAAAAATTACATACTGCTAGACATGCAGTCATCCTTGGCGATTGGGGTCACTCCCGCAAAACAAACTTTTTTTTTAGTTTTGGGTAGAATGGAGATGAATTAGAACCCCAGTAAGTTTTCATTGCTGTCTGCGTCCCCACCAGGGAGATTCAACCTCTCTATTTGTCCTGTTTACCATTATCAATGAAAGCGAAAGTAAAAGAAAATCCCAAATTTTTGGTTGTCCCCAGAAAAGTAATAGAGGGGAAATCTTCCAATAGGGACACTAGTTCTGGTGACCTGGGGGTCCCCAAGGAATTATCTAAATTTGCAGAGATTTCCTTTCACTTCCTGTTTTGCTATGGGACAGGAAGTGGGGGGAAATATCCAAAATGCAAAATGGGACACAAATAGTGAAAAAAAAAATCTGACAGAGGTTAGAACTCTCCCTTACTCTATCCAAAATGAAAAAAAAATTGCCTATACTTCTGCTTTAAGCAAGTTTGCTTTAAATTGATTATGCTCCACTGCTCCTTTTGGTAGTAACCAGGTCTCTACTACATAGGTAGCAGTGGCTCTAAAAATTAGAACTTTAGGGTTTTGTGACATAATCCAGCAAAAGTAGTGTTGGAGTGGAAAGACCTATCAGTATTATATATCTGAGACATGGCCATCAAACAGACTTTGCCAAATCCACTGTTAGCCACGGATGCCATGCATTAGAAAACTTGGCAGACACACTTGGCTTAAACATACTTGCTTATATTTAGGAAAGATGTTACTTACAATTTAAATGCAGAACTGTGTATCCGGCATGTGAGAGTCTTTCCATTGTAGGAGAATTGCTTTTCTGGCATATAAAAAGAGCAGGCGAAACAGAGTTCTTGGATGAGTCCATTGTATGTAAACCCTTATCACTGCTATAAACATACTTCGGGGCTAAATGGAATATAAAATCTATCCAACTGACAAAATGTTTGTTGCCAGTACCTTACAATTACAGAAGAAGACCAGAATATTTGCAAGATATATGTCTTTTCACAAATACAATTAAGGCATTTAGCATAACTAGAAGTGTAACTAAAGGCAAAACTTTTTTTCTGTTGTGGATAGAGTGCAGAGGGATTAGAACACCTGTCAGTTTTTATTACTGTCTGTGTCCTCGTTATGGAGATTCATCCTCTCTATTTGCTATGTTTATCCCAAATGTTGGGTTGACAGCAGGATAGTAATATAAGGAAAATCTTCCAATGGGGACCCTGATGACACCCTGAGATTCCCTCACTTCCTTGAAATCCTTGTCCAGGCAAGGAGTGATAACACTTTCTGTTTCCCAATTGCTCTCCTGCATTGTCACCCAGTCACATGTATTTCTGAAGTACAAAATAAATGGTGGTGCTGACGCTCACTGTGCTGGCATGTTCTGCTGTTGTCCCCACTGGGAACCCACCAAGAACAATGATGTCCAGCCCATGATGATGTAAGGGCATGCAGAAAGGAACCGGCTGCAAAGATACTGGTGGAATTCAGCAGCACCAAGATGCAAAGAAGGTGAAAACAAGTATTTATTGAAAAAAGGCAGTTTTGCTTTTAAATGACACCCAGTGCTTTAGCAAACCAAATGGCATCCAGTCAGGGTTTTTTTCGTATTCTTTATAATGTTTCCTTGGAACAGTGATCCAAGAAGCTCTGGAGGTTGTTGTTTTTCTAGGAGGGTGCAAAAAGAAGTCACTTGTTTCCACAGATCTAGTGCATTCCATTAAGTACTACCATTATCACAATATCACTGGCATACTCTATGTACTTCAATGATTAATATGTTAGTTATAGGGCTATCTGTTACATTGTATCATTGCTTACTTTAGGATGAGGAAGAAAAGCAATGCTGTGTTATCTCCCTATTTTGCTCTTTTTCTGAGAGTAAATTCTACCATAAGTGTACCTTGTATACCTACTTTTTTGTGTCTTTAGGATTTAAAACAATCTTACCAATTTAAATTCCTGTTCCCACAAAGTTGGGAGCATGAAATTGTACAAAATGTCTTTGTATGCTGATGCCTTAAGAGTTCCTTTTACTGGAACTAAGGGGCCAAGTCCAACCCCTGAAAAACAACCCCACACCATAATCCCCTCTCCACCAAACTTTATACTTGGCAGAATGCAGTCAGGAAAGTACCGCTCTCCTGGCAACCGCCAAACCCAGACACGTCCATCAGATTGCCAGACAGAGAAGCGTGATTCGTAACTCCAGAGAACACGTCTCCAACTGCTCTAGAGTTCAGTGGCGGTGTTCTTTACAATGATTTGGAGGGGTGTCCCAATACTTTGGGCAATATAGTTACATTATATTGCCAAAAGGTTTGTGGACACCTACCATCATGTGCAGCACTAGGAAAAGTTAATCTAGCCAAAGTGCCAAAGGTGACGCTATGGGGGTGTGGACTGCACCAGGATGATACCCACCAGAGGGGTTCCACCAGGTGCCCAGAGCTCCAGGTCCTCACAGGCAGCAGTATGGAGCTCAATAACGCAAACACCTAATGACAGTGCAGGGGCCCAGTGCTAGTCTGTGTATGAGGACCCCTGGCCACCTCTCCAACCCCTCCCCCCCCGCTCCTCAGTCCTAGCTGTGTGTCATCCCCAGGTCGGACTCGTTGCCTATGCCGGTTCTGCTTTCCCCATGCCCACCGCAGCCCGCAATACCATTGCATATACTTAGGGTTGCCACCTGTCAAGGGTTCAACCTGTCTGCAATCGAGACACATACCTCCCAACCCCCCCGAAACCTTCAGCACTGTACCAGCAATTGACCCGACACTGTCACAAGATCCTGCATATCCTGCAGCCAGCATTCGGCAGCTGTTATCAATCTGCCCTCTCTCTTTAGGCAGTTTTGTGTTATTACTTCTGCCTAGCCTCCTATGATAAGCCCTGATCTGCTCACTGTAACTTGCGTTGCTGAGCGTGTGTGAAGTATTATTATTATACAGTATTTATATAGCGCCAAAAGGTTTGCTCAGCGCTGTGCATTTTAGTGGGGGACAGTACATCCGACAATACAGTAACAAAACAATACACGAGGGGTTCAAGGGCCCTGCTCTTTCGAGAAGTAGCCATCTTCCCTCTTCTCCCCGTGCTCTGCTTGTGATCAGGATCGTTGTGTGTGGAGGATTACTCTGTACTGCCCTCTCAGCCATTAGTGAGTATATTTTACTATATATATGTATTGTATACCAGTAAGAAATGCTATATCACTGCAGGGAAGTCATGGAAAAGATCAGCTCTGTAACTGTGTCCTCACATATACAGGCTGCTCTAGTCATACAATCCAATACTCTGCAATAGGATCATTTGGGAAAGCTCAGTTCTGTTTCAAACAAACTTCCTGCCTAAGCCTACCATAAAGAAGATCCACCCCTAAAATGAGCCTAAAGGTCCTTTCACACAGGGCAGGTTCCACCTACAATCCGATTGCTCAGCAGGGAATCTCTCAGCTGATCCCTGCTGAGCAAGTGGATGACAGGTCCCTGTCAGCTCTCCTCTCCTCTATCTACACCCAACTGACATCAGATCTGCTGGATTGAAGCCGAACGGATCTCCCATCCATCTGTTTTTATCAGATCAGATTGGATGTAGGTGGGTGTATACAGACACATGTCCATTTACACCCGTTACTCCATAGAGTTCTCTTGAAAAATTAACAGGCATACCCAATAAGAACGTTCATGTGAGAGGGACCTAACTTACCTCTTTCAGCCTCCAGCCCCTTCAGTCCCTCATTCCCTCCAAACTGCATCAGTGTTGCTCCCTGCAGAGAATACCAGCCCCCATCTAAAGAGTACCAGTCTCTTCCTCCATAGAGCACCAGCCCCCACCCCCTCCCACACAGCACCGGCCCTCCTCCCACAATTTACCAGCCCCCCTCTCCACAAAACACCCACACCCCCCTCAGACCACCAGCCCCCCCACAAAATACCAGCCCCCCTTGTCCACAGAGCACCAGTTTCCCCCCCCCCCCACAGAGAACCAGTTTCCCCGATACCACCTGTCTGGTTCAGTGTACACAAAATCATGTGTAATAAAAGAGCTCAAATCCTCCCAGCACCCCCAGAAAATCACTCCTCCTAGCACAAATCTTCTACCCCTCAAATTTCCCCTCCCATTACACATCCTTTCCCCCCACTGCAAATCCCCTCCGTCCCCTTCCTAGCACAAATTCCCCCCAATTATTCCTACTAGCACAAATTCACCCCCCCCCCCAAAAGAAATCCCCTCCTTGCACAAATCCCCTCCCATCTCCACCATATCACCTCTTCTAGCACAAGGCTGTTATATCCCCCTTCCCCTCCTCTTATCCTATCCCTCCTGTTATATCCCAGCCACCCCTCCTGGCCACCCCTTGTCCCAGCCATGATCATGTGTACTATATGGACAAAAGTATGTGGAAACTCCTTCAAATTATTGAGTTCAGGTATTTCCAGAGAAACATCTGCTTCGACATACAGTACACGGATTAGACAATATTGCACTTTAAATTTTCCATTCCAGCATATCTGTGTCTCTTTGCACAAAACGGAGTCATTAAAGACATGGTTTGACAAAATTGGTGTGGAGGAACTCGAGTGTCTTGCACAGGTTTCTGACCTCAATTCTACTGAACACCTTTGAAATGCTGGCTGTGATCCAGGTATTCTCAACCAAAATCAGTTCCTGACCTCACCAATACTTTTTGGGTTGAACAAGCACCTATTTCAAAACACACACTGCAAAATCTTGTGGAAGGCCTTCTCTGAAAACTGAAAGCTGTTATAGCTGCAAAGGGAGGACTAGCCTCCATTCTAAGCGTCTATGGTTTTGGAATGTCCAACAAGCTCATATAGATGTGATGATCAAGTGTCCACAACGGTTTCACCATAATAGTGTATTGTCTTTCCTCTTCTGTTTATTTATTGTATAGAAAGTGTAACCTCTCTTCTGAAGTTCTGCAGTATCCTGTCGCCCTCCCATACTCTACTAATAGGCTGATAAATCTTTATCCACAGCCTTACTCATTTACCACCATGTCTCCTGTCACTGTATCTTACCCATAGGCTTGTTTCTTTAATAATTTACTTTGCCTCCTCCAAATTCTATTGCCCTCCTTTAATACCTATGTTATCTATTCTATTTTTTTCTCTACTATCTTTATCCTCTCTCATTTTAATGGTGTTTCCATTTGCCGTTCCTCAAAAAATAATTCTTTACATCTCTTTTTAAATTAACCTTCATCTCCTATGAAATCACTGTTTTTACTTCCTCAAGAGTCCCTTCTTGTTTGAAAACCTCTTTTCTCTTATCCCACTTTAAAATCTCCTTTACATCCTTTTGCTCATATGTTCCAGCGTTCTTTTTTATTTTTATTTTTCCATTTCCTCTTCTTATTACTGAACATATTTTTTAGACCTTGCTGCTCATTATTCCTGCACATTCACTCTTGCTCTTTTAAATTCTTTCATTGTCTTTCTGCTTTCCTCCTCCATTATCATTTGTCATTTTCTTGATCTCTGTCTAGTACTCTCTTTCCAAAATTCAGTTTGGAACAGTTACTCTGTTGGCTCCATGACTGTTTTCTTAAGGCAGAACTCCAGCCAAAAACAAAATGTAAAAAAATGAATAGCTTATTAAAGGATAAAATAGCTAAACTGGCATTTGCAGCAATATTTACCCTAGCAATATTTAATCCATACAAATACAATACATTTTCTACCTCTAGATGTCCGAGCCTGATGGTCAGCATTATTCAACCTGCTTCTTCTGAGCCAAGGCCAACCTGGATCTGCTCCAGCCTGTGACTGAACAGTGAATGGAGAAGCATCACAGTGATGAGCTCATCTCTCTGCTGCTCTACTTTTTTTTCGTAACAGCATAATTCTTGTCAGCACATGAACTGACTGACTCTTTGTAATTCCTCTCTCTCATACTCCAGCCCTGCTGTGCAGGCTCTGCAAGGGGCTGACAGCAGGTCAGATTGTCAATTGTTTTACTGCAGAGAGTATTTAAGGTGGATTCATCACTGTCCACCTGGTAGGTCAGCAGAAATATCATCTTGTGTTTTAATCCTGAAGCTATGTAAGCATCCATGTGTGCACTGCTTAAAGCCTGTAAGAAGGAACAGGCCTGCCTCTTTGAAGGCTCTACAGCAATGGTCCTTTCACTGCTTCTATGTGCATTTCTAAAGTGCTGAGGCATTGCTTGGCCTCCAAAGTTACTACCTGCAGCCTCAAGAATAAAGAGAAGGCAAAGTTATGCTGCAAGTTATACAGTAGCCACAGGTAAGCATCTACTGCTTATTCAACCATATAGACCCAACCGCTGAAGCATGTCCACAGTGAGGTTGAAAGTCCACCAGGTCCCTATCTCAATTGAGTTCATTTATGAGCTCCTATAGTTTAGAATCACACAAACAAACAAGAATTATTACCTTTCTTGCATTAAAAAAGTAAGAGTCCTAGAAGAGTTCTCTCCGCTGTTGTGGAAGCAAATTTAAATGTGGATAGAGCCACACAGTAAGGGATGTGTCACTGCTCTTACACACTCTGATTCACTTCTGTGTAATAATTTCAGCTTGAGTTGTGAGCTCTGTAAACAGTATTTTTTTTGGTCTTTTTACAACAAAGATGTTAAGGAGATACAGAACCACATATAGAAAGTTTTGGCAATACATACCCATTATGATATATCCATGTTTTATACTCACTTTGTAAAGATCTGAGAAATATTATTGATATTACATTAATATCTCCTAGATTGTAAGCTCCAAGGGCAGGGCCCTCCTTTCCCTCTTGTATTGAACTGTATTGTCTCCCGTTATATTGTAAAGCGCTGAGCAAACTGTTGACGTTATCTAAATCCTGTATAATATAATAATAATAATATGGTAATATATTATTATTAGTGCTCTACATATGCATGCTGATAAAGCCAACAAAATAAAAAGGAAGAGTGACAGCTACACTAACATATATTTTAGAAAAAAAATAATTTCAAGTTGTGAATAGAATATTTCTACTGCTAAATGTTGGAAGCTTTATAAAGCAATGTCATTTGCATAGAAGAGCCCTTATTGAAAATACCATCTGACGTGATGTAAACATTCGGAAGCATAAAACCAGCTCTCCTTGCCTGTGACTACAATTACATATGCTGCCTTTTACAGTGTGGGAAAGCCATTTTCTCCAAATGTCGCCATAAAATGTTCAGCAGGAGTCTGTCCACAAATTGCTCAATCAGGGAGCAACAAGAGAAATGTTAAAGCCAAAAGTAGCAATTTAAAGTATTCTGAACACCGTCAAACTGTAAATACTTTTACATGTCTGTGACCTTTATATATAAATAATGTACAATAGGTAATTGGAGGACGACTGCATGTAGAACAGAAAATTGAGGACCATGGGCAATGGCACTTTCTGTCAGATCAAACCATAACTGAATGTTCAGTTTAAATAGGCTCTACATTCCATGTACATCAAAACAAAAGATGCTCCAAGAATTGGTTTATTTTAAAAACACCAGAGTAAAAAAGCTTGTTCCCCAGCACAGAACATGCGTTTCGCTGATTCAAAGCAATAGGGCTGACTCAGTAGGAGGCATGTCAGACCTCTGCAGAGTGACCGCTGTTTCTACACAGAGAATAAAAGTCCTTCTCTACAGCATGTTGGCAGAGGACAGGATTCTGTTTACACTGTGGCTAATCTCCTTTTATTCATTTATTTTTTCATTTATTTTTTCTTGTATTTTTTATTTAGGGATTTACAGCAGTATAAGGACCGGAAAGACATCAAATCACATAAATATTTGATGTTAAAAAAGTAGCTCCACTATAAGTGAAAAATCACCATGGAAATGTGAGGAGTACAAGGAATTTGGTGATATTTCATTGCAAAAATATTTATTTTCTAAAGTTTATTTGTTGATGATCCAGTGTAAGACCCATAAACTACTACAAAGTCCTTTGAGGAATTAGTGGTTTCTACACTTGGATGGGATAATCAAGGTGTTAGGATTGGGGGAGGGGGGTAAGAAAGGAAAACTCAAAAGGGGTATGAAAAGAGGGTAAAAGACAATCTCTGGGAAAAGTAAAAATTCTCCATTGCAGTGGGCTGCACCTGTACTGCAAGGGTTAAATGCTCATTTACCTCTAGGGAACGGGAAAAGCACTTTTACTTACCTGCATCCTCTGCTCCCCTGGCAGACAGCACTTCCTTATGCTCTGGTGGGGGACAGTTTCTCAGCATCCTTATATCCAATGCAAGGCTATGGGCCTTGCATTTGTCTTGCTGATATCAGAAGGAATTCAAGTGCTAGAATGCAAGCAAGAAGAGGATGCCAGGACTGGTCTAACAGCGCAGACTGAAGGAACAGAGAATTGGGTAAATAAACATGATTTTCCAAGTCTCCTAGGCTTAAACTAGCATTTAAACTTTGTGCGGGTGCAGCAACTGCTTCAACTACTTTTACCAGTTCTTTCTTGCCAAGACCCCTCTCCCCATCTCTACAAAGCCACTGGCAATTGTGATAAATACCTAGCATTACATATTGAATATCACACCTACTACAACCATAGTTGAAAAATGGTGCTTGGCCATACAGGTCCCAAACACTACACTGATGAGGAAGCTGACGCAGTATTAACAAACTACACACTGCCCATACACCAGGGCCAAAAAAAAGGGGGTGGATGAGTAATTGATTCATTTTATAATTTATTAACAAGGTATTATTATACCAGATACATTAGTAATGCGCAAAATTGGTTAGTCATAAGACTAATTTATTTTAAATATATATAAACAAATCAGCGCAAATCTGGTAGACTAGCTAAACCTAATAATTTGCAAGCTGGACACTATAAGGCAAATTTTACAGTACCTATAAAAATCTTACAAGTAACAGAAAAAGTGCAGTGCAAAAACAAACAGTTCCAAATAGAGGGTATATCTATTTCAGTCCAAATAGTTGTTATATAAAACGAGGATCGCCAGTGCAGATAATCCAGTGTAAATATGGACCGCCCATACGAATAGAAAAGAGTGATGAATCATACATATAGAATTTCGTTTTTTCCAGTGAAGAAGGTACTAGATCCCATCACCCAAAGACACTCTTGGCTGCTCACCTTATAAGAATGACCCCTGAGCTAACAGGTAGGTCACAAAACACTTTCCCATAAGGGTAGAAACTTCCAAGGGTGCTTGTGCTGGCCAGGGCAAACGATTCCTCCGAGATATGGTAATACCGAATAAAATAAAAAAACAAAATGAATCGAGCTCAACGCTATAGATAATAAAACTTTACTGAAATAAAAACACACTCACAAGTAATAGCACTTGCGTCCAAGTGCAAGAAACAGCACTTGTGTACAAACACCATCAGATAGAGCCACAAGATGGCTGCGGGTGACATCAGAGGGCATGACTCCTCCCCCCGTGCGTTACATCCTGGGTGGGACTTCGTCAACAGGGATGGAGCCACGCTACCACCCACACATACATTTACCTAGCACTGCTGCCATGGAAACCAGGATGCCAGACACCAAAACCAATAAAACACGTATAATCTGCCGGCAGAAATTGCTCATCAGAAAACATAGCATTTATAAAATGCTTTGATAAAAGTATTTGTGCCTAAATCATGGTGAAACCGGAAGTGGCACCATGTGACCCCAAGGAAGCAGAAACTGATAAAAGCACAAAGAAATCTAAATAAAAACATAATAAAATGTAAAAGAAATGCTAAAAGACCTCTGCAACCATCTTTCACAATAGACTCATAATAAAAAATATTCTTACAACAAAGATAACCACTAACGATCAGAAATAAAACAATTTAAATCAAATTCAACATTCAAGCCAGCAGGGGTGAGAACCTTTATCTCATATATCCAGAACGATGCTCTGCGGCTTAATTGTCTGATAAAATCCCCTCCCCCCCCGTCAATGTGTATTAACCTTTTTAGTACCCCAACATTTCAAACCCCTAGGTCCCTGCTTTGACATAGCCTAAAATGTTTAGAAAAGCTATGTGTTTTGAGTCCTTTCTTAATATTATTAACATGTTCTCCCAGTCTAATATGTAGAGATCTGGATGTCCTCCCAATATATTGAAGACCACAGTCACACTCCAACATCTAGACTACTTCCCTGTGTATTGCATGTAATCAAATACTGTATTTTATAATTCTTCCTAGTAACTGTAGATACAAATTCTTTCCATTTCTTATTATTGATTTTAGAATGTTTATGAGCCGTGCAATGTCTCTACAGGCATAATGTATTCTCTTTATGTAATTTGGGATCTACCACTCCTGGTGCTATTACATTTCTTAGTGAAGGAGCTTTCCTATAGATGAATTGTGGATGGGCAGGAAGAACAGGACCCAACACTTTGTATTTTCTCAATATACCCCAGTGTTTAACAAAAATCAGTTTTCTATATTGTACACTTTAGTCGAGACATTTTAAACTCATTGGAGGTCGTACCTCTAGTTTGGGAATTATAAATTAAAACACTCCTATCCATAGCTCTGACCTTGTCAATTTCAATATCTATAACCAATTTAGAATAGCCTTTTTGCTGAAATCTGGCCGCTAGAACCTGAGATTGTGATAAAAAATCCTCTACTGATTAACAATTCCATCAAAGATGTATAAATTGACCTCTTGGCATATTACAAGGGGAATATACCTGTTACAATCAGTAAGTTTGAAATATTTACGGGTCTTACATTGACCATGTTCTTTATACATTTCAAGATCCAAAAAGACCATATGGTTGAGATTAGTATTCCAAGTCAAAGTAATATTTGTATTACTTATTTTTTATTTCAGTCTATGCATAAAGACTTCCAGACTAGCCATATCACCTCCCCAAACCATAAAAAGGTAATCAATATACCTTTTTATAACAAACTAACTGGGTAGGGCGATCCCGAATATTACTTCCTTCGTCCAGTGTGCCATAAACCGGTTGGCAACACTGGGAGCAAAACGGGTGCCCACAGCTACTCCCCGTACTTGCAAAAAATATTGTTGATCGTACCAAAAGTTGCTCTTACAAATACAAAATTCCAGACAATCCAATAAATACCTCCTATGCTTCCTAGTCATGCCGGAACTCGATACAGCCCAA
This sequence comes from Staurois parvus, assembly GCF_062004578.1. NCBI lineage: Eukaryota > Metazoa > Chordata > Amphibia > Anura > Ranidae > Staurois > Staurois parvus. Next base: position 5,503,088 of record NW_028318078.1, read on the forward strand.
TTGACAGAGGTTAAAGCATCCTCATGACTAATGATTGTATATAACGAGCTGACATCTGCAGTAATTAATATGCTTGATGGAGTGCTCACTGAAGTATTACGGATCTGTATGATATGTTTAGTGTCCTTCAAAAAAGAACAGGTGTCTGACACCAAGAGTTGCAAGAAGTCAATATACAGTACTGGCCTGATCGGGCAGTGACAGATTCAATGCCGTTGAATATATTGGTGACATATAGGTGACAATGTAATCATCATAGCGGCAATCTGTCTCTGGCAATTAGGCAAGGTGTGAGTTAGTGAATGCACAAGTACAGTAATATTTACTTGAACTTAAAGTGTTACTAAACCCAAAACAGTAAAATCAGTCTGTATATGAAGTAAAGCACGTTTGTTATACTCACTGTGGAACCTAAAGGGTTAATCCTCTGCATTTTGTAAAAAAACTGTTTGATCCTGACTTCTCTGATCCTCCCCTTCTTCTAGTATCCTATCCCCCTCTCATCTCCTGATAAGACATATCGTGTGGAGTCACTCTGCACATGATCATTTTGGTATGTATTGCTAGAGATGTTTTGTTTTTCTTGGGAGAGTGCAAGTGATCAGCAAAGGGCCGAAAAGCACTGTGCAGACAGAGGTCAGGGGTTCTGCATCCTCCTAGAGCAAAATGAAAACTCCTCCTACAAGCTTTAACCAATTTACCGCCGCCCTATAGCAGATATAATGCTACAGGGCAGCAGGGGTGTGCAAAATCACGTATATATACATGATTTTGCATTTCCGGGTAGAGGGTGTCAGGGCAGGAGCGATGGAATGGGCAGGCAGGCCTATGGTAAGGTCACGCAGTGACTGACGACAGCCACTACCCACAGACCAGAGTCCTTCAAGGCGTGGAGTCTAAGCCCCAGGCTGCCCTTCACCAGGGCCCCTGATGGTGGGGATGGACTTGACGCAGCCTGAGACCAGGTCGCGGCCCCCGAGTAACCCCAGCTGCTGTAACGATTGCCACCAATGGCGTACAGCTGGTAGGAGCTAGATGGGACAATGTGTAGCGCGGTCAGACAGGCCGGGTCTTTAACAACGGAGCAGACAGTACAAGACGGTAGGCAAAGAATACTCAGGTCAAGGGCCGGGTTCAGCAACAGGAGGTCAGGTAAAGGGTTAAAGCAGAGAATAGTCTTGTCCAAGCTGAGTCGGTTACCAGGAGAGCAATGAGAACAGAACAAGAGCTTGCTGCAAGGGAACATATAGGACACGAATGCAAAGAGCCATTGCAGACAGCAGGCTTAAATGTGATCAGCCACACCCTTCTGGAGGAGGAGCCGCAGAGGCCTGAAAGCATAAAGACTCCCACCATGCTCTGCAGAAACCTAAGATGGATGCCAGCACATGGAGCAACACAAGCTCTGAGGAAAGGTAGGACCTTGACAGGGGGCAAGCGCGTGGCTCACTATTCACGGCCTTGACTGTCAATCACCAGGTCCTGGCCAGTGATTACCCCCCGGCACCCGGTGATTATGGAGCATTACCAACAGATGGAGAGAACTGTAAGTAAACAATACAGATCTGTCCCCTGTCAGTTCCTGCACACTGCTTTGCCTGGCTCTGCATAGCAATGTGCTTACAGTTGAAAGCACTAACACAGCACACGGTAAAACAGCACATGGTAAAACAGCACACAGTTAACCCTTTGATTGCCCCTCATGTTAACCCCTTCCTGCCCAGTGCCATTAGTACAGTGTCAGTGACACCAAGTCATTTCCCCCCAGTGTCAGAATGCCCGCCACAGTCTGACAGTCCCGCTATAAATGGCTGATTACCGCCATTGTTACTAAAAAAAAATTAAACAAATCCCAATATATATACCGCCATTTGTAAACACTATTAACTGTCACGTAAACCAATTAATTTACACGTATTGGGATTTTTTTCACCAAAGACATGTAGCAGAATACATTTTGGCCTACATTTATGAAGAAATTTGATTTTTAATTTTTTTTACTGGACATGTTTAATAGCAAAAAGTCAAAAATAATGTTTTTATTTCAAAATTGTCACATGTATTTGTTTATAGTGCAAAAAATAAATGCTGATGAGAAAAGCAGTTATATTTACTAAAATAATTGCAATTCCATGTTCTGTGTACTGTGGGAGACCAGATATAGTGAATGCAGGGTTCTGGGTTTAGTAACACTTTAAACAAAACTG